>NW_004444092.1:3445472-3457602 GCF_000243295.1 Trichechus manatus latirostris
GCCTGTAGGTTCTCTTTTTACTCTTTTGGTGAAGTCTTTTGAAGAGCATAGGTGTTTGATTTTTAGAAGATCCCAGCTATCTAGCTTATCTTCCGGGATTTGTGTGTTGATGGTTATGGTTTGTATCCTGTTAATGCTGTGTATTAGGGCCTGTAGCGTTGGTCCTATTTTTTCTTCTATGAACTTCATAGTTTTTCACTTTATATTTAGGTCTTTGATCGATTTTGAATGAGTTTTTGTATATGGTGTGAGGTATGGGTCCTGTTTCATTTTTTTGCAGATGGATATCCATTTTTGCCAGCACCATTTGTTAAAAAGACTGTCTTTTCCCTATTCGATGCACTTTGGGCTAAACTTCATATAGTTGACAACGCTGTTCTTAAATGTCCCATCACATTGAGGCAAGGCCTGATTCATGTCCATTGAACAAACTTTGCATTTTGTTAGTTCTTCCATTTATAAAGTCCTCCAAAATTTGTGAAAGGTAATGAGGGGGGAAGTATGTCTTTACAAGGAACTGAAACATCAATTAATTAATTGATTAATTTATGCCCTTCTTCTGTTCCCCGAAAATTTAGAGTGGATCATTAAGATAGATACAGCAAATGTTTTATTTATCTAGTGCTGCTATAACAGAAATACCATAAGTGGGTGGCTGTAACGAACAGAAATTTATTTTCTCACAGTTTAGGAGAATAGAAGTCTGAATTCAGGGTGCCAGCTGTAGGGCAAGGCTTTCTGTCTCTGTTGACTCTAGGAGAAGGTCCTTGTCTCGCAGCTTCTGTTTTCTGGTTCACTGGAGATCTCCATGTGGCTTGGCATCTATCTTCCCTCATCTTTGCTTGCTTCTTTTATATCTTGTAAGAGATTGACTCAAGACACACCCTAAGATAATTCTGCCTTATTAACATAACAGACAACTAATTTCCAAATGGAATTATAACCACAGGCATAGAGGTTAGGATTTGCAACTCATATTTTGGGGGGACACAGTTCAATCCATAACAGCAAGATGACACAATTTAGTGAGAAACACAAGACAAAAAGAAAAGATAGGAACATTAAATGAATTCAGGAATGAGACTAGGAACCAAAATACACACTAAGACCTATTTTATTATGGAAAATGGGTTTCAAATTAGCTCCCAAGCTTTTTAGCAGCCAGTGCAAAGATGGAAGTGCCCTCAGTTATGTTTGCCTCAGGGTCTTTATGGTAAATGTAAATATATTGTCTCAGAGAAGCACAACTATTCCTAATACTAAGACTAGATAGAGATTTCTCGATGTTTTATCTGCATAGAAATTGTCTTGAACAACATGTTTACATCAAACTCAGGGACAAGTTTCACTGCACAGTGAAACAGTGTCTTACAGCATCCATGGAATCAATTTGGAAAAAACAATTTATAGAGGAGATAAGGAGTGGGGATTGGTATTCCGGGGTCTACTTCCTCAGTGCTGTGAAGGTTCTCAAAAATAATTGCTATATAAACACAAGGGTATGAACTCTCACTAATAAAAGACTCATAAAATAACAGCATAACAGCTTCCTATGCATACCAGTTATACTTAACATTCATTTGAAAGTAGTAAGTAGTGTTGTTGCCATTCTTCTCGAAAAGTCCAAATACAAATTTTTAGTTTTTCATATAATTATCTTCTTGTTAAGTGTTGTATATAGATGCCTTAAAAAATGAATAGCATGGAATATTTTGGAGGGCACAACTTGTAAAGTGCTACCAAATTGCCCAGTTCTGAAAAACATTGAAAGGATACGTGTAGAACCACCTAATTTGCCAAGATTAGACTTTGATGTTTTTTTAGTTACTATTGATAATATAATGATTCAGCAAAATCTTCAATCTTATCTCTTTAATTGAAAAACTATCTCGTTTTCCAAAATGTAAGGAGAGTAGGTTAGGTTAAATAATCTTTAGACTCTTTGCAACTTCAAACATTTTATGGCTTCAATACATGTCATGATGTCACTTTCTTTTTTCTTTTTTTTTAAAGCAAAGAATCTTTCTTATTTTCTGTGGCCTCAAAAGGAAAGGGAAAAATCAGTGTATTGATCCCTACAATGGATTCCAATGTTATTCTAGCTTCACAAGGTGTCCAGTTACAGAGAAACATTTTAGTAATCGTAAGGTTCAGACAGACCTTGTGTGACCCTATTCATTCCTGACCAGCAAACAGTTTTTGTTTGACTTCGAAAGAAACCAGACGAACTCTGCAAGGTTACTTGTAATCATGACACCATTCTTCGAATTGCCATGTGCTGGGAACATGCCTTCTCGCTTCCTCCTTCTATCTACAGTATAAATCTGAAGGACTTTGTTATGGCTCTTATACTTGGCACATCTTAGGCCTATTTAGAACATCAACACCATCAATCACATAATATGGGGCCGACCAGCTGGATGAACCCTGGCTATCAAGCAGGGGTTATTTGTCATCTGGGCATGTCTGTTTGGTATATAACACTCCTTCAGTCCCAGAACAATTTTCTCCCTCCAAAAATATTCTCTTTGATTCAGGAAACACGTGATTAATAAAGGACAAGGGTTTAAAGCCGGAGGTCAAGGCTAAAAGTCTTAACCAAACAAGTGCATTGCTTTCTAACGTTTGCATCAGCAGTCAAAAATTCCCTTGAAGAGCTCCTGCACTGAAGAAACACACATCTATTCTTAAATGCCATAAATTTCAAGGAGGTCCAGCAGCTACGTTCATCTTGAGGGATTTATTTTAAAGTAATATTGTGCATCTGAGAAATGTTTTCGTGTAGAATAGTAACACTGCATCAAGCATTTAAAAGGCCCATTACAAACATTTACAATTTAGTATAAAAAATTAAGATCAGAAAAACCGAGTTTAACCAATATGATATGTAAAGGAAATTTGTACTATAACATTAAAACAATTTGCATTAAAAATTAATTGTTTTCTAAGATGTTTATTTACACTAAAGTAGATTTAAACGCAATATTTCTTCCCTCTTATTTTTTGTCTCATTTATATGCCAATCTACAATAATTTATAGTACTTTTTCCATTAAACACTTTTTCTTTTATCTTTGTTTCCCCTCCCTCCACCAAAGGAACCTTGTTTCATGTTTATAGATCATTGCATTTTCTTCTTTCTGGGCAATTTTATAGTTCCACCCTATAATATTACTTGCTTGATATTTATGAATTGTTTTTGTTTGTACATGATGATAGAAAAAAAAGCAAATTTTAACAACATAAATGAAACAAGTAATTATTGGTCAAGTCTTTAAATTGTCCTAAGGGTGACTTAACTGGAAGTGACTCCATCTCTCAATTTGGAAAAATGGACTGAATAATGTTTATCTCACTGGAATTGTAAAGGTAGTCACGAACTCCCGTTGGAAATCTAAACACAGTTTCTTAGAAGAAAGGCAATAAGTACATTGTCTTATAGTGTTGATGATGTTGCAAGGCCTAAGGAGTATATGTCAGTCATCACTTTATTCAGCTTGTAGAGACTTCTAAGCTCCCGCACACGTGCTGCTTTAGGTAACCAGACTTGTTGGGAATTCAGTCTCCTTTACCTTCCACCTCTCTGCCAAATGCCAGAGGAATAAAAATAGAAACTCAGTACACAGCGTGCTGCATTAAAAATAGGTTGCCATTGAAATTCACACTGGCAATGCATTCATTCTGTAGACTACCTTAGACTAATGGCATTGTGGGCATAAAGGCATTTTAGATGTTATCCAGTCTGACTCCTTCCATTGCTGTGGCAACAGCCTTTGGTGAGGAAGTGGCAGAGGTGAGACTAGAACTCTTATCTCCCATTTCCTAGTCCGGTATTCCCCGTTGTTGTTCTTAGCTGCATCAAGTCGGACCTTGGCTCATGGTGACCCCATGCACAGTGGAATGAAAAGCTGCCTGGTCCTGCGCCATCCCTATGATCAATTGCCAATGGACTGTTGTGATCCATAGGGTTTTCATTGGCTGGTTTTTGGAAGTAGATTGCCAGACCTTTCTTCCTAGTTCATCTTAGTCTGGAAGTTCTGCTGAAACCTGTTCAACATCATAGCAACACAAAAGCCTCCACTAACAGACAGGTAATGGCTGCACTTGTGCTGCCTTGGCCAGGAATCGAACCTGGGTCTCCTGCATGGAAGGTGAGAATTCTACCACTGAACCACCACTGCCCTTGTGTTCCCTGTGTTATTATTGTTGTTAGCTGCCACAGACTTGGCCCTGACTCATGGTAACTTCGTGCATAAAGGGATCGGACCTTATGATCCATAGGGTTTTCACTGGCTGATCTTTGGAAGTACATAGCTAGGCCTTTCTTTCTTATTTGTCTTAACCTGGAAGCTCTGTTGAAACCTGTTCAGCTTCGTAACAACATGCAAGCCTCCAGTGACAGACAGATGGTGGCTGCACATAAGATGCATTGGCTGGGAAGCGAACCCCAGTCTCCTGCATGGAAGGCCAGAATTCTACCACTGAACCACCACTGCCCTTGTATTCCGTGTACCACGGTATAAATCATTCTTCCAGCTCAGCTGTTGGTACAGAACCTTTGGGTTAATCTGACTTGCTCACAGCTTGGACATCTGTTGCTACACTACTTATGCTAATATGATAACATTATATATTTGACCGTTGATGGGGTCTTCTTGGCACTGTACATGCATAATGCTCTCAGTTAACTCAGCTGACCCTGTTCAACAATGACAATGTGTGTGTGGCCCATGTTTGTTAGCCTTCATTGTTACAAAAATAGGGTTACCGACCTTGTCATATTTAACAATGTTGAGCAGACACAGCAATGTGGATCCGGAGGGCAAATAAAGAATTTCCAGTGATGATGTAAGAACTATGCTAATTAGCCTCCCCCTCCATTCTGCTTCTAGGCACCGAACAACTGTACAGTTCAGCTAGAAGGCTCACTGAGCCCTGGGCCAATAGAACCCAAGAATTTAAAAAACGATGTTTCAAAAAATGTGTTTCAACATGTGCATCTTCTCTCAGAACAAGAGGGAATATGCCTGGGGGAGTTGCACAGCCCTCCCAAAATAGAATGGAAACAGCATTGTAGATTAACAACAACAACGAAAAGGCATAAAAATAATCATCTATCTGTATCCATTTTCTTAGCACGAGTTTTAAAAAATGTTACCGCTCTGTGACTAAGACAGGAGCTGCATGCGAGGCCCGGTTCACATATCTAAGCATTTGGATATGGGTATTCTTGCCTCAGTAGAAAAACAAGCTAAGTTAATTTTTAACAATGCAGTATTACCTTGGTACATCTTGTTCTCTCTTTCCCTCGGGGTCTTACACGAATGAATCAGAAAATTGCTCCCTTATGTCAAGCCTGAGTCTGCACCTGTGTTAAATTCATATGGAACTGAATTGGGGGTAGGGGGTGGGGATAAATGGCAGCGGAACTAATAGGATGATATATCTAAGTTTGAATTCTCAAATGGACCAGTGTCCAACTCAGAGAGCATTGATGGGACCATTTTTATAGGCATATTTTTTCACATTTAGAACTGAAATTAAGGATATAATCATGTTGACCAGCTGTTCCCCAGTTTATGATTAGGAGCATCTGGCTCCAGGTCTCAGGATCCTCATATTATCAGGTATTCTGAAAAATTTGGAGTGCCTAAATTTTAGTTGTATACCTGTAAAAAGCTGAATGGGCAAAAGTTGTGTGAGAAGATATATTGACAACAACGGCAACAAACGTTGCTTATGTACAGCCAAACACCTCATGGCATTTGGTTCCTTGATTTGGAGGTTTAGGGTCATGGTTTCATGGGACACCCAGTTAACTGGCCTAATAACATGTTTAGTGCTTCTGTTCTGAATTACTTTTTAAGTACTAAAGCAATCTCTATGTTTTAAACATCTTAAGAAAAATCATGAAAAGTAAGCAAGTCATTGAAGTAAAATACAGAAAGCAAGAGTTGAAAGAAGGGAAGAGATTAAGGAACTCTGGATCTGCAAAAGCAAGCTGACTTTTTGATATTCTTGACAGGTGAGTGGGTGGGAGGTAGAGAGAAGATGGGTCAGGATAAAAATTAGAGGAATTATATGAGGAAAAATGTGTTAAAATCCTCTCTTGCTCCATGAATGAAATGGTTGGGGCAAGTCAATTTGCCTCACAATGAAGTAAACTTGTTAATGAAATTTCACATTTACTTGTAATGTTTTTAGGCAAGATTGGCCAGCTTTTGAGATACATTCTGGATGAAGACCTCCGTCTGTTTAAAAGATTTTGGTATTAGAGGAGGAAGGAAATGAGAGAGAAGTGTGAGGTTCTGAGACTAAGACAGCTCAGTTATCAGTTATGAAGCGTATGCCAAGAGGGACAATTATTTGCATATTGCAATGGAGGCTGGTTAAAATCCAATCAATTGAATCCAGATGTGAGTTTCTTGTGAGTTTTTTTTTTTTTTTTTTTAAGTAAATGTTGCCAAAAATGCGTGGAGCAGAGACCATAATGTAATATAAACCAAAGGACACACAAAGTACAATGAACATTTTGTAAGAAATCCTACTTCTTTAAGCTTGGTGGCTGGAATAATAGAATAAACTAATCTATGACAAATTGTTGTTGTTGTTAAACGATATTTACAAATAACTGGTCCTTGTCTAAACAAAATCTTCCAAAACAACTATACAAAAATTGTATCTGATATGGACCCCAATCACATATTTAGGGAACTCCACAAGAGGTAGTTTATGATCTTTTAGCATGAGGTAAACTCCAGGACTACCACCGTATGTCAGTTGGTCGTACTGTAGTGGTTTTTGTGTTGTTGTGTTGCTGGAAGCTATGCCACCAGTATTTCAAATACCAGCGGGGTTGCCTATGGTGGACAGGTTTCAGCGGAGCTTCCAGACTTAAATAGACTAGGAAGAAAGGCCTGGCAATCAACTTTAAAAAATTAGCCAATTAAAACCTTATGGATGACACAAAACATTGTCCAACTCACTTGCTTTGGACATGTCATCACTGAAGATTAATCTATAGAGGAGGACATCATGTTTGGTGAAGTAGAGGGCCAACGAGGGCATGGGAGACTCTCAGTGAGATGGATTGGCACAATAGCCACAATGATAGACTTGAAAGAACATGCTGGCAATTGTGAAGATGACATTTGCTTCTTGTACCTAAGGTTGCCATGAGTCCAAATGAACTCACTAGCAGCTAACAACAATAACAACAAACTCCAGGAAAGCAATCCATGAGAAATCATCCCCTGGCATATGAGGGTAATGAATCGAATTTGGATAAAATGCCAAACTATGACAATAAGGTATGCTTTTAAGAGGTGTAAGTGTCCATAAGAGTCTCAGTCGTCTTAAGAAACTAACAGGAAAATAAGCTTAAAATTTGATTATTAGAAATATTCTGATGTCACTTTGTAGGGAAATTTTGTTGTTCTTGTGTTTTCTTTTCAAATGTGACTAATTTTGATTGGGTAATTCTGCATAACCTAAACTGTTCCTTGGAATCAGTGTTCTTGAAACAACAATTTTAAAACTAAAGTAAGTACCACTATGAGTAGAAATATTTTTGTTTCAGTTTATTTTCTAAATGCATGGAACACTTAAGAGTAAACTAAGGAAATAATTTCTCCACAGCCATGACTCAGGCAAATCAACCTGTCTTCATATTCTAGGCTGTCTTCAAGTCCATAAATATATGTGGTTTCTTTTTACTGTGTTACAGGTATGCCAAAACAGATACTTTTCTAAATAATAACTTAATGAAAGTCTTATCTTTGGGCATTTAAACGTCATTCAGTGTCTCAGACTTATGGAGTTTAATTTATGTATTTCTTAATCTGGTTAATTAACATTTGGTAAGAAAGGTTTTTGTTTGTGTTGGATTAATACTTCTTTCTTGGAATTTCAAAAAAGACCCAGAATTTGCTAAAACTCCTTCTAGAACTTTGGATTTTTCCCAGTATTTGTATTAGACCATTTAGTGTTACTTAAAAAAATACACAATCAAATTTGGGAATGAGAAATTCAAAGATGAGAAAAAGGCTTACTGAGAATAAGTTGAAGTCATGTCAATTCCGTTGAATTTAATTCAACGCCAATCTTATTTTCTATATACTAGGTATCATAACCACCACTTATCTCTCAGTTTGCCATACTGTCGTGGCTTTCATGTTGCTGTGGTGCTGGAAGCTATGCCACTGGTATTTCAAAAACCAGCAGCGTCACCCATGGTGGACAGATTTCAGCAGAGCTTTCAGACTAAGACAGACTAGGAAGAAAGACCTGGCTACATACTTCTAAAAAAATTGGCCATGAACCCTTATGAATAGCAGTGGGACATTGTCTGATATAGTGCCAGATGACGAGCCCCTCAGGTTGGAAGGCACTCAAAAGACGACTGAGGCAGAGCTGCCTCCTCAAACTAGAGTGGATGGAGTATATTATGTGAATGGAGTAAAGCTTTTGGGACCTTCATTTGCTGATGTGGCCCGACTAAAAATGAGAAGAAACAGCTGCAAACATCCATTAATAATCAGAACATAGAATGTATGAAGTATAAACCTAGGAAATTTGGAAGTTGTCAGAAATGAAATGGAACGCTTGAAGATCAATATCCTAGGCATTAGTGAGCTGAAATGAACTGCTATTGGCCATTTTTAATCAGAAAATCATATGGTCTACTATGCCGAGAATGACAAATTGAAGAGGAATGGTGTTGCATTCATCATCAAAAAGAACATTTCAAGATCTCTCTTGAAGTACAACACTGTCAGTAATAGGATAATATCCATACACCTACAAGAAAAACCAGTTAATATGACTACTGTTGAAATTGGCACATCAACCGCTAATGCCAAAGAAGAGGAAACTGAAGATTTTTACCAACTTCTGCAGTCTGAAATTGATCAAACATGCAATCAAGATGCATTGATAATTACTGGTGATTGGAGACAAAGAAAAAAGGATCAATGGTTGGAGAGTTTGGTCTTGGTGATAGAAAGGATGCCGGAGATAGCATGATAGGATTTTGCAAGACCAATGACTTATTCATGCAAATAATCTTTTTTCAATATAAACAGCGACTATATACATGGACCTTGCTAGATGGAATATACAGGAATTAAATCGACTACATTTGTGGAAAGAGATGATGGAAAAGCTCAATATCATCAGTCAGAAGAAGCCAAGGACTGACTGTGGAACGGACTACCCATTGCTCATATGCAACTTCAAGTTGAAGATGAAGAAAATTAAAACAAGTCCATGAAAGCTAAATTACAACCTGGAGTATATCCCACCCAAATTTAGAGACCATCTCAAGAATAGGTTTGACACATGGAACACTAATGATCAAAGACTATATGAGTTATGGGAAGACTTCGAGGACATCATACATAAAGAAAGCAAAAGGTCATCAAAAAGACAGGAAAGAAAGAAAAGACCAAAATGGGTGTCAGAAGAAACTCTGAAACTTGCTCTTGAACATAAAGTGGCTAACCAAATGGAACAAAAGATGAAGCAAAAGAGCTGAACAGAAGATTTCAAAGGGTGGCTCGAGAACACAAAGTGAAGTATTATAATGAAATATGCAAAGACCTGGAGTTAGACAACCAAAAGAGAAGAATATGACATTTCTCCAGCTGAAAGAACTGAAGAAAAATTCAAGCCCCTAGTTGCAATATTGAAGGATTCTATGGAGAAAAAATTGAAGGATGCAGGAAGCATCCAAAGAAGATGGAAGGAATACATACAGTCACTGTACCAAACAGAATAGGTTGATGTTCAACCATTTCAGGAGGTAGCATATGAACAAGAACTGACGGTATGGAAGAAAGAAGTCCAAGCTGCACTGAAGGCATTGGTGAAAAACAAGTTTCCAGGAATTGACAGAATACCAATTGAAATGTTTCAACAAACAGATGCGGCGCTGGAGATGCTCACTGGTCTATGCCAAGAAGTTTGGAAGACAAAAGGGCCCTGTGCTTGAAATTTATCATCTTGAAATTCCTAATAATTTTATCTTTGAATTTGTGTTTTGTAAGTAAAGTCCAATGAGACAATGGTTCATGCACTGGGGGCTTGGAGCTTTGGCTCATGTGCAGTCCCATCTCTCGCCGCCTCCCTGCCTCCCTGGGATAGGCTGTCAGACCCTCAGTCCCCACTACCTGGAAAGTGATCTGTCCTCCCTCTCCCCTTCTCCACCTGTGGCCACTGCCACTCTCCTCCTGGGGTGTCTACAGGTAGTGTTAGCAGAGGAGGCCTGTATACTGTCGTTGCCAGCCATCCCTACCAGGTACCTGGACACAAGCCTGAGAAGTGTCAGGGTCAGGCACAACCATGGCGTCTTGGCATGGTACAAGGTGGTGCTGGTAGCATGACAGCACACAATTGTCAGGTTACTGGCTGGAGGCCTCTTGCCCAACCTGATCCAGGGCAGTGGTTGCAATTCCTTGGGGGTTGTCCATTTGCCGTGGGATGGGGAGATTGACTTCCCCTCCTCTGCCAAGGCCCCTCATTTTCATTTTTCACTGGGCCTTGCAAATTATGTAGCTGATCCTGTTCCTGAAGCAGGTTTTATTGTTCTCATCTTACAGATGGGAAATGAGCCCAGAGAGGGGCTGTTAAGTGGCAGAGTAGATGGTCTCACTCTAAAGCAGCCCTTTCTCCACCTGGTGTACAGTACCATCTCCCATGAAAAACAGCCAGGTGTGCAAGAGGGGCTTCAGGGCACTTCCCTGTGCCAGCTCTTTCCTCTGGAGTGTCCTGGAGGTGATCAGGAGCCCTCGCTCAACAACGTGGATCTGCACTTGAAGGACTCAAGGTCTCTATGGTTTCTTCTAGTGGTACTACTTGAAAAAATTTTGAGCTCCAGACTGTGCAAGACCCTGATGTATTAATCCGCCAGTCCTCTGCTGGCCTAAAAGGTACAATAACATGAGTCTAGCAATGTCTTATAACAATGGAGAACTACATATAAAAGCCTATTGGAAGAGACTTGAAAATTCTGTAGGACAGAAATCCTACAATACAGGATGGGAGAGTAAGTGAGAGAAAATAAAATGAGGCAAGAAGAAAAAATTTAGGATATCCTAAGTAAGGAGCCATTTAGTTTTTGTCCCTCATTTTATTTTTATGTAAACAAGTAATATATGAATAATGCATATTCATTTTTAAAATATGACTAATTTGATAGAGTTAAAAATCAAAGAATTTGTTTTCTTCTTCATTCTAGATCTCACTTCCCGCCATAGAGGTAAACATTGATAAGTATATCCTTTCAGAGCATTTTTAAAATGTATTTAAGGACACATGTATAATATTTATATAGATGCTCAATTTTGATTTTAAAATAAATGTCATAATATAATATAAATTGTATTGTGATTTTTTTCCATTTAATAATAAGTATTAGGGATTTTTCCATGTGTATCCATATACTTTCATCTTAGAAAATTATTGTTAAATACTTGGAACTCCATAATATGGATGCTTTTTAATTTATTTAACCATTACCTTTCTGATGGATATTTAGATGGTTTCCAATTTTTTATGATTACAGTGAACATTTTCACACACATAAACACATACATACAGTATTTGTAACATTTAGATTTTAAATCACCATATTTGTTAGTCAATACCATGATTTTACTTCTATTTTTAGATTTTTTGTAGAATTTATGGCTAAGACTATCTTTCCCATCTGAGTTAAAAAACAGTTGCTGTTGCTTCTGACTCATGGCAACCCCACTTGTGTCATAGTAGAACTGTGTGCCATAGGGTTTTCAATGGCTGATTTTTTGGAAGTATATCGCCAGACCTTTCTTCTGAGGTGCCTTTGGGTGGACTCAAACCTTCAGTATTTTTTTTATTGTACTTTAGATGAAGGTTTACAGAATAAATAGTTTCTCATTAAACAGTCAATACACATATTATTTTATGACATTGGTTTACTTTATGGGGCTGTCCAATCCCCAGCTGAACAGTGAACCTGGGGAGTGACTTCACCACTGAGCTAAAAGGGTGTCCGAGGGCCATACTCTCGGGGTTTCTCCAGCCTGTCAGGCCAGTAAATCTGATCTTTTTTTGTGAGTTAGAATTTTATCCTACATCCTTCTCCAGCTCTG
>NW_004444092.1:3457802-3459064 GCF_000243295.1 Trichechus manatus latirostris
ATGTGTTTTCATTCTCATTTGATTCTAGGAATTTTTTGATTCCATCTCTGATTTCTTCTATTACCCAGCGATGTGTAAGCAGGGTGTTATTCAGTTTCCATGTAATTCATTTTTTTTTTCCTTGCTCTTCCTGTTGTTAATTTCTACCTTGATGGCGGTGTGGTCAGAGAAGATATGTTGTATTATCTCAACGTTTTGGATCTTGTTGAGGATTGCTCTGCGGCCTAAGATGTGGTCTATTCTGGAGAACATTCCATGTGCATCAGAAAAGAATGTGTACTTTGCAGCTGTTGGGTGGAGTGTTCTATATACGTCTATGAGGTCATGTTGGCTGATTGTGCCCTTTAGGTCTTCTGTATATTTGTTGAGTATCTTTCTAGATGTTCTGTTCTTTACCAAGAGCAGTGTATTGAAGTCTCCTACTATTATTGTGGAACTGTCAGTTTCTCTTTTCAGTGCTGTTAGAGTTTGTTTTATGTATTTTTGAGCCCCGTCATTGGGTGTGTAGATGTTTATTATGGTTATATCTTCATGATAGATCGTCCCCTTAATCATTATATAGTATCCTTCTTTGTTTTTTATGGTGGATTTTGTTTTAAAGTCTATTTTATCTGAGATTAGTATTGCCACTCCTGCTCTTTTTTGGTAGCTGCTGCTTGTTATGTTTTTTTCCTTCCTTTGATTTTTAATAAATTTACATCTTTGTTTCTAAGGTTTGTCTCTTGTAGACAGCATATTGATGGATCCTGTTTTTAATCCATTCTGACACTCTCCATCTCTTTACGGGTGCATTTAGGCCATTTACATTCCGTGTAATTATTGATAGATTTGAGTTTATTGCTGTCATTTTATAGTGGTTTTTTTGGTGGTGCTGATGATTTCTTTGTTCTTCTTACTCTCCTGTCCTGAATTCCTTTTGTTTGTGGATTTTTTTTTCATTTCTTTTGTTTTTGTAGGTTTTGTTTTTACAGAGACTTTGTGTTTTTCTTCTTTATTCTGATGAGTAGGTTTGTTAATTTTATTTGTGCTTACCTTGAAATTTACCCTTATCTTCCTAGGTTTGAACCAGTCTATTATCACTGGGTATCGCCTTGCCTTCCTCTCCATTAGAAGGTTCTATACCTACACTGTTTATTCCCTCTTTTATTGTTCTGATGCTGTTGTCATTTACAGATTAACCTGTCTGGTTCCCTATTGTAATTCTTTTGGTTTTGGATAGTCCTTGAGAGTTCATTTCCTAGATTGGTATCTGACTGGTACCA
>NW_004444092.1:3459531-3554580 GCF_000243295.1 Trichechus manatus latirostris
CAATTCTTCAGTGATCCTCTCTGTGTTTTCTGTCTTCTCCCCTTGTTCTGGAACTCCAATTACTTGCAGATTTTTGCTTTTGAATGTATCCCTCATAATTCTTAGAGTTTCTTTATTTTTCTTTGTTCTTTTTTCTGATTTTTCCTCCGAGTTGTATCCAAGTGTTTGTCTTCAATTTTGTTGATCCTGTCTCCCATCGTTTCAAACCTGCTCTTCAGCTCTTCCATGACACTGTCCATTTCTGAAATCTTGTTGTTTATCTTTTGGATTTCTAATTGTTGTTTTTGCATGATTTCTAATTGTCAATTTATTTTAGGATTTTGTTCCTGTATTATTTTCTTGAATTCTTTCATTTTTTTGTCTGTATTTTCCATGAATTTGTCTATTTTTTCCTCATTTTTATCTGCTTTTTGCTTCAATTCTTGGATAATTCTGAAAATTAGAGATTTGAATTCCCTATCAGGTAGTTCTAGTGCCTTTCCTTCTGCTGGAAAGTCATCTGGTGTCTTATTTTGGACGCCTACTGGAACCATCCTATCTTGTTTTTGTATATGTTTTGATATTGTCTGCTGTCTTCAGGGCATTAGGTAGTTATTTTCCCCATTTATTGATTGTAGATTCATTTTTTTCATTCTGCTTTTTTGTTTTATTTGGTTCTGTCTGAGTGGGCGGGCTATGCATTCTTTGCTGTTTTCTCATCTGTGGGCACGATACTTTTCACCTC
The DNA here is from genome assembly GCF_000243295.1 of Trichechus manatus latirostris. Classification (NCBI taxonomy): domain Eukaryota; kingdom Metazoa; phylum Chordata; class Mammalia; order Sirenia; family Trichechidae; genus Trichechus; species Trichechus manatus. The sequence continues at coordinate 3,460,256 of NW_004444092.1, forward strand.
CTTCTCCAATGGGCAGGGTCAGTCACTCAGGTATGGTACAGCAGGGTAGGTCTAGCTGAATGGGATTTGCTGGGATGGATTGTTTGTGGCACGTACTAGGGCCGACAGGGCAGACTGGGAATAAGTGCAGGGCAGATTCCAGTAGGCCGTGCCTGTGCTGCCTGGTAGTGTGATGTTTAGTGCATGGTGCAGGTAGGCAGGAAGGAGGGGGAGATTGTGATGTGTGGAGCTAAGACGGGTATGGGAAAGAGGAGAGAGAGAGGAACAGGAGCCAAAAACTTACACACAAACAAACAAAAAAAGAGTGCTAAGGGAGCTTGCTATTGGAGTGGAAAGATGAGAGACTGAGAAATGGAGAAAATCAAAAAGAAAAAGCATTAAAAAATGAATAAATAAAAATTAGAGTAAAGAAAAAAAGAAAATTCCCCAGGATCCCACTGGTGCGGCTGCTACGACTGGGGAAGCTGCTCCCAGGCATGAAGTACAGCTTGGCTAGAAGGGGTAGAGGTGTCACACAGCACCAGGTATTCAGGAGACAGGAAGAGAATGTAAGTATAGAGCGAAGAGAAACTGGAAATGAAGAAAGACTAAAAGGGGAAAAGACAGAGAAGAAAATAAAACAAAGAAACAAAAAAACAAAACAAGAAAAATTAAATGCCCGCAGGGATGTCACTGCACACCTGCGCAGAGTAAGGGAGTAGCTCCCAAGCTGCGTGGTACTGCCTGGCTAGAAGGGGCTCCCAAGCCGAAAAACACAAAAAGAAAACAAATAAACTAACTAATGAAAACAGAACAAATCAGGACCAACCAACAAAGAAATAAAAAAAGCCCTGGGGGTCCCACCAGCATGGCGGCATGGGCCAGGAAGCAGTTTCACAGTCAAGCGGTGTTTCGCAGCCTTTCAGGAAGAAGCAAATATGGCACACACAGCTAGGTATTTGAGAGAAAGGAGGGGGAGGTGGTGAGAAGTAAGGAAGAAATCTACAGAAGCAGAAAAAAGCAACACCAGCAGCCAACAAATGGCACTCAGGGAGCCAGCCAGTGTGGGCAGGTGGAATCCAAGCAACAACAGGGTGAAGCCAGTGCTTCCCAGCCAAGAGACTGTGCCCACAGGAAGCAAAGGAGGCCAAGTGGGCTAAAGAAGGGTGGGGGGTAGGAAAGCATATATTGCTGGTTACTGATTGTTCTGTCTCCTGCTGGAAGCTCAGTGAAGCTGCTTTTCTCATACCCCCTGTTCATTGATCTCTGATAGGAGTCCAAGATGGTGGATCCATGCTGCAGTAGCTGATAGGGGACCTCTGCATGTAGCTCTCCTCGCTCTGTGTTCTCAACCAGTTTCTTATTCCATTCAGTGCTTGGCTGAGTTCTTTATCTATTCATTTGATGCCTAGGGTTTCAGGATTGATGTGCATCTCTGTTTGACTTAGTTTTTCTGGATCTTTGCTGTGGAGGGCTGGCGTGGTGCTTCTGTCTATAGCACCATGTTGCCCAAAAGTCCCCTCAAATCTTCAGTTTTTAGTTAGCAGCTGAATGCATTAACCATTTGCACCACCCAGGGATTCCCTATCTCAGTTACATATGTGAAAATAGGCTGAGATGATTTTTCTTTAATGCCAATGTAACCAGAGTTAGATATGATTCCTTGTTTCCTTTTGGTTTTTTCTTTTAAATTTTTTTTTTGCTTTAGGTGAAAGTTTACAGCTCAAGTTAGTTTCTCATTCAAAAATTTATACACATATTCTTTCATGACTTTGGTTGCAATCACCACAATGTGACAGCACTCTCAGCCTTTCCACCCTGGGTTCCCTTTTTCCATTCATTTAGTTTCTGTCTCTTTTCTGCCTTTTTGTCTTGCTTAGTACCATTAAGTAGATGAGACAAAGTAGAAATTCCTGCCCAATCTCCTTTTGGGCAGGAGTTGCCCATTTGGTCTCATCTATTTGATTGAACTAAGAAGCACATTCCTCATGTCTGTTATTGTTTATTTTATAGGCCTTTCTAATCTTTGTCTGAAAAGTGGGCTTTGGGAGTGGTTTCAGTTCTGAGTTAGCAGAGTGTCCAGGGGCCATAGTCTTGGAAGTTCCTCCAGACTCTGTCAGACCTGTAAATCTGGTCTTTTTTCAAGAATTTGACTTTTGTTCTACTTATTTCTCCTGGTCTGTCCAGGACTCACTGTTGTGATCCCCATCGGAGTGGTCAGTGTTGGTAGCCAGGCACATCTAGTTCCTCTGGGTTCAGGCTGGTGGAGGCTGTGGTTCATGTGGTCCTTTAGTCCTTTGGGCTAATATTTTCCTCGTGTCTTTGATTTTCTTTATTCTCCTTTGCTCCAGACAGGGTGGAAGCAATTGATGTATCTTAGATGACCTCTGGCAAGCTTTAAGACCCCAGACGCTACTCACCAAAGTGGGATGTAGAACATTTTCTTTATGAAGTATCTTATGCCAGTTGAGCTAGATGTCGCTGAGACTATGGTCCCCAACCCCTAGCGCCAGCAACTCTGTCCCTCAAGGTATTTGGATGTGTCTGGGAAAAACCTATGCCTTTGCTTTGGTCAAGTTGTGCTGACTTCCCTTATATTGTGTGTTATCTTTCCCTTCACCAAAGTTGACATTTTGTCTACTAACTAGTTAGTGATTTCCCCTCCCTCTCCCTCCCCACCCTCGTAACCATCAAAGAATTTTTTTTTTTCTGTGTGCAAACCTTTTCTTGAGTTCTTATAATTGTGGTCTCATACAATGTATGTCCTTTTGTGACTGACTTGTTTCACTTAGCATAATGCCCTCCAGATTCATCCACATTGTGAGATATTTCTCAGATTCATCATTGTTCTTTATTGTTGCATATTATTCCATTGTGTGTATGTACCATAATTTGTTTATCCACTCATCTGTTGATGGGCGTTTAGGTTGTTTCCATCTTTTTGCTATTGTGAATAGTGCTGCAGTGAACATGGCTGTGCATATGTCTACTTGTGTGATGGCTCTTATTTCTCTAGGGTATATTCCTAGGAGTGGAATGGCTGGATCATATGGTATTTCTATTTCTACCTTTTTAAGGAAGCATCATATGGTTTTCCAAAGTGGTTGTACGATTTTACATTCCCACCAGCAGTGCATAAGTGTTCCAATCTCCTGGCAACCTCACCAAAATTTGTTATTTTCTGTTTTTTTGATTAATGCCAGCATTGTTGGGGTGAGATGGTATCTCATTGTAGTTTTGATTTGCATTTCTCTAATGGCTAATGATCTCGAGCGTTTCCTCATGTGTCTGTTAGGTGCCTGAACGACTTCTTTGGTGAAGGGTCTATTCATATCCTTTACCTATTTTTTAATTGGATTATTTGCCTTTTTGTTGTTGAGGTGTTGGAGTATTTTGTAGATTTTAGAGATTAGACCCCTGTTGGATATGTCATAGCCAAATTTTTTTCCCAGTCCATAGGTTTCTTTTTACTCTTTTGGTGAAGTCTTTTGATGAACATAAGTGTTTAATTTTTAGGATCTCCCAGTTATCTAGCTTATCTTCTTATCTGTTTTGTGCATTGTTAGTTATGGTCTGTATACTATTTATGCCATGTATTAGGGTCCTTATTGTTTTCCCCATTTTTTCTTCCATGATCTCTATTGTTTTAGATTTTATATTTAGATCTTCAATCCATTTTGAGTTAGTTTTTATGTATGATGTGAAGCACGGATCTCATTTCATTTTTTTTTATAAATAGACATACAGTTATGCCAGCACCATTTGTTAAAGAGACTGTCTTTTTCCCCTTTAATGGACATTGGCCCTTTGTCGGAGAACTGGTGGTGCAGTGGTTAAGATCTTGGCTGCTAACCAAAAGGCTGGCAGTGTGAACCCACCAGCCACTCATAGGAAACCCTATGGGGCAGTTCTACTCTATCCTATAGGGTCTCTGTGAGTCAAAATTGACTTGATGGCAACAAGTTTTTTTTTTTTTGGCCCTTTGTCAAACATCAGCTGCTCATAGATGGATGGATTTATGACTGGGTTGTCAGTTCTGTTCCATTGTTCTATGTGTCTGTTGTTGTACTAGTAACAGGCTGTTTAGACTACCATGGCTGTATAATAGGTTCTAAGATCAGGTAGTGTGAGGCCTCTCACTTTGCTCTTCTTCTTCAACAATGTTTTACTTATCTGGGGCCTCTTCCCTTTCCATATAAAGTTGGTAATTTGTTTCTCCATCTCATTAAAGAATATTGTTGGAATTTGGATTGGGACTGCATTTATCAGTAGATTGATTTGGATAGCATTGACATTTTCACAATGCTGAGTCTTCCTATCCATGAACATGCTATGTTTTTCCACTTATGTAGGTCTCTTTTAGTTTCTTGCAGTAGTGTTTTGTAGTTTCCCTTGCATTCGTCTTTTATGTTCCTGGCTAGATTTATTCTTAAGTATTTTATCTTCTTGGGGGCTATTGTAAATGGTATTGATTTGCTGATTTCCTTTTCAAAGTTCTCTTTGTTGGTATAGAGGAATCCAACTGATTTTTGTATGTTAATCTTGTATCCTGCCACTTTGCTGAAAATTTCTATTATTCCTTGTTTCTTTATTGGAGCATGGTTTTAATTATTAAAACCATGCAGGATGCCGCATCTGGGGCCAAGAGTATGCAGTAGACCACTGACAAAAGTTTAAGCTGTTGAGCTTAATACATAAGCTCTTTGTAGTTTAAGGTGGAGAGACAATAAAGCTGTGAACTGGGGCTTGACTCACAGCCAGGACACGTCCTTGTACCCCCGAGGACAGTGCCAACTCAGACTGACTCTGGGGATTCTCTCTGGGATAGACATAGGTGGTACGTTTTTCCTTACTGAGGAGGTGCAGGAACACACATAGTCCCCAGCTTACAATGAACCACACTTAGGACCGACCGTCTGTTGTTGTTGTTTTTTTTTTTTACATCTTATTGCTGGTAATATGCACTACATACAATGTTGCAGTCCATAATTTGTTATCATTCTCATACTTTCACTCGTAGATGTTCAAAGATCGGATTTATAAAGATACTGATAATAAAAGGCAATAATAATGAAAACTAAAATAAATAAATAAATAAAAGAGGTATTCGATTTATGTCAGAACCGACTTAAGATGGAGTTGTCGGAATGGAACCTGTACTCTGATCAAGGCTGCTCAGTTCCTCCCAGTCTCCATGTTTCAGTTCAAATGTTTTCCACCCAGTGAACAATGATGACTTAAGGCATGGCTGCATAAAGCAACTCGTAGGGCTTTTTTAATAATGGCTGTTAGTTTTACAGTGACCCATTAAATATCTTTTTTTGTTTGTTTGTTTAAGAAATAAATATATAGAATCGTTTATTCTAATATCTTAAATCATTTAATTACTATAAGATATGGGTGAAGAGGCAGGCATGCTAATGAACAATATTTAGATTGCAAGCATTTAAGAATGACTAAGTATATTCTATTACCAGACATTGAGCCTTCTTCCCTAAGTCTAAAAACTGTAATTCGGAATTCCTTTTCAGTGTTTGAAACGTTCCTGTCACTGTTCTCTTTAGCAGAACTTCATGCCTCTTGGCTTTAGGCAGGCTGTTTGTCAAGAAAGCTTGCCTTTTGGGTCTGCTTCACCTTTATTTTGCCTTTCCTCCATCCACTCAGGCTTCAAAAGCCTCTAATTGGCTGTTTACCTTAATTATTCCAGCTAGCACTTCATCTGGTCTTGGGTTATCCCACTTTTGAGGATCCAAAGTGCCTGTGCCTTGCTTATTAGAAGAATCTTCCTGATTTTCTAGAAAATACATTTCTTCACCTATACTCTGTGTCTCGTGGCTTCCATAGACAGCATGGGGTGGGGTGGGGGGGAAATCTGATAGTAGTCTTGGGTGCCTGATTCAGAGCCATATTAATCCCATTTTAGAGAAAACTAAATTTCCTACATAGCCTCCAACAGAACAAAGGGCTTCAGCTCAGGGCAGAATTTCCAGACTAGGTACTAAGGTAAACAGAAGACCTTTGAGCAGGCTGGGCTTAGCTCACCTCTAGGTGGCACTGGAGGAATAATGGGTTGTTGTTATTGCTGTTATTTGCTGTCTAGTCGATTCTGACTCATGGTGACCCCACGTGGCCCCATGTGTGCAGAGTAGAACTACTTCTTCGTTTTCAAAGCTGTGACCATTCAGAAGGGTTTGAATGGCCATCCTTGGGTTTGAACCTCCAACTTTTCTATTACTAGTTGAGTGACTAAGGTGTGCCTGACCCAAGCCATGGTATTTTCAGTTGGCTCATATGCATGCGAAAGCTGGACAATGAATAAAGAAGACTGAAAAAGAATTGATGCCTTTGAATTATGGTGTTGGCAAAGAATATTGAATATACCATGGACTGCCAGAAAAATGAACAAATCTGTCTTGGAGGAAGCATAGCCAGAATACTCCTTAGAAGTAAGGGTGGTGAGACTACATCTCACATACTTTGGGCATGTTATCAGGTGGACCAGTCCCTGGAGAAGGACATCATGCTTGATAAAGTAGACGGTCAGCAAAAAAAAGGAAGACCCTCAGGGAGATGGATTGACATAGCATCTGCAACAATGGGCTCAAACATAGCAAGAATTGTGAGGATGGCCCAGGGCCAGGCAGCGTTTCCTTCTATTGTAGATGAGGTCACTGAGTCAGAACCCACTTGACGGCACCTAACAACAACAACTGAGCGCTTACCCGTTTGCACCACTCACGGCTCCAACGGGTTGGTACCTTTCTCTTATTGATCATGTCTTGTCGGTCATGGGCATGTAAACTTTTAGCTACCATGTAACTTGAGGATGATGTCTAGTAGTTATAAAACTGGTTTAGGCCAAGGCAGCAGTGACCTTATGAAGAGTAGATATAGATTCCCTCGGGTGACTTGTGTTGCTACATACCAGATAATTGAACATGTGATCCTGGATTTCTCTATGCTAGCCATAGAAACCAGACTCACTACTTTACATAGATTAGATTTGTTAATTAATGAACTGTTAGCATTTTGATGAATAATGTTCTCTGTATTTGTATTTTTATTTATGAGAATGTCTTTGCAAAAGATACTGTCACTAGGGCCCTGATTAACCCCAAGAACTACCTTTCTCATTACATGCCATTCTGAGAGGTGAGACCCCATGGCCACTCACCAGTTTAAATCTGATAGAAACAGAAGTGTCTACCATGAAGCTTTTGAGCATCTTGGAATTAAAATTGAATTTGGAATTGACTAAGTCCTAGGCTTTTCAAGCCTCACCAGACAAAGATTGGAAATACATGGACCTGGAGTCCTATTTGCTACTTTCAAGACAGGGATATTTTTCTCTTGGTCTATAGCTCTTGTGCATTCTGAAGGGTGCTCCATCAGTCACACAAAAAGGAAACAATCTGAAGATTATTTGAAGCACGATGGTTTATTTTACCTAGAAGTTTTGTACCACTACATTCTTTTAAAAGTCTCATATGTTTTTAAATTTATTTAAAATTCAGATTCCCTAATTCTCATTTTATCACAGCTTTAATTAGGCATAGCAGATTAAAATTAGGTATCATAGAATAACTTTGCATGTTGACACTAACAATACTGCAATTTATTCCAAATGATGATTTTTCCCCCTGTACCTGTCTGAGTCACCGGGCATAAATGAATATGCAAAGAACAGGCCTTCATACTTCTGGATTCTCAGATTCTGCAACAAGAAAATTAGTCATCTATTTCCAAGACTTGTGAACTAACTCCCAGAGTAACATTCTTTACTTTGTGTTTAATGACTGAAAAGCGAGTTTTGATGTGCTGCTGGAGTAGCACTCCACAAAATAACCAGTGCGTATAAAAAATAAATAAATAAATAAAAGAGAAAAAAATATGCCACAAACTATTTGTATATGATAATTTCATAAAGCATTCCCCTGGAGAAATACGTGAGTGAAATTAATTCACAATCAGTAGGAAACCAGTGGGAATGTGTTCATCGAAATAAATAATCCAAAATTATTCTTGGGCTGTGAAGTTTGTTTACTGCCTTAACTGAAGTGTATATCAAACATAAGTGCATTAGCATTGGCTGTGAGTTGGGGAGTCAGGCACGGCCCATCCCCTCCTGCGTTTTTCATCCGTTCTGCTGTTTATATTTCTTGGCAAGAGGTCCAAGCCACAAAGGGGTTCATCTCAATATTGAGTGTGTGAGTGTGTGTTTTTTGGGTAGTGGTGGGCATAACTTCTTTTTAATAACTCCATGATGTCTCAAAAATACAGTAGAATTCTTGAAAGCTTCATAAGAGTTTGTTAATTTTAAAAATTATTTTAAATCTCAATATCTCTGTAGACAAAGAGCAATGAATATTCTTAGTCACAGAAATAAAGAATGTTTCTTCCCATGTAGAAATTCTCAGGGCTGATTTCTACTCTCCAGATTATCCACAGCTTTCCAGTTCTCTGTTGTCACATTTCAGGGCTGTTTGGTTCTTTTTGCTGCTGATATTGTTTTAAATATTTAAATGAAATAATTCACTGTAAAGATCTTAGTACAGTTCCTGGCATGTATTAGGTTGTCAAAAATAGTTGTTGCTGTTATTAGTTGTCATTGAGTCAGATCTGACTCATGGAGACCCTATGTACAACAGGATGAATCATTGCCTGGTTCTGTGCCATCTTCATGATCATTGGTGTGTTTGAGTCCATTGTGGTGGTCATTGTATAGTGCTTTCAAACCTAGGGAACTCATCTTTCAACACTATACCAGATAATAGTCTATTGTGATCCACAGGGTTTTCATTGGCTAATTTTAGGAAGTAGATTGCCAGGCCTTTCTTCCTAGTCTGTCTTAGTGATTGTTATCTGATAACTAGGTGGCCATTATCACGGAAACATAATAAAGTTTCACCAGCATCATGAAAGTGTAACAGGGTAAGGCACTGGTTACCTTCAGTCAGGTCATCCTTGGGAGAACTCTTGTGAGAGATGAGTTAAAGCTGATAACTAAAGTAAATACAATAAGATTATCTGTGGTCCTGATCATGAAAACAGGCAGCGATTTTTATATTTCTGGTGCATAGGAGAGCACACACTGGCAGTGGGCATCTTTTTCCTATTCTCGTTTGAGAACATATATCTGCTTTCCTTAACCATGGAAGATGCATCTTCTTCATAGGGTAGCAGGTCATCTTCTACCCTACGTGTACCATGTTAGGGCTTGGATAATTGAGCTAATTCATTCAGGATTTGGACTTTTGGAGGACATGTGGGGTGAGTTGGGTGTTTTTTGGGCTGACACAGATAGTTACACAGGACAGAGAATACTGGGAGTTAGAGGAGAAAGATAGAGGCTACAGCTCGTGTCTACTACTGCAACTGCTATTCCATCGTGGTGATTCTGGATGTTGCTGCCTGTGACAAACCTATGTGTGTGCGTACGGTAGTAGTAGTATGATGTTTTACACTCGATTCTTCATTCCTCTCGAGTCTTGACATCTAACTATGGTGTCAGGTACCTGATACTCAATTGACATATAGCTTCTTGGTACCTCTTTAGTAGAGTTTTGGGTTACTTTATACCTAATGACCCTACTATTGGCCCAAAACCCAAACATTCCAATCACAGACTGAATTTTTGACTAATTTTTAAATATCTGGTCATAATTTCCTTCTCCACTCACAAACCAAGAGTAATGCCTGGCTTCAAACTATCTTCAAGGTCTGTAATATTTTTCTCTTACGAAAAAGAGAGCAAAAATAAATAAACAAAGGAAGGAAGGGAGTGAAGGCAGGAGGAAGAGAAGAAGGGAAAGAGGAAGGGAGACTCAAGAGAGAGATAAGAAATAAAATGTTGGAACACAACATAAACATGACACAAGGGGAGAGGAGAGCCTAAGGTAAACCCTGGCCAAGTTCCTATCAGATTCTTTAGTGTAAGATGCTAGAGAAACATGCTCCACTTAAAAGTGAGACAAGCGTGTATGTTTCCATGATAATGGCTCCTAGTTATCAGAAGAGTCTGAAAGGAAACCAATTCCCTTTGGTCCAAGACATTTGGTTTTCTTCCTTGTTATTCTTAGGAAGCAGGTTCTCGCCCAAATCATAAATTTCCATTCAATCTAATAAAAGAACTGGAGATTTTATTGAATAAACCCAACTTCATAAATTTGAGGAATGATTTAAATGTTCAGTTTGGAAGACTTAGAAACACCAGAAAATGTACTCTGGATGCTTTACTCTTTAGTGATAGTCCATTAAATTTTACACTGTGAAAAAGCTCTCTAAGGAAATCCCATTAATGTATTTTTGCAAACGAGATTGTCCACAACATCAATGGATAACTATATTTAGAACAATTTCTTCACTGAATGATTCTCTCTCCTGCTAGTGTTTACAGCAAATCTAAGCAGCAAAAGGAAACCCTAGTAACGTAGTAGTTAAGAGCTATGGCTGTTAACCAGAAGATCAGCAGTTCGAATCCACCAGGTGCTCCTTGGAAACCCTACGGGGCAGTTCTACACTGTCCTATAGGGTCACTATGAGTCGGCATCAACTCGCTTAAGCAGCAAAAATTTAAAAAAAAAAGACGATGAAGGAATAAAACAGTTTCTTTTAAGACAATTGCATGACTAGAATTCACACTTAACTTCTGTAAGACTACACAGAGCTTTCTCAGTTAATTCATGTCTCTGCATGGAAGCTTTACTCGATCATGTAAAAAAGCAACATCATTAATTATACAAGTGAACGGAGGCATTGGAAAAAGAATGCATCCTTTCATTAACTTACAAAAATACAATTAGTAATTATTAGTGATTTCCTGGAGAAAGTCCAGAGCTGAATTAAAAATATCACTAACTGCAGAGATCTTCACTGGTCCCTTAGAGTAAAAAATGCACTGTTATATGGGGCTTATCCGTTGTACTTGCTTTTTAAAACATTAAAGGGCTAATTTATAAAGCAGCCATACAACATTTATAATGCTTTTTATTTTCTTTTGCACTCTCTGGGAAATGCAAAGAATGTTCCTTCTTCTAAGTAAAATGCCCTGTAGCATTTAGTCTAGAATGAGAATGGTTATTTCTCCATTCATAAGTCAAGGGCATTCTGGCAAAAACAAGATAGTTTGTTTAAAAGGCATATTCTCTTTTTCATTTTTGACGTATTCTCTTTTCATGGGCAACATACTTATGCTGATTCCAGAAAGTTGGAAACAAATCTAAAATAACTAGAATCTTGAGGGCCAATCTTGCTTCTTGTGTCAAAAATGTTATTCAGGATCTTACTATCTAAATATGATAAAATTATTAAAATGAGTCATTAATTTTACCTTGCTGGGACAACAGTTTCCAACAGTTGTGGAGCCAGACTCCTGGGTCCCCAGTAGATCTTTACATGGTGATATTTTGGAATTGTCCCTTCTTGCGTCCCTGTTTGAAGAGATATATATTACCTTCCTCCAACTACGGCGAGAGATGAACTCTTCCTGTCAAACATACGGCCCTTTGAAGGCAGGTGTGTTTGGACTGGGAAGAAGCAGCGGCAGCAGAGCTCTCTGCTGGCATCAGGAAGAAGGGGAAGGAGGCCAGGCTTGGGGAGCATTTGGAGCAGGGCCCCAGAGGATTCTCTTGCTCATATTCATCTGCTTGCTATTTAACCAAAATTTCAACCTATTTGATGATTGCTTTCCTTTTTCTCTATCGCCTTCTGTAAAAACAATAAACTTCCTGTTGGGAATCTGTTGAACAAACTGTGAAACTTGCTCAGCTCCTGAGTTTCACAGTGCAGATGACCTGCTTTGCGGTTTCTCTGACGTCAAGTTTTATTTTCAGCTTTTATTTCTTCTGTTGTCAGCCACTTCCCCTGCTCCAACTCTGTGCTTGGGGGTTGAAAACACGATTTAAGATGAGACCAAGAATTGTCAGGAAATTAAATCTGCTACACAAAACAAAACAAAAGCTAGGTGAGAGGATGCCCCCTTCCTTGTTGTTAGCTGCCGTCCAGTCAGCCCCTTACCCACGGCAACCCACGCACAGTGGAATGAAATGCTGCCTGGTCCTGTGCCATTCCATGATGAGTGGAAGAGCGGACCGTTGTGATCCATAGGGTCTCATTGGCTGAGTTGTTGGAAGTAGATTGCCAGGCCTTTCTTCTTAGTCTGTCTTAGTCTGGAAGCTCTACTGAAACCTGTTCAGCATCGTAGTAACACACAAGCCTCCACTGACAGATGGGTGGTGGCTGCCCTTGAGGTTCATTGTCTGGGAATCAAACCTGGGTTTTCAGCATGGAAGGAAGAATTGTACCACTGAACTGCCATTGTCCCTATGCACCCCACCCCCAAATGTATGTCAGCTTGGCTAGTCCCTGATTCCTAGTACTGTGTGATTGTCCACCATTTTGTCATCTGATGTGATTTTCCTATGTATTGTAAATCTTGCCTCTGTGATGTTAATGAGGCAGGACTCAGTCTACAAGATTAGGTTGTGTCTTAAGTCAATCTCTTTTGAGATATAAAAGAGAGGAGCAAGCAGAGAGACAGGGGGACCTCATACCACCAAGAAAGCAATGCCAAGAGCAGACTGCGTCCTCTGGATCTGAGGTTCCTATGCTGGGAAGCTCCTTCACCAGAGGAAAATTGATGACAAGGACCTTCCTACAGAGCCAACAGAGAAAGAAAGGCTTCCCCTAGAGCTGGCACCCTGAATTCCAACTTCTAGCCTACTAGACTGTGAGAGAATAAACTTCTGTTTGTTAGAGCCATCTACTTGTGGTATTTCTGTTTCAGCAGCACTAGATAACCAAGACCCCTAAGGCCCCCACCTCCCATACCCTTCATGATTCTCATCCTCACTTTTGTGAAAAGGAATACTTAGTATAAGAAGACATGGACATGATCCCTATGGAAGCAGATCAGTGTTAGCAAGAGTGCTTCATCTTGTAAATCCTTCATTCTGAGTTGTTTGAATGTTGCAGGACCTCTGTCCTCAACACTGTATGGTATCAACATCTCTTTACAAGGAAGAATCAGAAACACTGGTCTCCATGGTCTTGAGTGAATGGGGCAGCCTCAGGTCAGAGACAGGGCCCTATCCCAGTTATGAGTCAAGGCAGAGGGATAAGAAAGGGAAGAGGGAAGGAGAGCATAGAGAATGGAGTGCCTGGGAGTCTATCTGAGGCCAAGTTGGTATAGATTAAAAAAAAAAAAAAATGAATGAATGAGAGGTTTTTCTGGGCCCTTTGTGCATTTGGGATTGGGTGGCAGAAATATTTTCTTTCTGAAAAGGGACTGTACCTTCATGCCCCTCTGGACATTTGGGGGCATTGGTGTGGGTATAGATGTATCTATAGTCTGGGATTCAAAAGAAACATCTGAGGTGATCTGTTTTGTATTTGCCTCTGTTTTCAGGGAATTTAAAAATTCAAAGTTGACTCTTTGCGAAGATACACAATATGTACCCTAAGCCAAATAACTCAAAACATATCAAATGGTCATGGATGGAATTCTATGGTTGTGGCTGAAAATGAGGTATTACCAATTGAGCAAGAACACCCCACTGGTGTAGATACAGATGCTGGCAAACTAACAGAGATCAGAGGCACAGATGGTATTTAGAACAAAGGCCTTTGTGAAATGGTAGAGTGTGTGTGTGTTTGTATGTGTGTGTGCTTTAATTCTAGGGACAAAAATTAAGGCTTCCTTAGAATAGTCTTACAATTCTGAAAGAACTGATTGTTCTAAAGCCATGCCTTGGTGACTTCCTTAACAATTACTAAAATCAAAGGTCATTGTCAGATGCATGTTCAGACGTAAGAAAGATACTTACATTGTAGTTCACTTGGATTCCATCGGACTGGTGTCCTGGGGCAACACATCTCACAGAAGACCTGGCACAGTGCTTTTGGACATGCCCCAGAGTGCAGGTTTGTGCCCTGCTGACGTCCAAAAGACCCTCAGTGTTGTGAGCAGGAGCTTTTCAGTTTCAGAAATGGAAAGGTAGATGGCGGAGGGGGTGAGTTAGCCATTTTGGTGTCGCAAACACACATACACACTTACTCACAAATCTCCAATTGCTTTTAGTGGGGAAAACATTTTATTTTTATCATGTAGACGTGGCCAAAATGTTCTGAACCCATTACAATACTTGTAAAAATATATAGCCCTTGCTCAAGAAGCATCTGTTCTTTTTATTTCCCAATGAAGATAAGTGCATCCAAGGCTCCTTAAAATGTTATGAATAACAACCTGTTATGAAGATATGGAAGAGATAATTACAAAAGGGAAGTAACTTCAAATGTCTTATTCAGATATTCATGAAAAAAAATTGCCTGAAGAGGTACATCTACTATAGACAATAAGAGACTTCAGTTTACGTTCCAGTTCTACAGCGAACTGGCAGCAGGGATGAACTGTCCAATAAGCAAGGTAAGCATGTGATTAGGGCATCAACAAAACAGAGGTATCAGTTGTCCAAGGCAAAGACCCGTAGATGCCAAGCAAACAGGACACAAGGAAAAGCGAGCTCCACAGTGGAAAGGACAATAAATGAAATTGATACCAGCTCCAGTGCACGAGAATATGCCGGATGGAAATAAAGTTCATGCATGGTCACAAGGGTGCTCATGTGCAAGGTTGGTTAAGCTATGAGGCCCCTACCAGTTCAACACCTTCGTTGACATCTGTCTCCTATGGTCCCCTCTCATGTAATTGAAAATCCTTATCTAGGTGGGTCTCTTGGGAGAAGACTGTTTCTTTCCAATAAACAAGAGGTAGGGATGGGCTGTTGAGTCTAACTCTTGCTGCATTCACCCAATATGCAACTGGATCCAACATGAGCAGTTACTGGACAAAAATGGATTATATTAACAGGTAGCAGGTTTCTGATTGATTTTGAGAGCACCATCTTGTACAACCACGTCTACTGATCCAGCAACTCTAGCCAGGAGGGCGAGCAATGCTCTTTACCTGATACAAACTCAAAGGTATGTTCTTGCACACATCCTGGTAAACAACCAGTGGGAACACCAGTCCCAGATGACACACAAAAGCAAGTGAACTAGAATAAATCGACCATTGCAATGAGTTCGATCAAGTTAGTTTTAAACTGTATAGTATTTACATACAGAGTTGTGTCCTAAGTTTTGTAAACAATAATATTTATAACTTTAACTTTAAAATATGTTTGGCATACATGCAGATGCAATCTAGCACACATTTAATATGATACTAACATGGGTAATAATTTAACATATACTAACATAGCAAATATCCAAAAAATACTGGACATTTTCTTTGTTGTAGAATATGTGGAATATTCTTTTTGTAGAAAATGTGGTACATAGTAAGACTCTTAGTACCCTACACCCACTAAAAATTTTATAATCTGGTTCATCTCATTCTGCTAAAGTGGCATATGCCACTTCTCATTCAATTGCTAATATTACAGTCACATTTAAAAAGAAGTTACATCATGGATAACTAAGACACATATACAAATACACACACATATATTTGCATAGTATATATATACATGTGTATATATACAACTCACATATTCTGTTTGAATGTGTGAGTAAGCAGAGAAGGGGACACCAAGATTATCAGTGTTTACGGCCCTCACATCCAGCCCTGACTGGCAGTGAGCTGATTTTTAAAAAATCTTCTTTGAACGCTTCCCTTATCTGTAAAATGGAAGAAAAAATAACTATTTAGTTTCTTTACAAAGTTGTCATGAGGATCAAAAGTACACTACTATACAAAGCACATGAAAGTCGAACACTGTTATAGAAACTATTCATGTTGAAGTACAAACAAGTTGCTTGTGCCTAGTTGTACTTTATGAAAATTGTTGAAAGAGCAAAACAGACATTTTTGCTTCACTGCAATTAGATGAAGCCTTGAACATCATATAATGCAGTTAGAGGGAAGAAAACTTTGTACCTCGAGGTAAAAATAAAAAAAACAAATAAAATCTTGCCAACCATCTCATGATAGTTTCCAAAAGAGATGAAACCTGGAGCTCTTTTCTGTGAGTTACTGACTCTGAAAAAATAACTATCCCTGACTTCGGCAATCTGGATATATGATGACCCTTGCAGATACTCATGTGAGAAACCATGTTTGTTTTATTCAGTGGGACGGACCTTGAGAGATGTCCCCAGTTGAGGGAAGGAGGCCAGCATGGTGCCCCTTCATTGACTGGTCACTGCATGTGAACTGTGCCTGAAGAGGGGGCACAACCCAGGGCAAGACAGTGGCCTTCTGTAGAGGGAAAGTCCCAAAGATGGATAAAGCTGTGAGCCATCTGTAGGCAACACTTTTGGCAGAATGAGTAATCTTGGAGAGGGATATTGGCAGCACATCATAGCATCTGCTTCAAAGAGTTTCCCAACAGTTGGGTTATTGATTAAAGAATATGAGTAGTTTATATTTTAAGATATGTTGGCAGATTGTTTTCCCTAAAAGTTATTGTAACTTGCACTTCCATCAACAATGTATGAGAGTGCCTGTTTCCCTGAATACCCACCAGCACTTGATTTTATTCCTTTTTCAAACGTTTCACAATAACATGTCATTGTTATTTTATATAGCACTTCCCTGAGAATTACTGAGGTTGAATATCTCTTTATTGGTGATATGCATTTCTGCTTTGGCGATATTTTTGTGTGCGTATGCGTATATCCTTTTCTCATTTTTCTGTTTTTTTTTTTTTTTCCTACTCAGTGTATAGAAGTTCTTTGTATATAACAAGTCCATTGTCATGTGTTGTGGTAAAGGCTTCTGGTTGTCTCTTAAAATTAGTTCCCCACTTCTTTGTCTGTAGTACCTTGTTGTTGTTGTTGTTAGGTGCCATCGAGTCGGTTCCGACTCATAGTGACACTATGTACAACAGAACAAAACACTGCCCAGTCCTGCGCCATCCTCACTATCGTTGTTATGTCTGAGCCCATTGTTGCAGCCACTGTGTCAATCCATCTCCTTGAGGGTCTTCCCCTTTTTTGCTGACCCTCTACATTACCAAGCATGATGTTCCTCTCCAGGGACTGATCCCTCCTGATAACATGCCCAAAGTATGTGAGATGTAGTCTCCCCATCCTTGCTTCTAAGGAGCACGCTGGTTGTACTTCGTTGTTTCAGTAGTCCATGGTATTTTCAATATTCTTCACCAACACCACAATTCAAAGGCATCAATTCTTCTTTGGTCTTCCTTATTCATTATCCAGATTTCAAATGCATATGAGGCGATTGAAAACATTGTGGCTTTGGTCAGGCTCACCCTAATCTTCAAGGTGACGTCTTTACTTTTCAACACTTTAAAGAGGTCTTTTGCAGCAGATTTGCCCAATGCGATGCGTCTTTTGATTTCTTGACTGCTGCTTCCATGAGTGTTGATTGCGGATCCAAGTAAAATGAAATCCTTGATAACTTCAATCTTTTCTCCATTTATCACGAAGTTGCTTATTGGTCCAGTTGTGAGGATTTTTGTTTTATTTATATTGAGGTGCAATCCATACTAAAGGCTGTAGTCTTTAATTTTCATCAGTAAGTGCTTCAAGTCATCTTCATTTTTAGCAAGCAAGGTTGTGTCATCAGCATAACGCAGGTTGTTAATGAGTCTTCTTCCAATCTTGATGGCCCGTTTTTCTTCGTATAGTCCAGCTTCTCAGATTATTTGCTCAGCATACAGATTAAATAGGTATGGTGAAAGTATACCACCCTGGTGTACACCTTTCCTGAATTTAAACCACACAGTATCCCCTTGTTCTGTTCCAATGACTGCCTTTTGATCTATGCACAGGTTCCTTATGAGCACAATTACATGTTCTGCAATTCCGATTCTTCTCAATGTTATCCACAATTTGTTATGATCCACACAGTCAAATGCTTTTGAATAGTCAATACAACACAGGTAAATATCTTTCCGGTATTCTCTGCTTTCAGCGAGGATCCATCTGACATCAGCAATGATATCCCTGGTTCCACATCCTCTTCTGTATCTGGCTTGAATGTCTGGCAGTTCCCTGTCCTATATACTGCTGCAACTGCTTTTGAATGATCTTGCATGTGATATTAATGAAATTGTTTGATAATTTCCACATTCAGTTGGATCACCTTTCTTGGGAATATGCATAAATATGGATCTCTTCCAGTTAGTTGGCCAGGTAGCTGTCTTCCAAATTTCTTGGCATAGATGAATGAGCACTTCCAGCACTGCATCCATTTGTTGAAACATCTCAATTGATATTCCACCAATTCTTGAAGCCTTGTTTTTCACCAGTGCCTTCAGTGAAGCTTGGACTTCTTCCTTCAGTGCCATTGGTTCCTGATCATATGCTGCTTCCTGAAATGGTTGTACGTCGACAAGTTCTTTTTGGTATAGTGGCTCTGTGTATTACTTCCATCTTCTTTTGATGCTTCCTGAGTCATTTAATATTTTCCCTGTAGAATCCTTCACTATTGCAACTCGAGGCTTAAATTTTTTCTTCAGTTCTTTCAGCTTGAGAAATGCCAAGCATGTTCCCTTTTGGTTTTCTAACTCCGGGTCTCTGCACATTTCATTATAATACTTTACTTTGTCTTCTTGAGCTGCCCTTTAAAATCTTCTGTTCAGCTATTTTACTTCATCATTTCTTCCTGTTGCTTTAGCTACTTGACATTCAAGAGAAAGTTTCAAAGTCTCTTCTGACATCCATTTTGGTCTTTCCTTTCTTTTTATTGATCTCTTGCTTTCTTCATGTATGATGTCCTTGAGGTCATTCCACAACTTGTCTGGTCTTCCGTTGTTAGTGTTCAACATATCAAATCTATTCTTGAGATGGTCTCAGAATTCAGGTGAGATATTCTCAAGGTTGTACTTTGGCTCTCGTGGACTTGTTCTAATTTTCTTCAGCTTCAGCTTGAACTTGCATATGAGCAATTGATGGTCTGTTCTGCAGTTGGCCCCCAGCCTTGTTCTGACTGATGATATTGAACTTTTCCATCGTCTCTTTCCACAGATGTAGTCGATTTGATTCCTGTGTATTCCATCTGGCAAGGTCCACATGTATATTCACCATTTATGTTGTTGAAAAAAGGTATTTGCAATGAAGAAGTTGTTGGTCTTGCAAAATTCTATCATGCAATCTCCAGTATCATTTCTATCACTAAGGCAATATTTTCCAACTACTAATCCTTCTTCTTTGTTTCCAGCTTTCCCATTCCAATCACCTGGGGGGCTCATCTTCCGGCACTATTCTCAGACAATGTTCCACTCCTATTCATAAGGTTTTCACTGGCTAATTCTTTTCAGAAATAGGTCGCTGGTTCCTTCTTCCTAGTCTGTCTTAGTCTGGAAGCTCAACTGAATCCTGTCCACCATGGGTGACTCTGCTGGTATTTGAATACCGGTGGCATAGCTTCCAGCATCACAGCAACATGCAAGCCCCCACAATACAACCAACTGCCAGACACATGGAGGTGTAGGACATTGCTAGACCACATTTCCTAGTCTCCTTTGCAGTTAAGTGTGATCATGTGAATAAGTACCAGGCAGTGAATTATGAGCATCAGTATCTGTATTATGATTCCTATTTGACCTTTTATCTTCTATTTGGTGGATGCAGGTAATAATGGTATAATGGAACCACAAGACAGAAGGAGCCCGGGTTTCTGAATCACCATGTAGGTTAGCTGCCTGTCAACCATGAACTCCCACTCTGGGACTGTTAGGTGAGCAAGAAATAAACCTCTATTACATTTGAGCTACTATATATTTTTGGGTCTACTTGTTTTAGCAATTTAGCCCATCCTAATACAGGTGAATTGCATATTTTCTCCTTAGTATATCATTTATTTGTATTTGATCAGGCATACATGATGACTTTAAAGCTGCTTAGAGACAGACACATCTGCCAAGAAATCTGAGAAGGAGAGGCTGGAGAAGTAGAAGGAAAACTGGGACAGCGTGGTGTCATGGAGGCTGAGGGAAAAGAGTGTTTCAAGAAGCAAACCATAATCAGTCATGTTTCATACTGAGAGGTCTGGTGAGAATACTGCACTAAATGTCCATCTTCTGGTAGTGAGTGTGTCAAATCTGTAAAAAGTCTGGGAGGTGCCCACCTGGGCCTTGATCAGCAGTAAAAGCACTGGTCAGCCCTGAAGTGTTGATCCACACATCTTCATAGGCCTGGACACCTGGGTGATTCCAGCTTAGCCCACTGGAATTCATCTGTAGGCAGGTCCTAGGAACCACCATGAATGAGTCTAGAGAGCCAAGTTGGCCATTCACACCTGAACAAATTGTATCCTTCCTTCCTACAAGGCACAACATTCGTGAGCAGTAAGTCCTTGTCTACTATTCCCTTTTGCCTTAAAATGACATATTAACTTTCATTTTTTCACCTACACTTTATTAACTCTCTTGTTTTCTCAGGTGAGTCTCTAAAAATTACTTCAAGGGATAGAACTTTCTGGGCTACTGAATCTCAATACAGCAATAAAGTCTCTAGTGTACAAGAAGAAACATGATAAAATGTTATTACACAATCCCAGTTATGAGATTAAATTAGAAATGAATTTTGATTAGTCTTCTAAATTAAATGGCCATGGGTATCATTAGGAAAAAAAAAAAGTGATTTGCCCACCATAAAATTGAGAGATAGAAAGATATTCAGACATTTTGAAGAAATCAATACAGGTACTGATTAAAAGTATGTGGTGCTGTGCTTTAAAAACCTGGAACTAAAGATGACTTTTCTAATTATGACATGTGAAGTCAATTGTCCTTAATACATTAAGAATGACACATTACGAATGAATAGCTATTAGAGCTTTCTGCTTTGCTGCTCATAGAAACATCAGATGAAGGACAAGCACTTGGACATGTCACCTTATGTCTTAGGAAAAAAAGAAGAATGGAAGGATGATGATGGGAACAAGTAAAGTCACTCTATGCTATATGCTTTTAGTAACTCTGAGCATGACACATACATTATGTTGGTAAATACCATCCTTTGAAATCCACTGCACGTCATCTTCTCCTCTTTTGTAGTGATTGCCACTTTCCACTTTGTATCCTTGCTATTGCTAAATGTTCTCTCTCTTTGGAGAGAGTTCTTCCAGACAGGGCTGTGTTTCACTCTCTGCTGGTTCCCCAGGTACCCTGCAGGTAGTTGGGCCTAAGCACATTCTTGTTGAATAAATAAATAGCTTCCGAGTGGTCTAAAGAATGTTTCATTTTGCTTTTTTTTTTTTAAATTAATACATACCAATAGTTCTATGTATGAATAATTTCCAATGATTTTCTTGGCATATATATTAAAATGTGGTTTCTAACCCTAATTGATTGTACCAGGAGATTGGGGAAAAGCCCCGGTAAATAATTTGGCATGACTTAGTTCTGACGCAAGAGTGGAGGAAAGTTTACATAGGATTATAGGGGAACCTACATTATACAGCTGATTTTTGTCAACACTTATATTTCCACACTGGGCTTTAGAAAAACCATAAACAGTTATGCGATTTGTGGTTTTCCCAAATTCTTCACTAAAATATTACTAGTGTTATACGCACACAAAATAAAAAAGCTTTTTTTTTCTTTTAATTTAATATAATTTCTTCATGTTTTTCCTTCTCTCTTCTGGGTCAGAATTTATCTCTATGTCTCTTTCTACGTCTACATATTTTGACCTTGGTAAGCACTCTTTCCTACCAAATCCAATACAGTTCTTGAACTTTTTCAAGGTTTTTCAATAAATATTGCAATGAATTGATTAATTATGCTGGAAGGTTCCCCAGATGTTGCTAGTCTGAAATTTTACTTACTCCCCTTAAGCTTTAACATGCTCACCATAACACCCCTTTATGTAGAATAGGGCCTTGAATGACCATGTTTTTTGGGGGGGCACAATACCATAGTAAGGTTCTCTCCAGTACTTTTTATCAACAAAGGTCATTGGATGTTTTCCAATAAAGATGTTACCATGTAACGTCTCACATACTTTAGACATGTTATCAGGAGGGATCAGTCCCTGGAGAAGGACATCTTGCTTGGTAAAGTAGAGGGTCAGTGAAAAAGAGGAAGACCCTAAACAAGATGGATTGACACAGTGGCTGCAACAATGGGCTCAAGCACAAAAACGATTGTGAGGATGCCATAGGACCCGGCAGTATTTCATTCTGTTGTACATAGGGTGGCTGTGAGTCAGAACCAACTCAACGGCACCTAACAATGACAATGTTATGTCCAATTTCATTGTGTGGTAAATTGTGATATAGTAAAGATTTGGTTTTCCATCATAAAACAACTGGGATTCTTTCTGTATCATTGAAACATTGTTGTGTTGGTAGCCTTGAAACTACTTTTCCTCAGCTACATTCATAAGTTGTAAGGACCCGTATGGGATTCCAAGATGTATTAATCTAGAATTGAGCCTCCAGGAAGATAACTCATCATCAATGGGTGTGAACTACACTATTCTTTTGTGCATCTTTAACAGCTCAAAAGCTCAGAATTTCAGGCAGGAATGGAACCTTGAAAGTCATAGATTTACCCCCACCTGGTGCTTGAATAATCCAATTTTCACATGAGAGTCCCTTCCTGCAAGTTTTCAAAGACATCCATCATGTCATGCCACCCCTCCCCAGAGACTCCTCCAATTCAAATTAAGGAGTAAAATTGCCAATGGTTCCTCATGGGATGTAGTTTCAAATTCCCTCACCCATCCAGGTTAGTGTCCCTGAAAAGTTCTCCAGTTCATGTCTAAAACTGAGCATAGTTTAAACAACTTGTAATACCTTCACTTGTTCTTGATACCATATGCATTTCTTTATCCAACAGCTATAAACAGTGTACCGTGTGCCAGGCACCGTGCTGGGCACTGGAGAGACACAGGCAGGCACAACAGACCCAGACGCTGCCCTCGAGAAACCTGCTACCTAGGAAATGATCGATCTGCTAATACAGCCTAAGAGGCAAGTAGAATTTTGTCTACCACAAAAAAGTAGTTTGGGAATTAGATATTAAATGTGGTAGAGTAGAAAGAGCACAGGCCTTAAAGTCAGACAGAGCTGAATTTTAATGCTAGATCTGTAATGTATTATATATGCAAAACTAGGCATGCTTTAAAAATATTTGGAACTTCAATTTTTATTCCTTATAAAATGGGGATAATAATACTTATAGGGTTGTTAGGAGGATTAACCAAAATATTTAATACACATAGTGGTGCTATTCATTTCATTCTTGCTTTTTTCACTGATTTGTTGAATGCTAGTGCTCCATGAAAGAAGGTACTGTGTTCAAACTGGCACAAACAGTTCAGCGGTCAACCACTAGCCAAAAGGTTGGTGGTTCGAACTTACCCAGAGGCTGTTTGTAGTAAGGCCTGGCAATCTGTTTCTGAAAGATCACAGCCTTGAAAACCCTATGGAGCAGTTATACTCTGCGCACATGGGGTCGTCATCAGTTGGAATTGACTAACAGTAACAGTGTTCCATGAAAAAGGTATTGTGGTCATATTAGTTGGAAAAATAAATAGGGTCAAACAAAGTTACTTAGGCTATTTTTTATTTGAGGACTTTTCAGAGCTTTTAACATGCTAACATTCTTTATGACCCTCTAAAGGCAAATATGGTTTGCAGCATTTCTCAAATTTATTTGACCACGCAACTGTTTTTACGTAGCACACAGACTAACATCTTGTGTTTTTTTTCTGAACTTGGTGTGAGAAATGTTGTCCTAGTGGGATCTTTGGCTATGTTACTCTATCCCCTGGGCATGCCTGGAAGCATGATTGTATCATTTTTCCTCTGGGTCATGGGAGTGGCCCATGCAGGAAAATTTACGCCAAAAAAACACAAAGGGGGAAAATATTTTTTCCTTTGCTTCAAATAAAAATATGAAACCAGCAGTGAAGTGAAGGCTTAAGTCTTTTTGTTTCATATACAATGTTTAGGTATAGTCTTCAGGTTTGGGAAACCCTGAGGAATGACTGTAATGAAACTACTATGAGAAATAAATTAGCAGGAAGGAGGAACAACTGAAGATATTGTATGTGGTGGGCTGGGCAGAGTCCAGCATGTTGTCCCCTTTCATGAAATTAAATATTTCTGTTTATATGATGGAAAATCTGTGCTCTCATTAAGGCTGTAGCAAGTTCATCAGAAAAACTTTATAGAGACCCTGGGGAAAACTCAACAGGGGGGAATTTCCTGTTGGGGGCTGGAGGTGGGGAGAGAGTATTTTTCCTTTATTGGGGTTTGCTTTGTTAATTGGTGTTTGAAGAAACCCCATTTCTTTCATAGTTGAAGCTAAGCAGAATTAATGTTAATTAAAAAATCATGTTAGTGTTCCCAAAGCACATTCGGGCAACTTGTTGAGAAAGGGGCTTGTCCAAAAACATTGTTCTCATAGCTTTGTTTGCACATGGAAGTGGAGGGTGAGCAGTTTGAAAAGGGCAAGAGAGGGAGCTCCCAGTTTACTTCTGGAACACAGCAGGATGTGTTTCAAAAGACACTCAAAATAAAGAATACACCAAAAAGTACCAAAAATTATCTACTTTTTTTTTTTTTTTAAACCAGGCATAGAGCCAAGCTTGGGGCCTGTTAATCAGGCTGCTGGATGAGTGTGTGTGTTGGTGTGTGGGGATGGGTGGGTGTAGGTGTGTCTGTGTGCGTAACTGTCAGTATTTAAACTTTACTATTTGAAGTAGACCATATTTTAATTTGCTAATATAAATCTGTACTGGAGTCTTTCCATTTAATATCCTTTAAGGTCTATTTTACTTTGCACACAGAGGACTTCAATAAATAGATGCATTGCCATCAAATCCCTGAGGTTTATGTACTTCCTTTGGGTATAATTAACTTGGACGGCTCACTAGACCTAAACAACTCCCTCAGACAGTACAAGGGGAAAAAGCAAAATATTTTACATATTTTGCTTCAGGTTCTGGAACCCTGTGATAATTTTTTTTAAGTATGAGTTACATACTATAGAATAACAATGTCTAAAACTGAGTTACATTTAGGTACAAGTAAACTATCACTAAAAGAAATTCTGAAACATGAAATGATTTTCAAATTCAACAAAAATAATTATTGGATTATTTATTCATTTATATATTCCTCCTTTCTTTCTTAAAACAGCTAAAGTGGCTTAAGATCAAGATCACATATAAAGTAAGTCTGATAAAAATAAACCCAGGAATTAGAAATGGTATTTGTGGAAAAGAGGTGGTAGTAAATATGCTAACCTCACAGGTTAATACAATTGTTCTGACTGAGCATAAATTTTGATTCTGAGTTTCTGGAAAGGCACAATTAAGAGAAAAACAGATGGAATTGTTATATTAGAAAGGAAGAAACATACAAACAAGTTCTTTTTTGAACACAAAGTTTTTTCTGGCACTAAATTCTAAAAGAAAGAAATTTTTTTTTTGCATGTGCTTTTCTTTCAGTCTTTTTTGAAAATTATTTTTTAGGTACACAAATGATTCAAAAATATCTTTAAAGAATATAGAAGCATATAGATGAAAAAGTTAAAGTTCTCCTTCCACCTTCCAACATCACTTCCCCCACCTAGAGATGACCTCCCAATAGATCAATCTGGTGTGTATCATTCCCGACCTTTTCTTAAGATACCACACACATACATTTTCTTTTTAATATATATGAGTTTATATATGGATTGTTGTTCAGATTGCTTTTATTTATCTCTATGTCTTGAAGATCATTCATATCAGCGTAAAGAGTTCTACCATTTTTTTTTAAAAAACTACTGTATGGATGTTCTGAAATTTATCAAAACATTCTCCTATGTTTGGGTTCCTTTCAATTTTTTAATATTACAAACGATTCCATAATAAGCATTATGTGCACATGTCTAAATACTTCTGTGGGTCGGACATGATAGACACTTACCAGTTGCCATTGAGTCAATTCCTACTTATAGCGATCCTATAGGACAGAGTAGCACTGCCCCATAAGATTTCCAAGGAGCAGCTGGTGGATTCCAACTGCCGACATTTGGTTAGCAGCAGAGTTCTTAACCACTGCGCCACCAGGGCTCCTTTGATAGACACAGGTGGAAAAACTGGGTCAGAGGGCATATGTATTAAAAAAAACAAATTGTGACATAGGGGGACATGTAATTGAGGGCAGCAAGTGCTCAAAATCAGTAATTTTTAATCTTTCGGTGTAACTGCTATTCCTGGAGCTTCTGGTACCTTGGGGGAACCCTCTTACAGATTGTTGAAGATAAATCTATCATATGAACACTCTTTATATTATCTGATGTGACAACATTTTAGGTAAGCGGTACACAACCACGATCTCAGAGCTCAAAAAGCCAAGCTGTCACACAAGAACCAGTCATTTTCTGAGGATTTTTGTTACTAATGTTTTGCTACTTGTCCATTTATTTTCTTGACTATTAACTTTCATGAGCAGATAAACAGCAGAAAATAAATAATGAGGGAAAGTTTGAATAATTTTTTTATTCTAAATGTTAAGATCCCTATTGCTTGATTTTTGCAGCAACAACACTAAGCACAGGATGTTCCAAGAGAGCACAGTTTGAGAACCAGCGCTCTACACTGTCGGTCACAAAATAAATAAATACATAAATTTGTTATATATAATATAACCACTGAAAGACCCATCTTAAATTCAATGAAGACTTTACCAGTGCCCCTTTGAAAATCAGTGACAGCCAAAAGAAGTTTATACAAATTTTAGATGAATTCCAAACTAATAATATCTTTAATCTTTTCTTAATTCTTTATATAATTTTGAATTTTACTTCCTGCTTCCAAATGCATCCATTTGAATATATACAAGCAGGTTCTTCTTCTGCAGAGAAAAACTCTTGTCTTTAACTGATATTTGTGATTATTGATAATACCCGAGAGACAGAAAAACTCCTTCCAGCCAGGGATCTAAACCATGCTAAAGAAATACTGATTAAAGAGAGAGCTACAAAAGCAAATTATAGTCTGCTTAAAAATCCTAAAGTTGTTCCTGGTACAACTGGAGCATAAAAGAAGTAAAACCTCAGTCTTAAGGTAAACACCAGCATCTTCCAAATGCATACTTTTTGATGTCTGAGTTTGATGTCTTTTAGAAAAGAAGGTTCAAAGTGAGCTGTAACCTGCAGAAATCTTTGAGATTTAATGGGTTCAAAATTCCACTGACCCAGTTCCCTTCCTTCAACAACCTTTTACTGGCTTCCTATATTTGCCTCACTCATTAATAATTCAGTTTTTTTTCCTTAGAGAAAATGAGGAAAAAATGCAGTAGCAGTCAATCACTTCAGAACTAAAGGCTTTACAAAGAAGACCAATGTTGGGTATTCCCACAAGTACATTTACTCACAATACTCATAACTACAGAATAGTTTCAAAAAGATGCCCTTGGTCTTCTTTTTCTACATGGGCATTGATGGGGTGCTTTTAAGAATTTTGAGTGTTGATAGGTATGAACACATCTCTCATCCTTTATCCTATCCACATTTCTACAAGATATTCTCAGAAGTTTGACTTGGGAAATCTGAGGTGGGGAAATTTTCTTGCAGAATTCAAAGATTCCACTTTGGTTACACTGACCTGGATGGTGTCCATATTCAAAGATTTCTGATTCTTATAAAAATCATTCTCCTTGTCGGCCCAGTCTTTTAAGCTCAGAATCCAGAAATAATTATCAGGAACCAACAGGAGGGAATTGTACCACTAATTCCTTTTCTTCCCAGTTTTTGTTGGATTTGAACCGTAGCTTGGTAATTTGAACCAGATGGCATGGTACTCCTGAGAACTGACCATTTGGTATGCATGCTTTTACTATCATCACCTAGGATTCCCCTAGACTTCTACTGACCCACACCTACAGGCAAAAGCTGGTCTGGGCTTTACTCTGGATACACCATGACTTTTAGGCCACATTTTCCACAACAGCCAAGTCATTGAGATTGATATGGATCCTAGCAGATCTTGTATATCCCCTATTGAACCGACTCTACCACTACTGACTGGCAAATTCCGAAGTTTATTTATCTGTATAATGAAGCCCTAGTCATGCATTCCTTAGAAATGCGTTGTGAGGATTGAATGAAGTAATGTATACAAAGTAATGTATAGTGCCTTAAAATGGGAAGACATCCAGCAATAGTTAGCCAGAAAACAAAGCAAAACAAAAAACCACCAGATACAAAGCTCCTCCTGAAGTTCATTGAAGCATATTTGCAGTGAAGGGTTATTTGTCTTTCTCTCTCCCCTGCTTGAGTTCTGATTCTTCTTATGTAATAAAAAAGTGAGTAAATGAGGTTATGTAAGGACTACTGAGTACTCAACACCGTCACCACCTAATGCTTCCCAATTTGTAAGACCAATGTGTACACTTATGATCTACACTAAATACCTCTGGGGGCACACAAACTAGTTTGAATCCAGTGTGAGAGTAAAAGCAAAGCTACCTAAAAGCAAAGCTACCTTCAGCCATAACACATAGAACTCTGTTAGGAATGATGCAATGTACTGACCTCCCTCAAACAGTTTATAAAGTATCCCTTTGATATTATCTAGACCTAGCTCAGCATATTGTGCATGTCTGCATGATCCTGGCCGCCTTCCAGCAGTACAAGCTGTCTTGTACTGTTGCAAGACAGGCTGTTTACTTGACTAGGCAGAAGTCCAGTTTCTGGAATTTGCTATCAGCCTGCTGGGCATCCAATTAGATCCCACGAGATCATTACCCTCTTCTGATTTAAGGCCTGAGGTGTTCCAGCATGTTCTGCATTTCTT
This sequence comes from Trichechus manatus latirostris, assembly GCF_000243295.1. Lineage (NCBI taxonomy): Eukaryota > Metazoa > Chordata > Mammalia > Sirenia > Trichechidae > Trichechus > Trichechus manatus. The sequence goes on from NW_004444092.1 coordinate 3,489,005, forward strand.
TGATTAATGCAAGCTATTCCTGTCTTACTACTTTACCATAACTGTGCCCCTTAGCATAAGGAGAATTATGCCCTTGCTTGGTAGTCCAAGGTCTGTTGCATCTGAAGACCTAAAGATACTGTTTGCCTCTGCCTCATCCTTTCTCCACCTGTATCTGCAATAGTTTTTCCTAGTAAGTTGATAGTTCTAGCATTGTAGTATGGGTAGTCTTATACCTGAATCCAACCCTGTTTCAATCTCCTTTTCCCATAACTTCATACTTGAAAAATAGAACAGTGAGCTGGAGAAAGATATTCTTGGCAACTGAGATCCTATTAGAAACCTGGCCTGGTCCAGTATATGCTTAAGTTCACCAAACAGCCTAGTAGCTTATCTAGTGTGGAACAGACATCAGTTTCTCATATGCAAGTTCAAGTTGAAGCTGAAGAAAATTAGAACAAGTACACAAGAGCCAAAGTAAGACCTTGAGTATATCCCTCCTGAATTTAGAGACCATCTCAAGAATAGATTTGATGCATTGAATAGCACTGACCAAAGACCAGATGACTTGTGGAATGACATCAAGGACATCATACATGAAGAAAGCAAGAGGTCATTAAAATGATAAGAAAGAAAAAAAAGACTAAAATGGATGCCAGAAGAGACTCTGAAACTTGCCCTTGAACGTCAAGTAGCTCAAGTGAGAGGAAGAAATGATGACGTAAAAGAGGTGAAAAGAAGATTTCAAAGGGCGAATGGAGAAGACAAAGTACAATATTATAATGAAATGTGCAAAGACCTAGAAATAGAAAACTAAAAGGGAAGAACATGTTTGGCATCTCTCAAGCAGAAAGAACTGAAGAAAAAATTCAAGCCTGGAGTTGCGATAGTGAAGGATTCTACAGGCAAAATACTGAACGATGCAGGAAGCATCAAAAGAAGATGGAAGGAATACACAGAGTCACTGTACCAGAAAGAATTGGTCGATGTTCAGTCATTTCAGGAGGTAGCATGTGATCAGGAACTCATGGCACTGAAGGAAGAAGTCCAAGCTGCACTGAAGCCACTGGCGAAAATAAGGCTCTAGGAATTGACAGAACACCAACTGAGATGTTTCAACAAATGTATGCAGGGCTGGAAGTGCTTACTCATCTATGTCAAGAAATTTGGAAGACACCCTCCTGGCCAACTGACTGGAAGAGATCCATATTTATACCTATTCCAAAGAAAGGTAATCTAACAGAAAGCAAAAACTATCAAACAGTATCATTAATATTACACGCAAGTAAAATTTTGCTGAAGATCATTCAAAGGAGGTTGCAGCAGCACATTGACAGGAAACTACCAGAAATTCAAGCCAGATTCAGAAGAAGATGTGGAACCAGGGATATCATTGCTGATGTCAGATGGATCTTGGCTGAAAGCAGAAAATACCAGAAAGATATTTACCTGTGCTTTATTGACTACGCAAAGGCATTCAACTGTGTGGATCATAACAAATTATGGATAACATTTTGAAGAATGGGAATTCCAGAACACTTAACTGTGCTCATGAGGAACATGTACATAAATCAAGAGGCAGTTATTCAAACAGAACAAAGGGGTACAGCGTGGTTTAAAGTCAGGAAAGGTGTGTGTCAGGATTGTATCCTTTCACTATGTTTATTCAATCTGTATGCTGAGCAAATAATCTGAGAAGCTGGAATATATGAAGAAGAAAGTGGCATCAATATTGGAGGAAGACTTATTAACAACCTACTTTATGCAGATGACACAATCTTCCTTGCTGAAAGTGAATAGGATTTGAACAATTTACTGATGAAGATTAAAGACTACAGCCTTCAGTATGGATTACACCTCAACATAAAGAAAACAAAAATCTTCACAACTGGACCAATAAGCAACATCATGATAAACAGAGAAAATATTGTAGTTGTCAAGGATTTCATTTTACTTGGATCCACAATCAACACCCGTGGAAGCAGCAGTCAAGAAATAAAACCACACGTTGCATTGGGCAAATCTGCTGCAAAAGACGTTTTTAAAACGTTAAAAAAAAAAAAAAAAAGACTAAGATGTCACTTTAAGGACTAAGGTGCACCTGCCCCAAGCCATGGTGTTTTCAATCTCCTCATATGCATGGGAAAGCTGGACAATGAATAAGGAAGACCAGAGAAGAACTGACACCTTTGAATTATGATGTTGGTGTAGATTATTGAATATACCATGGACTACTAAAAGAATGAACAAATCTGTCTTGGAAGAAGTACAGCCAGAATGCTCCTTAGAAGCAAGAATGACGAGACTTCGTCTCACATACTTTGGACATGTTACCAAGAGGGATCAGTCCCTGGAGAAGGACATCATGCTTGGTAGAGTAGATGCTCAGCAAAAAAGAGAAAGACTCTCAACGAGGCAGACTGACACGGTGGCTGCAACAATGGGCTCAAGCATAACAACGATCATGAGAATGGCGCAGGACCGAGCACTGTTTCGTTCTGTTGTAGATAGGGTCGCTATGAGTCAGAACTGACTCAATGGCACCTAACAACAACAACAACAATAATTTAATAACTCCTTCTATATGACTCAGTAAGAACTTGTATGAATCCATCATAGAGCCCTTTCTTATCATCCAAGTCATTATCTAGTACAAGTTCTCAACCTGGCTGCATACTAGAGTACTTTTAAAAATATAAACTCCTGGGCTGTACTCCAGTCCAATCTCTACAGAAAGAACCCAGACATTAAAGACTCCTTAGGTGACTCTAAGGTGCAGCTACTGATATTGTGATGCCCCTGAACCCAAAGGTCTACTATTTATTTTGGTGCTTACACTTCTAATTAGCCAAACACCATACCTATCTTTTACACTTGTAAGATATAAAAAAAATTGAAATACAGGTAGTTGTAGGTTCTTGACACTGAGGGAGAAAAATCTTGGCTCTCAGAACCCAGAAAAGATGTGGCCCAGACAGTCAAGCTTCAACTCTCTAGTCATACTGGAGGTATGCCATTTCTAGTACACTCACCCAACTTTGCTCCACCAGAGGACTCCTGGCCTGGTGGTGTAAAGGGTGGGGATTGAGGGGAATATAGCACGAAAGTCTCAACTGAGGACATGGACTGTGAAGGCCTGCTTCTAAGTTGACTCAAAAAACTGGGAACTACACAGTTGAAAGTCATCTTCAGATAGCAAGGACTATCTGTGAAATTTGTTTCCTGGGAGAAATCTTTCCTTCTGCCTCTAATTAATCTCTTGACTTTTCAGTTTTGAACCTCTGTTTGCTGACTATATATTTGCCTATTCTGCCATTGTTGAGTTCTAACTGACACTTTCTTATCTCAGAGCAACAGAACAATAAATTTTTTCAGAAGTAGAAATAAATTTGCAGAGGGTGTCCAGTATGTACATTTTGCAAATGAGGACATGGTAGCCCAGAGTGGGGCATGCCTCTTCCCTTCCGGTCTGTCTATTCCAGAAAGGAATCTCTAATTTTATTCTTGTTTTCACTTCTGACCAGATAATGCTACAAATATCTTTGTCTCAAACTCTGGCCCACTTGACCGCCTCTGTCTCCTTTTCTACTTTCTTATCTTTCTACTTGAAAATGGTTAACATGCTCAGCTGCTTGGAAGAAAGGCCTGGCAATTTACTTCTGAAAAATCAGCCATTGGAAACCCTATGGAGCACAGTTCTACTCTGACACACACGGGGTCATCATGAGTCAGAATCAATTCAATGGTGACTTGTGGTGGTGATGGATCTTTCCACCTCTCATATCTCAGTTAGCCAGTTTGACGTCAGTGTTTTCCACCAATCCACCAGCCTCATTTCTTAGTACTTAGTCAAAAGGCCTAGCAATCCTCACAGTGGGAAATCTTTGTCCCACCTGAGACTCGGACTTAAACCTTACTGTTTTCCACAATCTAAGCAAAAAGTACCAAAGATAAAACTAAACTAGGTCTCCTTTCTTATTTGATAACCCTTTATGCTATCAGCTTATTTTTCAGTACAGTCATAAAAATGGACCCCAAGTCTGGGGACCATGTTTTCAGGCGACATCTAGGTCACTTGGCATAACAAAGTTTATTAAGAAAATGTTCTGCTTCCCACTTTGGTGAGTGGCGTCTGGGGTCTTGAAAGATAGCAAGCAGTCATCTAAGATGCATCAATTGGTCCCAACCTACCTGGAGCAAAGGAGAATGAAGAACACCAAAGACACAAGGAAAATACTAGCCCAAGAGACAGAAAGTGTCACATAAACCAGAGACTCCATCAGCCTGAGACCAGAAGAATTAGATGCTGCCTGGCTACCACCAATGCCTGCTCTGACAGGGAACACAACAGAGTCCCTGATGGAGCAGGAGAAAAGTGGGGTTCAGAACTCAAATTCTAGTGAAAAAAAAAACAAAAAACAAAACAGACTTAATGGTCTGACTGAGACTGGAGGGACTCCGGAAGACATGGTCCCCCAACTGTCTGTTAGCCCAGGGCTGAAACCATTCCGGAAGCCAACTCTTCAGACAAAGATTAGACTGGACTATAAGACATAAAATGATACTCATGAAGCGTGTGCTTCTTAGCTCAAGTAGTTACATGAGACTAAATGCGCAGCTCCTGTCTGGAGGCAAGATGAGTAGGCAGAAAGGGACAGGAGCTGCTTGAATGGACATGGGAAATCCAGGGTGGAAAGGAGGAGTGTGCTGTCACATTATAGGGAGAGCAACTAGGGTCACATAACAATGTGTGTATAAATTTTTGTATGAGAAACTAACTTGAACTGTCCCAAAATAACTTCCATAATTTGTGTGGCCCATTCCCTCGAACCCAGACAGACTCCCTCCAAGCCGCACCCACTTCCCCCTTGACCCAAGGCCCTCCACTCTGGTTGCTGCTTAGAATAAGTTTAGAGAACTTGAGACTAACTACAAGAAAGGCAGACTTCTATTTTTATGTTTGTTCTTTTGCATTAGAAGTCCTAAGGGATGGTCTCTTCACGCCTCACTGGGCTCACAAATGTAATACTACTGGGAACTTACCCCACATTTACTGATGGTTATATTAACTGCTGTCTATTTCTGGTCTTGAAATAAACTTTTTTTCTGTGAACTTGAACAAATAACTTCTATTTTCTTTTTTTTTAATGAAATGACATGCTTATTACCTATTGTTAGGCTTAAGAAGTTGTTACTATTTGATTATAGATCAACCTAAATTGTACAGCATCTTATGCTTATTTTTATTGATTGTGCTTCAGTCCATGTCAATTTTGCAGGCATTTATTTATTGGGCACCTGCTATGTACATAGCATTCTACTTGGTGCTATTGGTAGTCTATACCTTGTTGCACAAATAGTAGATGTCTATCTAAGATGTACTTAGTTGATCAAAGTATAAGATATGATCCCTGCTTTTAAGGAATCTAGATCTTCTATGGTCAAGAGCACTGTTGTTTACTTTAAGAAAAAAGCAATTTACTGAAATAAAATGTTCTCAGGCAAGTCTGGGCATGAGCAAAGGTAAGAGCTAAGGAAAGGAGAAGGAACTAATATTTATTAAGTACTTAATATATACTAAATACCAACATTATTATACTTAACCTCACTAAAAACTTGTGGGGAGGGGGTCTTATCATTCCATTTACGGAAGAGGAAACTGAGGCTCAGAGAGGTTTGGGGACTTGCCCAAGTTTACACCCGGTAAGTGAGGAATGAAAATTTAATGGCAAATGCATTGAATGCAGGTCTATTTAATTACAAAGCTGATGCTTTCATTACTACACTAGTTTGCTAACGCTAGATGCCAAACCCTGAAGCATTATCCCATTGTTTAGCCCTCTTTATTGCTGTTGAATTAGAGATCTTCAGATTCTCCTGCCAGCACGTGACCAGTCTCTGGGAGGAATAGCTCAGTGTGCTTAAGGCATTATGATCTAACTTCTTAGCTTTATAGTGCAATCCAAGTTTCTCATTTTACAAGCTACCCTTTGCCTGTCCCAGCCATTCTAGTTCTTATCTCTATGCTGCTGCTCCCCATAACTCTGTTCTAGATATTTCTACCTAGAGATTCTTCAAATTCAATGCATCCCAAGTCAAACTCATTATCTTCTCGTTTCTCCTCCTTTTTACTCACAAGATTGGGAAACCTTGCTGCCTCTCCTTCTCCCATATTACCTTCTAGGTGAATAGCATCAGAAAAGGTTTTCCAAGATGAAACACTCGTCTTTGGCTGTTTTCTCTTTTCCACCTCTTCGCTCAGTCAGTCAGTCACCAAGTCCTATAGGTTTTACCTGTGACATCCCTCCTTTTCTTCTTCTACACCTTTACCACCATTATTGCAGTCTAGGCTCTTACCACCTCTCACCTGGACAATTCCAAGAGCTTCCTAATGGGTCTGCCTGGTTCAAGTCACTCCCTGAGAATCTTGTGCACACCCTTACACACACACACACACACACACACACACAGAGCTGCCCTGGCTTGGATTACAGAGTCTGACCAGAGTCAATTCCAATCTGTTTTACCAGCCTTATCATCTCACATCTACCCTGACATCCTTAAGCTCAAGGGAGGCCAAATTTTCCTGCTGTTTTTTGAAGACATCAGACGTTTGTACCTTGGCCTTTGTAAAATTGTCTTCTCAGCCTCAGATAAATCTCCGTTTTATTTTTCTCCCAAGTAAATTTCTACGTACCCTTAGAGAATGAATTCACATATAAACACCTGGTGAGGTCTTTATTTCTTGAGACAGAGTTCCACCTTCCTGTTTTTCCCTTTCTTCCTCATATATGTCTCTTTTGATATTTTTAATATGCTACTGGCATTATTTGATTTTATTTATGATGACCCACTAATCTGAGTGGCTTTTTAATAGCAGAGCCATTTATTATGCATGTTTTAATTATAAAGTATTTCAAGTATTCAGAAAATTATAGCTACTAATATAATGAACACCAATAAACCTACTTTCTGACTTTCTCACATATTAGCATTTTGCCATATTTGCTCCAGATTTTTTAAAATAAGCAACAGATTACTGATGGATTGAAGACCTCTGTGTATCTTCTCCAAATCCATTCCCTTTCTCATCAGAAGTATCCACCACCCTGAATGTGCTGACTCATGCTCACACATTTTTATGTTTACAACATAATGCATGTATCCACACACAGTAACTGTAAGTGTTTCAAAAAGGTTTTTAAAAATGATGTTATCCTATGTGTATCGTTTTGCAATTAAATTTTTCTTTTTGCTCACTATTGTGTTTTGGGAATTGAGCCACATAACTATATTGGCGCTAATTAAGTTCTACTACATAGTACTGTGTTGTGAACATAGTCCAGTTTATGTATTCTTTCTTTGATCTTTAGGCCTTTTCGGATTTCACGTCCATATCTCACGAACACGTATGAGAGTCTTTCTAGGGTATAGAAGGGCTGGGTCACAGGATAGGAACATCTTTCATCTCACAACATATCAACACATTATTTGTCACAATGGTTACACTCCTACCAGCAGTGTAAAGAATTCTCATTACTCCCTTCAATCCCTATTGCCCAGCAAGAGTCTGACGTACAGAAGATGCACTATACATGCTAACAGCAGCTGGGTGGAAGAGTGAATAGTGCTTGAATTTATAAAGAGTGAACTAGAAAAAAATATAAAAAAGTGAACTAGAAGAAGCCAAAATGCAAGTACTTTCAGTGAAATCACCAACAATAGAAGGTCTAGACCTGCGCTGCCCAAGACGGTAGCCACTAGTCACATGTAGCTATTTAAATATAAATTAATTAAAATAAAATCAAATAAAAATTCAGTTCCTCAGTTCCATTAGCTATATTTAAGTGCTTAATAAATACATGTATCTAGTGACTACTGGCTACCACACTGAACAGCACAGATACAGAACATTTCCACCATGATAGAAAGTTCTATTGGACAGCTTGGATCTAGACAATAGACCTTTTTCTTTTCCTTTCTCTCTCTCTCTCCGTGCCCTCCTCAAGCACCTAATGCTTTCACAGTGCTGTCTAACCAAACCAAAACCCTTTGCTGACTCAGAATTCCCACCCAAGCTTGTCTTCTTGGGTGGAATCAGTAATTCATGATTCCTTATCCAACCTTGTCTTTGTCCTTTTCCCTCAGGTACAAGTTGGATGACTGCCTAGCCAGGAAAATTCCAATCACAGCATTAACGACAGATACAGACTTAATATGGTAGCCCTCCAAAGGCAACACTGCAGTGTGGAATGTTGGAAAGGACAATGGACCAGGAGTGAGGAGTCATGGGTTCTGGTTCCCATTCTGCTGTGTGATAGCTGGTAGCCTTAGCAATTTACCTTATCTCCTTGAGCATCAGTTTCCTAATCTAATCTTAAAAAAGAAAGACCTTTTCTGTCAATCTAAAATCCTATGGTTTAAGAGTGTTCTTCAACACGTTGACCCAAAGTCAATAAGTAAAGTGGAATTGATGACATTGTAGCAAGATGAGTAAGGGAAATATTTTGGAAAAGAGTGGCTTCTAAACTTTTCCATTTCCACACACAACAAAGGCATCTTAAACTAGGAGTAAGGCCATAATATATTAGACACTTCTGTGTCTAAGTCTCCCAATCTAGAGTTGAGGGCTGAGCCCTACAGAATTCTTACTTATTTCAGTTAATTTTCAAATGTCTACTAGGCTTCTAGATCTTCTATCTTATTTTTTTTTCAAATTTAGTACCATAGAATATTTCAAAAGGGGAATTAAAGTTTTATGTTTTTTGTAAATTATGGATTTTCTTCCATATTGTTATTATTCTCTAGTTTATTTCCTTTTACTTTTTCCATTTATAAATGATTCCCTAATCTTTGCCCTGTGGAGATGCATTTGTTCCCAAGTACAATTAAGGACTGCCCCAGAAAGTAAACAGTAGAGATGTGGCCAAAAAAAGAGCAGGGATTGATTACATTCCTCTTATGGTAGTCTGGCTAGGGAATGACATGGAAAAGAAGGAAAGAACTTTGAAGACTTCATCTTCCCACACTTCCTAAATTTCATCCCCACTCTTAGTATTTACTTGTGGTATCATTGTTCTTGTTTCTGATTTCTCCTTGCATGGACTATAAGAAAAATAAACCAACATATATTTTTTATTATGGCCATTTTCCTTATGTATGTGTTCCGATGATTTAGCCATGTGGACACCTATGACACTAATTCATTAATTTTAACTGCTGCATAGTATGATGCTTTATGAATATAGCACAATTTGTTTATCTGCCCTTCCATTGATGATTAAGCTATCTTCAGTTTGTCATTGGACTTTTCTCTTTGAACACATGAGCGTTTCTCTAGAGTGCTCTCAAAACGTTACCGCTTGACCTAGGTTTGGGAAATTTCCTTTCTTTATTTTTGAATACTAAATTTCTAAGAACCCGCAAGAGTTCATTCATTCCACAGAAATACAGTGAGTGCCTGCTGAGTGCAGGGATACCAGGAAAAGCAAAAACCAAGTCCCTGCCCTTGAGGAGGGACCATTGGAAGGGATAATAAATAATAGTGCTGATGAGCAGATAAATATAACATTACAAATGCAATAAATAATTTAAAAGGAAAGTTAGTCATCCTGTAAGAGTATTGAATGGGAATACCTGTATGGTTTAGGACATCAGTGTAGGTTTTCCTGAAGTAGTGATGCGTGATCTGGAATGTGAAGGAGGAATAAGTGTTAGCCTAGTGTATGCATGGGAAAGCTGGACAATGAAAGAGAAAGGTAGAAGACTTGATGCGTTCAAACTGTGGTGTTGGCAAAGAATACTAAATATGCTGTGGACTCAGAAGAATGAACAAATGAGTCTTAGAAGAAATACAAAAGAGTGCTCCTTAGAAGTGAGGATGGTGAGACTTCAGCTCGCTTTTTCTGGACGTATCATCAGGAAAGACCAATCACTAGAAAAGGACATCATGGTTGGTAAAGCAGAGGGTCAGCAAAAAAGAGGGAAACCCTCCATGAGATGAACTGACACAATCGTCAAAACAATGGACTCAAACATACCTATAATCATGCAGATGGTGCAGGACTGGGCAACTTTTTGTTCTGTTATACATAAGGTGGCCATGAGTCGGAGCTGACTCAAGGCAACATCACCAATAACAAAGCTTAGTAAAGAAGATGGGGTTGTGCTGGCGGTGGGAAAGCATTACAAGCATAGGGAACAGCAGGCGCATAGGCCTTGGGCTGGGAAAGAAAGTGGCCAACTTAGAGAGAAGACCTGTATTTTCTGGAAGAAGGAAGGTGAAGAGAAGCAAGGCATGAGATAAGCTCAAGAACCAGAGGTCAGAGCACACAAACTTTTGACTTTTACCCTTTGCGAAGGGAAAGCCTTGGACTGGTTTTAAACTGGGAAGGGATACTATCATATTTGGGTTTTGAAACAACGAAATCACTGACGCCTATAGGGTGAACACTTTGCTGAGATCCAGTTTATGCTGAACCCTTGTGGCTGAAGCTAAGCATCTTGTAGTCACTAGACTCAATAGTAGGGACTCAGTCATTCTCGCGAAGAATGATCTGAAATGAAGACGAATTTCTAAGTCGAAATGCTTGATTTTGTGGCAGGGAGCATAACAGTAAGAGAAGGTGAGTTGAAACCTTCCATGAAGCAGCGAGACTCTTCAGAGAAAAAGGAAAAGTAAAAGAGCTAAGGTAAGGGAGAGAAAAAGTTTGGGGAGAGGAGTGTGGAAAGAGAGGCTGAGAGCCTGGCTCCATGGAGGCCTCTTGGTCATGTCAGTGAGTACAGAGATCAGGATGAACCCAGAAAAACACAAGGATAAAGATTTAGCAGAGACGTTAGTTGAAATTTGGAAGGAAAACATAGCTCTCTAGGCAGTCCAAAGTGGACCAAATAGCCCACAAATTGCACAATACAGCGACTAAAATCCTATAGTCTCTGGGAGGTCTAAGCGCCCCCAGACTCAGCCCATAATTAATCCCTCCTCCTTCTTAGAAAATCAAAGTCATGATCTTCAGCTTGTGGTACCAACACTGTAATGGCTCCTGCTGAGTAATTCGCACACACCACTCGTGCTCCGGCCCCATCTCAGATAGGAAAACACACTTGACAACAGTATCGTGACTCGAAGAACTAACTTTCACTTCCCCTGTTATTTAACAATGTGTTTTTCCTTCTCATGCTTTGAGTAGAGATTGGTTACTAAGATAAGCGGGGAAAAAAGGAAGAAAGAATTCCGAGACTCAGTTTGCAGTGGGAGGAATGCTTTGCAATCAGAGGGGGCAAAGAAGTTTTCTGAAAAACAATGATTTTTTTTGGCTTTTTCAAAAGGCTCAGATGCTAATAAAAACACAGTCACAGAGAAAAACCTGATTAAAGCATAATTGATTATGTTGGACAATTACCAAAAATAATTGCATTTAAACCACATGATAGTTTTATAACTGATTTATAAAAACAAAATTGTTAAACTTTAAGTGACATAATTGTTCTCAGTACCACTACAATTTTCAAATGAAGCAATTTAGCCTTAGAAGCAATTTCACTTTTCATTGTGATGTTATTTTGGTGTCAGGCTGCAAGCTTTTGTTCCATGCCAGAGTTCTAGGAATGATGATTAACCCTTCCATCTTTTTGGCTGAGGGAATGAGGCGGTTTTTTTTTTTTTTTGGAATGTATCATTATTTTGCTACAAACCTAGAAAAAGAATGGCTTGCAAGCCTCTAACTACTTATATAATTTCCATCTACGAAGAATGTAGTAGCTTCTGTATGGCTGTGAGAAATGTAAATCTTTCTTAGATTACAGCATTTGTGGTCTCAGAATAAAAATGGCAAAAACAAAGTGTCTTGTGTCTGAGGGTATCAATAAATAATGTTAAGACTTTGCATAGTTCTCTCTTAAAATTACGTCCCCACCGGAAGCAAAATGGGAAATGGCCTGGTATCTCTAACACATCTCCATAGAATGTTAATCAAAGGTCTGTATTTTCAGGTGCATGAATAAAGGACCTCAGAACATTCAACAGATAAAAGCCAATACCATTAACATTCCTTTATTTCGTTTCTGTGAATTAAATGGTTTTATATAACTACTGTCTCTACATAACACACAAAACTCCCAAGGCATGTTCTACACTGGTAATAAGAGCTAAATCTGCTGTATTTCATTTCAGTCTTGCTGATAGCATTTATCAGCGAAATCTGGCTAAAAATGGAATATGCAACTTAAACCTGATCATGACTGGGCTGCAGAAGAGGAAAGTGGGGGATTATCTGGAGACTGGGAACACAAATATAAGATTGTATTGTCATTGTGTGCTATAGGCCTTTTGGCAAACTCTAGTGTAAGCCCCAGCTGACAGGCCTTTTCACAACTGACAGAGGAAAATATGAAACTTAAATTCTTCATGACAGATAAATCTGCTGAATGAAAGGAAGACCAATAGGATAACACCGGCACAAAAAACATATTGCTCTTGGGTAGCTCCCTTAAATCTACCTCTTTTGTAAATATACAAAATAGGCATTCAGTGAATATCTTCTAAACTCCTACTTATCGACTTTGCTAAGTAAGCTGTTAAATAGGAATGATAAAATAAGCATCTTTTCTTCAGCAGATGAATACAAAGTCTTATAAAACAGGGGTGGCAGATTAAATTTAATATGTGGGCATGAAAGATGTTTCCTGGATGACTATCAACTGGAGTGGGTTTCTTGAATCAAGGTTGACATGTTACTATTGTACGAGGCTTATTAATTGGGATATTAAATATACCTAATCCACTATGATTGAGTTCTTTGTCAAATTACAAAAAAAAATATGACTATAAGTAATTGCTCTTTTCTGTCAGTGGCCCCGAGTCCATGAAATGTAACCAGAGCCCATCTCATAGGATTACTATCATTGGCCTTTCCATTGACAACGCCATACCTTGTCAAGGAGACTGGGGCCTCCAGGGGTCTAGAGTTCCTCGCCTTTCCCATGCTGGTTTGGCATTGACATTTTTCCCTAGGAAAATTCATCTTGGTTGCCTATTCTAAACCAAAACCAAATCCACTGCTATACAGTCGATTCCAACTCATAGAGACCCTATAGGACAGAGCAGAACTGCCTCATAGTGTTTCCAAGGCTATAATCTTTACAGAGGCAGACTGTCATATCTTTCTCCTGTGGAGCGGCTGGGGATCTTTCCATTAGCAGCTGAGTGCTTAACCACTGCGCAACCAGGGCTCCCTTTGGCTGTACTATTTCGTCCAGTTCCAGTGGCAGCCTATGATAAACTGCCCTGAATCACGAGAGGTTGGATACAGATGAGAAGTAAGATTTCTTGTACAAACTTTTTAATCCTTGCAGCTATTTATCGTGTAATCTCACTGCTCTTTGGCATCTCCTGGAGGAAGCCTTCTGAGCAGCACTACTTCTGGAGGGAGGGGAGGGATTAATACAGTTTCCTCAGTACAGGCCACCCCTTCTATTAATGAACGGCTACACTGCCTTGGCAAATCTCAGGTCAAACTGATAGACAATGTCTTGTTGATAAAGCCTGAAGCAAGTTTCAGGCCCCAAGAGCAGAGCTGCCTTGAACTGTCACTTTCTCTGGTTGTCATGGCAATTCATTCATGGCTAATCTCCAGCAAAAAAAAAAAAAACAAAATGAAAACTAGGGAAGGAGGAGTGAGGGCGAGAGAGAGAGAGAGAGAGAGAGAGAGACAGAGGGAGAGAATGAGTGAAAGGAAAGATAAAACAAATAAGTGTTCAGGGTCTTTTTTCTCTGAGACTTCATGCCTCAACCAGCGTGGGTTCACTCCCCAGCCAGACAGTCACAGATTGTCCTGCAGCAGGACTAGGCCACAGTTACAGTCCATGGGAATCTCCTACCAAGTCACAGAGAGGGGTGAGAAAGGCAGTGAGAGACAGAGTTGGAGAGTCTATGAATAGGAGGAGAAGGAGGAGGAGGAGGGGAGCCAGCCTGGAGTCTGAGAGAAGAATCCAGGCGCCATGGTGTAACAGCTGTCTCAGGTATGCTAGCCAGTCTCAGCTCGTTCCCAGCTCTTTCTGGCAAGCCCCAGGCTCAACTCTCTCTCTCTCTCTCTCAATCTCTCTCTCTCTCTCTCTCTCACACACACACACACACACACACACACACACACACTGAGAGCTTGCTGGGCACTGCTTTTCATAATTGTGGTGAAATTGCCTAAGACTTGGGTAGATAGCAAAATCTACTCAAATGCAAAGGGATTTAACTTGCTCTAAAGATTATTGTGTTTTGTCTGCTGGATTAAAATTGCTTCCAAAGTTATTAGAGAAACTCAACATTAGCCCTTGCCTTTCTATAAAGAAACAAACCACACACACACAAAGGTGCAGCATTATACGATAATTAACCAAAATGCTACCTCTTAGAATAATAAGGATGCTGTGTGTTTACATAGCATCTTTCTTTTCCAAAGAATTCAAATAGCTACACCACCCGTATCCCATTATTCCTGTCAACAGTCCTCTATGAGATATGCGGGTGGCAAGGATAATTATCTGCATTACACAGGAGGAGAAACTGAGGCAGAGAGAGGCATACAAGGTCACACAGTAAGAAAATAGTGATTCTGGATTTAATATATAAAACATTAACTGTCAAGATTTAGACTGTCTTAAGTAAAATATATATTCCTCTTTTCCATCTTGATTTGCTAAAAACAATTTGCCAAGAGCCTTTCTCCTTTAGGGTTTCTGACCCCTTCTTTGTTGAGTAGTCTCTACCTTAGCACTTTCAATGTGTTGTAATACTTCCTTTATTTGCCTGCCTCTTTCCTGATACTGAAGGAGCCCTGGTGGCACAGTGGTTAAGTGCTTGGCTGCTAACAAAAAGATTGGTTGTTCAAACCCACCAGCAGCTCCATGGAAGAAAAATGTGGCAGTCTGCTTCAGTAAAGATTACAGCCTTGGAAACCCTATGGGGCGGTTCTGCTCTATCCTATAGGGTTTCTATGAGTCGAAGTCAACTCAATGGCAAAAGGTCCTGATATTGAAGATCGCTGGGTGGTACAATTGGCTGCTAAACTAAAGGTTGGAGGTACGAACATACCCAGTGGTGCCATGGAAGAAATGCCTGAAAATCTGCTTCCGTGAAGATTACAGCCAAGAAAGCCCCATGAAGCCATTCTACACATGAGGTCACCATGAGTCAGAATGGACTCAATGGTAACGGGTTTTTTTCTACAAGTTTCCCAAGACTGTATTCTTCTTGAGGGCAAGGACTTACATCTCCGTATCTCAGGTGCTTGGAACATAATTTATGTTCTTAAATGTCTGTTGGTTGAATAAATGAAAGAAAAAAGAATTAATGAATTAATAGACAATCTTCTAAGAAGAATTTCAGACAAGGTGAAGATAAATGCAAATTTGGGATTGAATTAAATATGTCTCATCTGATTTTATCTTTGCTATGACAAATATGTCCACCTCATAAGCTTTCTTTTAAAAATCTGGTGTATACATTTAAAGCTAATTCTTTCCCTGCCTGGGATGTTAAGTTTATTGTTTGGAACAATAAACTTTGACTCTGGGAAATACTAGGGCTCCAGATGGTCGATTGTAGTATTTTCCCCACAGCCTTCTTTATTTATACATATATATACACATATATATCTACATATTTCATATATATATGAAAGCATTTAGGTGTGGAGGTTTTGGGGAGTATTAGTATATAGTTATTATGCTATCCCCAAAATCCTTTCTCTGTGTATTGACTCTTAAAGCCAGACTACTTTTGTGGGGAGGGTTGTAGACCCCAAAATAACAACAGAAACAATGATTGCTCTTCAAGAAGACTACAAATTTAACTCTCTTTTATACATTTTTCAGTGATCAATACAAGAAAGGGAAGGTAATATATGTTAATCTTTACCAGATGTACTTTATGTATCCCCTTACATTGGAAGCCTAGCAGGAGTAGAATGTCACAACAGACATTTACTGAAATACCTAGGGAAATGTAACAAAAGTGTTAGAGGAAAATGGTCTTTCAGCTAAATTACCTAATATATTTGCTAATGGTATCTGATTTAAAAGCCATAAAAATACCAAGTTAAAAGCACATTAGAAGATGTGTTATATTTATAAGTGTTTGTCACCTTGGCAACAAAAGCTATATTCCAAATCTAACACTAGCTATGATGGGCCAAGACCTTTTAAAATTGGTAAATACTTCTTTGTGGCAATGATCTGCTTTCAGCTACTGAATGTTAGAACTAGAAAGACAAGTTCTTCATTGCATAGCAAGTTCTTTGCTAGCATTCTACTATAGCACACTTGCTCTTTCTATTAGTAACTATAGCTTAATCTTAACAAGAAAAACAATGCATTTTCAAATGAAGCATCAGTCTTAATTATTCCCTTCTTGAACTTAGAAATGCAGGTATAATAGTTTGAAGATTCCTAAAGATACAGTTTATCAACCTTACACTTTGATTTATCAACCATAGCACTGACCTTGGTTTATGGATGAAACACTACACGTGTATGCTATAAAATCGACCTTATGCTACAAAAATCTATCCCCCTAGAGCATCTAGCTCAATTGGCATAACACAGTTTATAAAGACAAGGTTCTACATTCTACCTTGGTGAGTAGTGTCCGGGGTCTTAGAAGCCTGTGAGTGGCCATCTAAGATACTCCACTGGTCTCATCCCTTCGGGAGCAAGGGACAATGAAGAGAACAGGATACAAGGAGAAGATTAGTCCAAAGGACTAATGGACCACAGCTACCAAGGCCTCCACTGGACTGAGTCCAGTACAGCTAGACGGTGCCCAGCTACCACCACTGACTGCTCTGACCAGGATCACAACAGAGGGTTCTGGACAGAGCTGGAGAAGGATGTAGAGCATAATTGTAACTCACAAAAAAAAGACCAGATTTACTGGCCTAACGGAGACCGGAGAAACCTCGAGAGTATGGCCCCCAGACACCCTTTTAGCTCAGTGGTGAAGTTATCTGCGAGGTTCACCGTTCAGCCTGGGAGTGGACAGCCCTATAAAATCAAATGGGATTAATGAGGTACAGTAGTCCAGTGACAAGGGCCAGAAGGCAGAAGGGGACAAGGAAGCTGGTGATAGGGAACCCAAGGTTGAGTAAGGATATTGTTGATATGTTGTGAGATTGTTAACCATTGTCATAGGGCAACATGTGTAGTAACTGTTAAATGAGAAACTATTTTGTTCTGTAAGCCTTCATCTTAAGTGAGAATAGCAGCACAATTGGAAGAGCGTAGTCAATGTCACTGAACTGTGCATGTAGAAATTTTTGAAATGGTGTATCTTTGGCTATGTGTATTTTCACCAAAAAAAAAAAAGGTTGAGAAGTTAGAGGGTTGACATGTTGTGGGGTTGTTAACCAGTGTCATAAAACAATATGTGTACTACTGTTTCATGAGAAACTATTTGTTCTGTAAACCTTCACCTGAAGTACAATTAAAAAAAAAAAATCTATCCCCCTAACCCTCCGAGCGGAATACGTCTAGTAAAACGGGAGGTCATACACAAAAGAAGTTTTCACATACCTTTGCCTCCCAAGTGAGCTGAATCAGGACTTAAAAATTATTTTTCACTGTGCCTCACTAAAATTCTGCTTCCTGCGTTGTTACATCTAGTAAAAGAGGATGATTTGGTGATAGGAATCCATGCTTGAAAAGGTGGATTTCAGGTGGATCTGAAAAAGGTCTAGATTCTGACTTTCATTGTTCTTCCCTCATTTTTTAAGCTCTAAACTTATTTCCAAATCCTATAAACAATGTTTATGTTATGTGCCAGTGAAGGATCATAGTTTCAAGAGTCTAACTAGATTCCCGTGTGGTTGAACTAATTTCCAGACATAAACCATGGAAAAGGTCTGGGTAAACACACATTCTCTGTGGGCTGTGGCTGTTCACTGGAACCTAGACAAGTTGTCTCTGCAGCTACTTAGGAAAGTTCAAGTCTAATGCATGATTTGTAATCATGCTCAGCAGGTTCTCAGATAGATGGGTAACTTTGAGAGCTTAAGACCGTTACTCAGAAGTAACTTTCTCTAACACAAGGGGAGTATATCCCTCTTCTATCCAGAAGAAATTAATAAAAATTCCATATCACATCTGCCCAAACTAAATATTGCCACGAAGTACATCATTGCTTCATTTTCTGAGAAATAAGATCTTCTGAGTGAAGATAAGAAATAAGATTCAGTCTAAGAGGTAGCAAAGTTAATGGTGCACTATTAGAATGTTCTAGAAGAGTACAGGCTAAACCTTTAGCCAAGGACTAATAAGTCAGCAGCTTTGCATTCAAGTATAAGCCAAATGAACAAAGCTGACAGAATGTATTCAGACATAGTTAAACCAGATTTACCTTCCACTGACTGAAAGCAAAGAATCACATGGATTGACATGAATTTTAGTACTTAAACACAAACTTTTCACTTGATTGATAAATGTAATTCACCTCTTAAGGGTGTGTTCTGTTTACATCACCTTACAACTAAGCCCTTCATTTAACCCCTAATGAATCAATTACCCATAAAAAAAATTGTCTGGTTTATTTTTGCCTCGATATGAATTTTAAGTAGCCTAGGTGGAAAGCTGCAACACCTTGTTTAAAAATCATCATATACTGTATTATTTAAGGCATTGACTTCATAATCTCACATTTTGGCCCAGAAAATACAAGCAGAAGACTACAGCTGGAATTTTACTAAATATAGAAACACAAAATACTTCATAATAACCACCTTAGCTGAGTGAAAAACAAAACATGCAACATCACCCAAATTTCTTCCTAAGGGAATAATGGACACACGGGGGAAGAGATTGATCTTTTTCTCAACTTTATCCTCTGCCCAGTAGATAAGCAATACATATTTGTGGAATTGAAAATAAATGTTATACAAATGAACTTCAGTAAGTCTGTTTTATGCATGCCATATGATATTCACAAGGAAGCTGGTGATAGGGAACCCAACGTTGAGTAAGGATATTGTTGATATGTTGTGAGATTGTTAACCATTGTCATAGGGCAACATGTGTAGTAACTGTTAAATGAGAAACCATTTTGTTCTGTAAGCCTTCATCTTAAGTGAGAATAGCAGCACAATTGAAAGAGCGTAGTCAATGTCACTGAACTGTGCATGTAGAAATTTTTGAAATTGGCTACATAAATATGTATCCAAGAAAAGATATTAGAGGATAGGAGTAAAATAAAGTAACATGATTCATTTCCATTTTGTTGATATTTTTATGTAGACATGTTTGCCTTGTAGACGAGGAAGGTGAATAGGAATCAAATAAAGAGGACAGGACTGCAGTAACGTAACCCAAGGCAGGAAACGAGAATTAACATGGTAGGAACAGTAAAGAGACTTGCCTTGCTGGAGTGAAAATTACAGGCTTAGAACTGAGTAGAAAATGTGGTTAAATAGGTAATAACTATGGTACTTACTATGGTAACTGTGGTAGGGTGGTGTCCATGGAGACCAAGAAAGGAAACTGGCATTTGCTGAGTGCCACACATTACACAGAGGTTTCCTCAGTTATTCCTCACGACAAAATTGTGAAGTGGGTATGACTATCCTATTTACAGATAGGAGAGAGTCTCAGAAGTTTAAATGACTGACTCAATGGCTCACTGGAAGTACATCTTGGAGATGAGACATAACCAAACATTCTTTCCACTACACTTTGTTGTAGTGTATGTGAGGACTGGGCAATGTTTTGATCTGTTGTACATAACGTAGCCATGAATTGGAGTCGATTCAACGGCAGCTCTCTCTCTAATCTATCTATATTATATTAAAACCTAGCCAGAGACAGCGATTAACTCCTATTGAAAGTGCAAGAACATAAACCAAGTTCCAAAAAGTCAAATCTAAATAAACAACTTAAAAACGCAAATAGTTTAATAGGACCCCTAACTGCTCTGGGACTTTTCCATGTGTAAAATGAGCAACATTATCACATAATCATGTTGTTAACTTCCATAGGGCGACCTGATTAATTTTCAGTTACAAATTTCAAAGCAGACTTTGCTGCTGAGGGTGTTACTGTTCATCATTCCAGAAAACCACAGATCTGATTTGGAAAACAGAAAATAATCTGAAGGCAGATCTCATTACGGCAATAGACATTGTCTTTTATTGGAGACCCGACAAATCTGCTGCTATTCTCCTCCCGCTGTGGTTTCCCTACTGCTTCCATATATGACGCTGGCATCCCATTCGGAAGTTTATTGTTGTATTTTGGTTTATGTTTCATACAACAACTGCCTTGAACCACTTCTAAGAGAGGATAATAATGACAAATTTGAGAATTCCTCCACCGGAACGGAGGCTGTGGTGAAAACAAGACACTGCATTTAAGCAACTACCATTAAAGGCATTTTAATTTTCTGTTGACAAACACAATTTTCCAAATGATTTACAGTGAAGTTTCTGGGCTTACAGCCATAAAGCCTGTCTAACACTTAGTTTTCTGGTTCTACAAAAGTGCTAATGAAATTTTCATTCTTCTATGGGTTACTTTGTGAGAGTCTTAGTATCTCAAAACTGCAGCACTATCTAGGTACCTGGTTCCCCAGTTTCTGTGCTTACCTTCCTACAGAGTCCTCTGTATGTGACTTTAGTTTACATATTCCTGTCTTGGGTAGAATGTCTTTTTAGCTTCTAGATACCCAGCTCTCTTAAGAGTGACGCCTTATCATCCTTTTGTTAATTTTCTCTCCTTGGTCTCCTTTTGGAGCCCTGGTGGCACAATGGTTAAGAGCTTGGCTGCTAACCAAAAGGTTGGCAGTTCCAGTCCACCAGCCGCTACTTGGAAACCCTATGGGGCAATTCTACTGTGTCATATAGGTTGCTATGAGTCAGAATCGACTTGACAGCAATGGATTTGGTTTGGTTTGGTTTGGTTGGTCTCCTTTTATGCTCCAAGTCTGGAACTTTCTTGGTGCTTAATGCATGCCTTCCTGTCTGTCTGGATTTTTGGTTTGGCTTTAGATATCATCTTATACAATATCCTCATTTTGCAGACAAGAAAACAAAAATGTAATAAAGTTGAAAGATTTGCCCAAATCTCAAGAGTAATTATTGGAACTCAGGTCTACTGGCTTTGGGAGCTATACGCTTTTATACGATTGGGCTAAGATTATTACAAGCCTTATTTTAAGGCATTATGTCCCTTTATTTGAGAGTTTTTATCTAATATGTCAAGGAAATTTTCTAGAAAGAAAGCTGCTCCTCAACTTTTTTAAATACTAAAAATAAGAAGCAAAATACCTGTCCTTGTCTGAAGGTATTAGCCTATGGGATGTTTTGTTTATGTAGTTTTAAGCAACACATTTTGTTTTTTAAATGAGCTTGTTTTAACAGTCATTACATTTCTAATTGTTATTATGAGAGAATCCCCCTACTCCTTTTATTAAAATGATCTCTTTTCTTTTAGGAAAATTTTTGTGTAGAAAAATGAGGAACGATTTTCAAATTCAAATGCCTAGTTTTTTACTCTGGTCTATGAATTTCAGCTGAGAGTTTGCTCCATCTTTATTTCTCTACTTCTATGTCTTACCCTCCACCTCTCGTTTGTCAGTTTGTCTCACTTTGGTGGCTTGCGTATTGCTGTGATGCTGGAAGCTGTGCCACTGGTATTTCAAATACCAGCAGGGTCCCCATGGTGGACAGGTTTCAGCGGAGCTTCCAGATTAAGACAGAGTAGGAAGTAGGACTGGGTGGTATACTTCGGAAAAAACTGTCAAGTGAAAACCTTATGAATAGCAGTGGAACATTGTATGATATAGTGCTGAAAAATGAGCACCTCAAGTTGGAAGGCACTCAAAATATAACTGGGAAGGAGCCGCCTCCTCAAAGTAAAGTCGACGTGGATGGGGTAAAGCTTTCAGGACCTTCATTTGCTGATGTAGCATGACTCAAAATGAGAAGAAACAGCTGCAAACATCCATTAATAATTAGAATCTAGGAAAATTGTAAGTTGTCAAAAATGAAATGCAGCACATAAAAACCAATCTCCTAGGCATTAGTGAGCTGAAACGGACTGGTATTGGCCATTTCGAATTGGACAATCAAGTGGTCTACTATGTCGGGAATGACAGACTGAAGAGGAATGGCTTCATCATCAAAAAGAACAGTTCAAGATCTATCCTGAAGTACAACACTGTCAGTGAGAGGACAATATCCATTTGCCTACAAGGAAAACCAGTTAATACGACTATTACTCAAATTTACATACCAACCACTAATGCCAAAGATGAAGAAATTGAAAATTTTGACCAACTTCTGCAGTCTGAAATTAAACAAATATGCAATCAAGATGCACTGATAATTACTGGTGATTGGAATGTGAAAGTTGGAAACAAAGAAGAATCGGTAGATGGAAAATATGGCCCTGGTGATAGAAACAACACCGGAGATTGCATGACAGAATTTTGCAAGACCAAAGACTTCTTCATTGCAAATACCGTTTTTTACCATCATAAACGGTAGCTATACACATGGACCTCACCAGATGGAATGAATGCACAGAATCAAATAGACTACATCTGTGGAAAGAGACGATAGAAATGCTCAATATCACCAGTCAGAACAAGGCCAGGGTCTGAATGCAGAAATCAATTGCTCATATGCAAGTTCAAGTTGAAGCTGAAGAAAATTAAAACAAGTCTATGAGAGCCAAAATACGACCTTGAGTACACCCCACCTGAATTTGGAGGCCATCTCAAGGATAGATTTACACATTGAACACTAATGACCAAAGACTAGACTAGTTGTGGGATGACATCAAAGACTTCATACATAAAGAAAGCAAAAGATTGTTAAAAAGACAGGAAAGAAAGAAAACACAAAAATGATGTCAGCAGAGACTCTGAAACTTGCTCTTGAATATATAGTAGCTAAAGCAAATGGAAGAAATGATGAAGTAAAAGAGTTGAACAGAAGGTTTCAAAGGGTGGCTCGAGAAGACAAAGTATTATAATGACATGTGCGAAGACCTGAAGTTAGACAATCAAAAGGGAAAAACACACTCAGCATTTCTCAAGCTGAAAGAACTGAAGGAAAAATTCAAGTCTTCAGTTGCAATTTTGAGGATTCTATGGGCAAAATATTAAAGGCTCCAGGAGTTGATGGAATACCAAATGAGATGTTTCAACAAACGTATGCAGCACTGGAGGTGCTCACTGGTCTATGCCAAGAAATTTGGGAGACATCTACCTCGCCAACCAACTGGAAGAGATTCATATTCATGCCCATTTCAAAAAAAGGTGATCCAACATAATGCAGAAGTTGTTAACAATCTCATTAATGTCACACACAAGTAAAATTTTGCTGAAGATAATTAAAAAATGGTTACAGCAGTATATAGACAGAAAACTGCCAGAAATTCAAGCTGAACTCAGAAGAGGACATGGAATGAGGGAAATCATTGCTGATGGCAGATGGATCTTGGCTGAAAGCCAAATAAAATAGCAGAAAGATATTAACCTGTGTTTTATTGACTATGCAGAGGCATTCAACTGTGTGGATCATAACAAATTATGGATAACATTGCAAAGAATGAGAATTCCAGAACACTTAATTGTGCTGTTTTGAAACCTGTACGTAGACAAAGAGGCAGTCGTGCAAATGGAGCAAGGGGATACTGCGTGGTTTAAAGTCAGGAAAAGTGTGTGTCAGGGTTTCATACTTTCATCATACTTATTCAGTTTGTACACTGAGCAAATAATCTGAGAAATTGGAGTATATGAAGAAGAAAGCAGCATCAGAATTGGAGGAAGGCTCATTAACAACCTGCGATATGCAGATGACACAACCTTGCTTGCTCAAAGTGAAGAGGACTTGAAGCACTTACTGGTGAAGATCAAAGACCACAGCCTTCAGTATGGATTACACCTCAACATAAAGAAAACAAAGACTCTCACAACTGGACCAGTAAGCAACATCATGAGAAACAGAGAAAAGATTAAAGTTGTCAAGGATTTCATTTTACTTGGATCTACAATCAACACCCATAGAAGCAGCAGTCAAAAAAATCAAACAATGTATTGCATCAGGCAAATCTGCCGCGAAGGACCTCTTTAAAGTGTTGAAAAGTAAAGATGTCATTTTGGGGACTAAGGTGTGCCTGATTCAGGCCATGATATTTTCAGTTGCTTCATATGCATGTGAAAGTTGGACAATGAATGAGCAAAAATTGATGCCTTTGCGTTAGGGTGTTGATGAAGAATACTGAATATACCATGGACTGTCAGAAGAACAAACAAATCTGTCTTGGAAGAAGTGCAGCCAGAATGTTCCTTAGAAGGGAGGATAGAGAGACTTCGTCTCACGCACCTTGACAAGTTATCAGGAGGGACCAGTTCCTGGAGAAGGACATCGTGCTTGGTAAGGTAGAGAGTCGGCGAAAAACAAGAAGACCCTCAAAGAGATGGATTGACACAGTGGCTGCAGCACAATGGGCTCAAACATAGCAACGATTGTGAGGATGGCGCAGGACTAAGCAGTGTTTGTTCTGTTGTACATAGGGTCGCTATGAGTCAGAATCAACTTGAAGGCACCTAACAACAATGCCTTACCTTGTGATTCCCCTCTCCATCTCATTTATAACAGTCCTTTCATTCCAAGGAAAGCATTTTTCACCAATTTCTTCTTTAGGCCTAAAATGACAATAGAGCCTTTTGCTAAGTCCATTACATTTTAAGACATCTTACATTGTATTAAAATATTATTAAGCAACCAGTGATTTAAAAAAAATTAAAAACCAATAGCCATTGTAGTGTTTTAAATGCCAACATTTACGGGAACTGGAGCCCTGGTGGCACAGTGGTTAAGAGCTTGGCTGTTAACAGAAGTGTCGGCAGTTTTAATCCATCAGCCACTCCTTGGAAACCTTATGGGGCAGTTCTACTCTGTCCTTTAGGGTCACTATGAGTCAGAATCGACTCAACAGCAATGAGTTCGGTTTTGGTTTTTGGTATCTAAGGAAACTAGAGATTCGTTGGACAGAATTTATAACAAATGAAGCACTAAACTTATATCACTATGAATAACCTGATAGGAAATGGAAATAAAAAGATATTACAATGAGATTTGATACAATGAGACTCTGTGTTGAATATTATCCCTTCCTTCTGCCTTCTTCTGGCTTGGTTGCAGGCCTTCCTTAGGTAGCACTCTCCTGGCCACCCCAGCTGTAAGACTAGTCTACACAACACCTTCTCTCAGTCCTTACCTCTGTATTCCATGTGACTCTGCTGCCATATGGCAAGAACCTGGAGGGGCCAATCTCTGATGTATCTGGCTCTTTTGCCTGGGTCTCTGAGACTTTCAGGAACTAACGATAGTCAAGACAAGGCCAAACTTCTATGGTTTGTGGTTTTTGTATCTTGTTAAGAAAGTCTTCCCTACCCCAAAACCATAAAGCTATCTTTTATGTGTTTTTCTCAAGGTTTTAAAATGTTTAAGTTTTGCCATTCATGGCTAAGTCACTAAAGGATTTTGAATTGTTTGTGTGTGCATGTGTATGCACATGTGCGTTATGTATAGAGTAAAATAGGGTTGCAATTTCTTTTTTTTTTTTCCTATATGCTAACTAGGAGCCCTGGTGTCACAGTGGTTAAGCATTCAGCTGCTAACCAAAAGGTCAGCAGTTCAAAGCCACCAGCCGCTCCTTGGAAACCCTATGGGACAGTTTTTACTCTGTACTATACGGTCTCTGTGAGTCAGAATCGACTCAATGGCAATGGGTTTGTTTTTTCGGTTTGATAGGATAATCAGTTTCCACAGCAGATTTAGAGACTAGTTCATTATTTTCCACTGATCCTCAGTGCCGACACTGTCATATATGAAGTTTCCGTATTGTGTGAGTCTCTTCCTGGAATCTCCATTCTGTTCTGTTAGCATCCACAAAGTGCCAATATCACTTTATCTTCTAGTAAGGCAAGTACCCTCATCTTGCTTTACTGCTTCTTCAGGAGTATCTTGGCTATTCTTAGTTCTTTGCCTTTCTGAATATATTTTAGATTCAGCTTTTCAATCAGAAAAAAGAAAACTGCCTACTCTAGCATCACTAGTATCAGATAAAAATCATTATAAGATAATTTTTGTAAATCTCGAATTGCCTTATAACTCAGAACTTATCTATATCTTACAAATTCTATAGCTAGCTCCTATAGTCTTGATGATGTAAGTTATCTGTTGGTGATATAAAGGAAATTCAAGTACAAAATTAATTTGACTGTTCTTGTACTACTTGTACTGTATTAGTTTTATTTGCATATTCCTAGCTAATTGGCTCATGTGATCTTTTTTTGGATTATTTATATATTTGTATTAGCTAGAGTTCTGTATTAGTCAGGGTTCATGCAAGAAACAGAACCCACTTCAGGTATTACAAGCAGGAAGAAATTTAATACAGAGAAAGAGTATTTATGAAATCACTAGAATGGTGGCGAGATTAGGTTCTAGACTGTGTCTCCAGAAGTGATTGCACTATAAGACTGAACTCACCCACAAGCTACTACCACGGAGGCACTAAGGGAGCTATGCCAGAATCAAGAACCTATTACCACAGCTGCCACTGCTTCTGGAGACCCAAGAGGCTACAACCCAGAGATTAGGAGATCAGATCAAGTAGTCAGTCTGCTGTTGCTGCTGCCACCACAACTTCTTCTCATCACTAACGAAGCTGGAGGGTGGACGCTGGGACGCTGCTGCAGAGAAATCTCTGATCTCCACGGCCAGGTTTATCGGCAGAGACAACCAAAAAGAGATAAGAAAATGGCCTCTTCCAGCTTCTAAATCTCACACGAGTGCATCAAACTGGTGACATTTAATGTGCATCCAGAGCCCCTGCTGCAAACAAGTCTGAGACATGAAAGTTTTGGTTTTTAAGCCTCTCCATCTAGAATGAGAGTGCAGTGGAGGTTAACTGAGACTGCTAAAAAATAATATAAATCCCAGGCACTCTGCTTTTGAGGTTTATCACAACAAAGGAACGGAATCCATATAAAAGGATATGAGTAGGAGACTCTTGTTCTGCAATGTTTTTATTATTCACTTGTGTATGTCATTATTGTCATGAATAAATTTCACTATAACACCACATATTACAAACTGAGGCATGTAGTAAGAATAATGAGCGCAACTCTGATTTGTAAGCCATTCTTCATCCCATTTCTGATTGTATTGTTTCTCCAGGAGACAGTAAAAAGCCAGAGGAAGGGGAATAGCAAAGCTCTACTCCCTTGCCTCTTAGTCTCTCCCATGTCCAAAATCCATTGAGGGAGTAATCTCAAACCACTCTTCCTCACACCCAGTGTATCTAACAGCTTTTCTTCCCCCCGTGCTCCTGTTTGCTTTTCTTTTCTCTCGTTTCCTTTTCTTGTATCTCCTAGCCTGTCTAATGGAGCGCTATGCCAGGCACACCATTGCCTTTTCTCCTTTACCATGTGAAATGTCAGTTGAAAATAAGCCAAGTTCCAGATACATTATAATCATAACACTACCACTGTGCTTCTGGATTAATTAATCATAATGAATGAAATTCTTCTTGATTTTTTATGTCAAGCCTGGAAGCATAATCCAATTTCATCTTTGACTTCTGTAGCCTGAAGCAAGAACTTTAACTCAGCTGTCATAAAGCTTTTGGAGGGAGATCAAAAACACTAAATAGCAAAAAAGGTTCAACTTGCAAAAGGCATGAGGAAGGAGAAAAATATTCTCTAAAAATACCAAAAGAAGGGCATATATGTATAAAAGGAGGGTATTATAAAATATTATTTATTTCCAAATATGAGAATAAAATTTGATGACACTGTCTTAAAAAAATCTTTAATATTTTCCCCCAGAATCATCTAGAAATAGTGTTAGACATAGGCAAAACACACACTGGAACATTGAATGAGAACATTGAGAACCTTAGTGAAAAGAAAACTAATCTGAAATCTATCAGATCTTGTCTTCATCTTCAGAAACAGTAAATCATTATGAGAAGTTCTGAATTACACCTTTTGAAATCATGTAACTGTAACATTGACCTTTTGTTTTGTTTGTTTCTAATGTAAGCCCCATCCCTTTGTGGGGGCTTCTTTATAAGAAGTCAAATTGCCTGTGGTTTAATTTATAATATATAACATTCATTGTTTTCATTCATTAAGAAAATATAGACGATCACAAAGAAAAAATAAGAATTACCTGTAATCCCACCACTCAGAATATCCCCAGTTACTGTTTTGGTTTATATAATTTCATTCTTTTTTTCCTGGGTTGTGTTTGTGTGTGTGCGTGTGAGTGTGAGTGTGTGTGTGTGTGTGTATAACAAAATAGGATCACATAATACACACTTACCTGTATGTTTAACAAGATACCAGGAATGTTCTTCCCTATCATAATATTCAACTGTCTCCTTTTAATGGCCTCAAATTTCAATGTTTACTAGGACCCCAAACTGAGATATACCCAGAAAGCCATCTATTTGATGCTGATGGACATCTAGCAAAGAGGGTACTAGAAATGTCCTCGGAGATAAGCTCAGTTTGTGCTTGCACTTTGTTTGAGAAGATATCTTCAATCTCTAATATTCTTTGAATGACAACTACAAAATCTTACACTTTAAGCTCATTCCCCATGATTACGGAATGGTGTCATTCCGGACACCAGAAATTACTAAGTCTGTTATTTCTGAGAAAACAGTTCCACTGTTAGGTGGCTTAGTAAGGGAGGTATTTCTGTATCCTTTGCCACTTTGCTGCTGACACAAGTTAGACACAGCCTCCAGTGCTACTCAAAGCGTCCACCCCATCCCAGGCATCTATCTGTTCCATTGTGACATGACAGAAACCTAGCAATCTAAAGGAACATCTCCATGATTCTCGTCAGCAAAGAACTGGAGAGAGGCAGTAATAAAGCAGCTGACAATACACAAGAAACACATTGAACAGTCAACACCTTCTATTCACATGTAGAATCATTCCTGGGCGGGATTAGTAGTGGGAGAGACAGGAGAGAGTGCATGCAAGTTTCAGTCTGCAACAAAAGAGATGATGCAGAATAAGCATGAATGAGATGGGATGGGAATAATTACGTGATCAGAACAATGAAAATGTAACACAAAAGCCACAGGAATGTATTGGGGTTGAAGGGAAAAAGTGTGAAAGAACCAAATGAGTTACATTACAGGAAAAAGCCCCATTCCAGAGATTAGAAGTTCTTTGGTGGTGTCTAGGGGGCCCCCCGTGAAGCAAATCCACTTAATCTTCCATTAGCACTTCCAGCCACAGTGGAGTAACTGTGGATTTAATTTGGGGTTGAAACTACAACTTTAAGAAATGTATTTGTTTTGAAGTTTCACCCCATAAGGATCTTTAATAATCATATTTTAAACATGGTGTCAACTCTGCCCAAACCCATCCTCCACTGAGGCTGGCGTAGAGTATTGTATATAGTAGACATTTACTTATACTTTTTTTTAAATCAAAAATCAGATTAGTTATTGCTACACATGTGTCCAATTTTCCAAGAGAAAATTCCTACTGGTTTACAAACTGGGAAACAACCATTGTGATGACATTTCCTACTCATCTACCAGAAAGTAGCTGTGACCCAATTCATTGTTGATTGATGCAGCAACTTTCACACTACAGAATCTTGTAGAAATCTGGAACTGATTCCCAGTGATACCCACCTTATGAATCTCTAAAACAAATCTTAATGGACAATGTTAAGGATTAGAAAAGTCTTCCTCTGCCTCAAAAAATCAAAACCAAACCAGTTGCCATCAAATGAACTCTGACTAATGGTGACTCCACATGTGTCAGAGTATAACTGTGCTCCCTCGGGTTTTCAATGGCTGTTTTTCCAGAAGCAGATTGCCAGGGCTTTCTTCCAAAGAGTCTGTGGGTGGACTTGAACCTCTAACCTTTTGGTTAGCAGCTGAACTAAAGCTTAATCATTTGTACCACCTAGGGACTCCTCCTCTGCCTCAGGATTATTTGCTTACTGAGGTTTCAATTTGTTTCCAGCAGAAAACAGCCTACACAATAAGTGTTATTGACCAACTAGCTAATCGTCTTTATGCAACCACACATTCACAGCCACTCTAAGTGTCACGGATTGAACTGCATCCCCCAAAAATATCTGTCAACTTGGCTGCGTCATGATTCCAAGTATTGTACAATTGTGTGCCATTTTGTAATCTGATGTGATTTCCTTATGTGTTGTAAATTCAATCATTATGATGTAATACAATGGATTAGCGGCAGTTATACTGATGAGGTCTACAACATTAGATAGTGTCTTAAGCCAATCTCTTCTGAGATATAGAAGACAGAAGTGAGCAGAGAGACATGGGAACCTCATACCACCAAGAAAGCAGTGCTGGGAGCATAGTGCATCCTTTGGACCTGAGGTTCCTGTGCTGATATGCTCCCAGACCAAGGGAAGACTGATGCATCACAAGGTCCTTCCTCCAGAGCTGACAGAGAGAGAAAGCCTTCTCCTGGGGCTGATGCCTTGAATTTGGACTTACAGCCTACTAGACTGTGAGAAAATAAATTTCTCTTCGTTAAAGCCATCCACTTGTAGTATTTCTGTTGTAGCAGCACTAGATGACTAAGACACTAAGAGATCATGCCCTTAATGAAATGGAAAAGCCAGAATAATACTTTGCCCCATGATGAATGTCTGCTAGCAACTCTGGCTCTTTGGCCCTACGAAGTCTGCCACAGAAATCTACATTGGTCTCATGCATAGTTTCAACAGCCACTTCTTTCTCCCCATGAATTAACCTACAGAGGACTCTCTTCTTGGAGCTTCCAGAGAATTGGACTTTTTATTCTATTTTGCTTCTAAATGGAATTTCACCCATCTAAGTTCTTAAAGGACAGGTGTCGTAGTACAGGTTTTCCAGCCACAATGGTTGGCGTGGGCAGACTGACTTACAATGTGCTCCTTGTGATTACTGAATGATGCTATGGCTTACATGCGATGCCTCCCTTCAGCTTCCCTTTCTCAGCCCATCCTGGGAAAAGAAATGCTTGTTAGATGCTAAATAAGTCGTCCTTTACAGTTTCTGTCAGATATCATTCACTGGGGGACAGTAATGTACCTTGTGGAGATACGGTGAATTGCCTGTTTCATGGTACTAATCTGAAAGCATCCTTGAATTCAATTCAACAGCCTGAGTGCCAGACATCTCTTGAAACCATGTAAGGAAAAAGAATGGGATTCTTATCTGGGAATTCCCGTACTATAAAACTATGAACACGACGTGCTGATTGACTGACTGACTAGGAGGTGGATCACGTCAAAACCTGAAAAGCAGAGACAGATTTGTTGGGAGGGAAAAATCACCTTATTTATTAAATTTGCCTACTTATATGCTTTCTAACTTTTAAAATACAATTATTTTTATTTTTGTTAATAAGATAAATGGTCTCACCCCAAGTAAAACTGTAAAGTAGTTGCATTTATCTCCGTTACTAATCCCCTTTCTACCTACTTTCCCCTTTCAGAGGAGTCACATGTCAAATTCATGTACCTTGTGGTTTCCCCATTTTACCTGTCTTCCTTGCAGGTAAATACCATTTGAGAGACGAATCTAATACACTCATTCACATCAGACGTAAAACTCTTTGAATACGAACTGCATGAGGGCAGGGGTTTTTGTTTATTTTTTCATTGGTTCATCCCAAGCACCTAGAACAGTGCCTGGCACATAGCAGATGCTCGATATATACCTGTTGTTGAATGATAAGGCTTAATGCTTACCTGACCCAGAGATAATTGCATTTTCTTTTTATTACATATTTGTGTGTGTGTGTGTGTGTGTGTGTGTGTGTGTGAAGGGGGAGAGAAAGAGAGAGAGAGGTTTGGAGAGAGATATGGAGAGAGAGAGAGAGATCAAAAGAGCTACATAAGCTGATGTCTTGAAATATCATGAATCTCTTACCTCTAGTGGTAAAGAGGAAACGCTTGCGGCGTAGTGGTTAAGTGCTACAGCTGCTAACTAAAAGGTCAGCAGTTTGAATCCACCACATGCTCTTTGGAAACTCTATGGGACAGTTCTACTCTGTCCTACTGGGTCGCTATGAGTCAAAATCGACTCGACGGCAACGAGTTACAGTTAGTGGTAAACGTACTGTGTGCAAGACAAAACTACGGGGAAAATTCTCTCTTCCATAGCCTTTTCTGCTGCTGTTCTTGAGGGAGAAAAGAGTGCTCCTGAAGGGCACGCCCGTGAAGAGGTCAGACTGCAGTGGGCATGCTCACTCCCAATAAAGAAAATGGCACCTGGGATGATGCTAGAGGCTGAACTCCACCTTTGTGGCTGACCCAGTAGAGCTCGAAGCCCAACACTAATCACCTGGAGAATAAAAGGAAGTTTTCTGGCAAAAACTTTGACATCTCCTAAAGCTTGAATCTCTGACATTGCCTAACCCTTCTTGGTTTCTGACTCAGTTTCCCTCTGAACTTTGGATTTCTAGAACAACATGGGACTGAGCATCCTGGTATATCTTCCGTGAATCCCCTTTCTCTTTCCTGTATCTTTGCTTCCCAGATTACAAATGTAACCTGATCCCTGGTGACTCATAACTAATGCTTTGCAACATATTCTGGGCCCTTGGCTCTGCTCCTCCCACCTCCCACCACCACCACCCACCCCCGTCCAAGGAGCAGCAGGTAGTTGTGGAAATGTGGGCCTTTAAGTCCTAATTCTTGAGGAATGGGACTATTCAAAATATTTTAAAATTCTACTTTCTTATAATTATTTGTAAAATGATCAATGACTTCGATTGTAAAAGGAGAAGATATGCAAACACAATCTACTGTAATAAAAGTAAATGCAACAGCACAATTTAGGCAAAACTTGTAGGAATAATTTATGGTATATCATCTCCTTTGTGAGATCTTCCCAACCCCCAAAGCAGAGTGTGGATTTTGTCTGCCCAGCATCACTTGTTTTGGTAACAGAACAATACTTGCCCCTTCTTTTGGAGGAGCTGCCCTGCCCTTATAAAAGACTCATGAATAATACACATAGGTACTGCTCTGGTCTCTCTCATGACCCTAGCCGACCTGTACACAGCACTTGCTGGGAGGGATTCTGTTTGCTTACTCGCTGGTCCCCCTCCACATGAACTCCCCTAGGAGCTGGGCATCTGTTTTATCTTTGTTTCCTTACTGCTTAGTGTAGTCCTTGGCATATAGTGAAAACCAAACCCGTTGCCATTGAGTTGATTCTGACTCATATCGACTCTATAGGACAGAGTAGAACTGCCCCATAGGGTTTCCAAGAAGTGATTGGTGGATTAGAACTGCTGACCTTTTGGTTAGCGGCCAGACACTTAACCACTGTGCTACCAGGGCCCCAGGCATATAGCACTTATTCAATAAACATTTGTTAAATGAATGAATGAATTCAGAGATAATCCCACTGTTTAGAGAAGATGGTGTGTTGTTGATAATTGAGAGAGAGAAAGCAAAATTATTTAATCCTTAACTTCTCTTTTATTTTTTTTTTTCTAAACCAAGTGGTAAATGTACACTCTAGAGCAGTGGTTCTCAAAATGTGATTCCCAGACCAGCAGTATCAACATCACCTGGGAACTTGTTAGAAATGCAAATTTTCCATAACTACCTCAGACCTACTGTGAATCAGAAACTCTGGGGGTGCAGTCCAGCAATCTAGGGGAAGGTGTCTAATAAGCCCCCAGGTGATTCTGATGCTTGCTGATCTAGAGAGGTAACAAAGAGTAAGATAAAGAGAATACAGCATCTCTCCATTCTAATGAGTTAATATGATGTTTTCAGATACTTTATATCCTAGAACTTGTGATTGTGGTCTCGAAGTCACCACTAATTCATTTTGGGACATCATGGAAAATAAGTGAGGGTATTGATCTTAAAGGGACAGTGGGGAAGATAATTTTTGGAAATTACACATGTGATTCTGAAGTTGATTTCTGGCAAAATTTTAGACTTTCTTGCTAAACATGTGTGAGCATTTAGAAAATGATGCAGGGATCACTAGGACTCAATATGGATTAACTTAGAAAATTGATGCCTCAGTTATTATTCATCTGTTTTTTAATACAGTTGAATACATTGTTAGAACATGAAACCATTTCTTTTAGCAGGAGATATGCCAAAAAGTCTAGTAATGATTGTTCCTCTGATCATATTTTGTAGCCCCAATATTAGCACAAAGTCTGGCATAGAAGTTCACATTCAAAATGTTTATGTAAAGTAAGTCAAGCGATATCCTGGGGTAGAAGATAATAAAATATGGGCTGGAAAATAATAAAGTTAACTGGATTTGAGGTTGATTGAACAACAATAACAGTGCTCATTAATGCAGTTTTATGTTTGGCACCTAGTAAGTGTTCAATAAGTAATTGTCGAACGTCAACATGAAGCTAGTTGAGTGTTCCAATAGTTTTTCTTCTGATGTTACTCTGTTTTTACCGGTAACCTGAGTATAGAAGACTTACTTCTCCAAAAGCATTAAGGCAACTTATCTGAAAGATGACAGAGTATAAATTCAAATTTATCTCAACATTCCAGAATGCTAGGAGAAAACCAAGCAGGGGAAATTTAATAAGGATATACGTAAATAGGGTTTTAAAAAGTTTGTACAAATCAGGAGAAAGAGAGGAAAGAGGAAAAGCAGTGTCATTTGCCTGATAAACTCTGAATTCTCTCCCTGCCTTTCTTTTTTAATCTAATTCTTTAAGAGCATCACACTCATTTCTGAAAAGTCCAAGCTCCAAATCTCAGTTCTCCTTCCACCAAAATGCCACTCAATTGGACTTTTCTAAGACTCTCCCTATTTTAATGAATGAAGAAAGCAAACTTCTGAGGCTACTTTCTTAATTTCTGGGTAAGAAACCATGGCTTGTTCGTCTTAGCATCTTTCCCACCACCCAGTGCGGTATCCATAGTAGAAATTCAAAAAATATTAGACAGATGAATGAACATACTTTCCATTTGGCTATACGTCCTCTTGTACCACTTATGATTTCTTAAAACATTTTAACAATTATCACCATTTTTCTTATTTTTTCTGCCTTCATACATTTATTTCATCACAAAGCCAGCTAACTTCAGGAAGTCTAGGTCCCAATACGTTACAGAACAGGAATGATCTTTCTCTGCCAGATACAGAGAGGACTCAGAAACAGGAGCTTTGCAGTTGCAAACTGAAGTCAAGCCTCTTGGTGTTAAAATGCATTCACACTTGGCAAATCATTGCTTCTTGTTTTTAGAATAAAAGTTTTTTTTTTTAAAAGGCTCAAAAAGCTTCTCAATTACCTTGCAAAAAAAAATCACCATTTTGATTATTTAAATTTAAATGAATCAAAAACACATGGGTTAAGTTTCCCTTAAAATACATGTGACTTTTTGAAAGAGAGGAGAAGGTGCTTGGCAAAAAAGCAGTTTGGGTTTTATTGAACCCAAAACTTTTCAAAAATAGTTTAAGCTGCTTGATGAGCCCAAACCATAGTTATTTAAAAAGTTAAAATCTGATTTTTTTTTTAAATGAAGGCCAAAAAAGATACTTAGTAAAAATCTTCAAATTCTAAATTACTATAAAATACTGTTAATAATGAGTTTGACTTAAGGAGTTCATATAATTCAGTTAATGGATTCTACAGACTCTTTATATAATTCTTTGAAATTATAGCCCCAAAGCACCACATACAGCCTAATACCTTCAGACCTGTTCTTTTTGTGAGCTAAAGATTATCTTTAGTCTATTTAAAACAAAATGACATACATTGTTATTGCAAATGTTCCCAAACAAACTTGACACTTTATGAAACTGTTTACCAGGAGCTGTTATGTTTTGTTGCCTTCTGTCATTTTTATTTGTTTTGGTTTGTTTTTTACAAAGAAGATATTTAATTCATCCAAATTGCTTGGTTGATACCATCAGTCCTCTCAGCTTTCCACACCTCTCCTTTTCCCCCGCCCTTTTTCTTCCTAGGAGTCCCTGGATGGTGCAAATGGCTGTTAACCTGAAAGGCTGGTGGTTAGAGTTC
This sequence comes from Trichechus manatus latirostris, assembly GCF_000243295.1. Lineage (NCBI taxonomy): Eukaryota > Metazoa > Chordata > Mammalia > Sirenia > Trichechidae > Trichechus > Trichechus manatus. Next base: position 3,525,057 of record NW_004444092.1, read on the forward strand.
ATCCAGAGGCACTTTGGAAGAAAGGTATGGCAATCTACTTCCGAAAAGTCAGCCATTGAAAACTCTATGGAACACATTGAAAACTCTATGACACACTTGAGGTGGACATGAGTCAGAATCTTTTTTTTTTTTTTTTTCTTCTTAACCAAAGGGTCCTTAGAATGTTAGAATGTTCTATGAGAATATGCATGATGTTAATGTCATGGATTCATTGTGGCTCGGTGAGAAAATGTCTCAAATTAAATTGCCTCTTTTTTCTATGTATCATTACCAGTCATTCGTTTGTCCAGGCATAATTAAGTAAGTATAAACAATGAAGTACATAAAAACCAAACCCACTGCTGTCTAGTTGATTCCGACTCATAGCGACCCCACAGGGTTTCTAAGCCTGTAAATCTTTACTGAAGCAGACTGCCACATCTTTCTCCCGGGGAGCCACTGGTGGTTTTGAACCACCAAGCTTCTGTTAGCAGTCGATTGCATTACCCACTGCCCCACCAGGGCAATTGATTTATATTTAACAATTAAATATAAGTAACATATATACTATTTGCAGTGCTAGGCTAGGCTCCTGGTTGCTTAGTAGGTAAAGTCACTTACTTAGTGAAATTTGAATGTGCCATAGGTTCTCAAAGCTGACAAAATTTTATTACAGAGTTAAGCCTTGCTCTTTCTCTCATCCTCAAAATTGAGGTTACTACTGAGGAGAGAGGAGCCCTGGTGGCTCAGTGGTTAAGAGCTTGGCTACTAACCAAAAGGTCAGCAGTTCAAATCCACCACCACTCCTTGGAAACTCTATAGGGCAGTTTTACTCTGTCCTGTAGGGTCGCTATAGGTCGAAATCGACTCGATGGCAAAGATACAGGTATTGAGGAGAGAAGAAGCCCCTTCTCTTTGAGATAACTACACACAGATGTGTGCTTCTGGCAGTGGCCCATAAAGCACCATTTTACAGAGAGCATCACTCCATACATAAACTGGCTTAGCTTAAGTTATGCTACAATAACAAACAACACTAAAATCTCAGTGCCCTGGCCCCCACCCCCAAAAAAAGGTTTCATTCTTGCTTATAGTATTCACCTGTCACCAGCCATCTGTGGCTGTGTTCCATATTGTCTTCAGTGTCTCACCTGGGACATTACATAGTCTTGTGGCAGAGGGAAAAGAGAGGGCAGAACTACATGATAGCTCTTAAAGCTTTTGTTCAGAAATGGTACACGTGATTTTCATTTACATTTCATTAGCTGAAGTAAGACATTTGGCCAAGCTTGACATTCAGCTTCAAGGGGGAGGGGGGAGTATTTTAAACAATGAGATATGTACCACAGCACATGTAGACCCACTTGTAGTGTCAGAGTAAGAATTCGGCCAATGGTATTTCTTAGGTCTATTCTTCAAAGGGTTGGCTAATTGCTATTAAAAAAAAAAATGATATCAAAATCTCCTTTCAGGGTTTACTCAGTGAAGTGTTATTGAGCTGGTTACTGGACACTTTGATTTTGTCAAGAGAAAGATTCTCCTTAGGTTTTCCCACCAGTATCTTAACTGCTTCATGAGACAATGGGCTGTAGGAGAAAGTTTCCTGTTTATCATCGACAGTGCCTTACCTTGTCACTAATTTTTCCCTTGAGAAGATTAAATTTAATTGACAGTCAATTAACAAAACTCTAGATTCAGAAGTCTCTACTTTTCCAATTTTGTTCATTTTAATTTTCTCCTTGAATTTTACCATGTCCAAATTGAACTTATTTTATGTTTGCCATGTTTTTTAGATATTTCTGTGAGGTTCTTTTTCTAAAGCAATGTTCTCCCCCCCACCCCCTTTTCCCATAACTCAACAAGATTTAACTTATTTTGTTCATTTGCTCTGAAAAAAAAAATCATCTTTTGGCTTAAAGCAAGCATGGAAATTTTTAGCCCCAAAGGAACATTTTAGAATACAGTTATATAAACAAAAGAAGGACTTGGTTTAGAAAGGCTTTCTGACATTTAACTACAACAATGCCGGCTAATCTAGGGCCACAGAATAAATATAGAGAACATTAGTTTGTTCTCAGCAAGGATAATAATAATAAAAATAGCTAAGAACATACGTAACGGTAATAAAGTTCCAGGTTCAGTTGTGTTGAGTCTTTTTCCTGAGCCACCTCTGGGTGGACTTGAACCTCTAATCTTTCTGTTAGCAGCTGAGCGTGTTAAACATTTGCACTACCCAGGAACTCCTAATAATGAAGTAGTTAACTTTTATTGCACATTTACTATGTGTCAATACTAGATATATTATCTCATTTAATCCCCGGATCAATCATGTGAGGTAGGTAACATTATGACCCCTATTTTACCAAAAAAGAAACTGAGGCTTTGAGAGGTTAAGAAATGTAACCAAGATCACAAAATTAGTGAATAGCTGGGTAGTCTTAACTGACTTTAAAATCTAAAACAAACCACTATCTCATTAGTTGCCAAGTGTGCTCCTTAGCAGCACCCGGGAAAGTGTTAGAAATGCAAATTTTCAGACCCTGCAGTTGACCTGCAGTTAGGAACTCTAGGGGTTGGTCCAAGAAATCTGTGTTTTAACAAAATAAGCCCTCCAGGTAATTCTGAAAGTTTGAGAACCACTTATTATCCTATGCGTCCTTCAACATAATTTTACTAAAACCTCTGTCTCGCTTCCTTTTTCTTTTCGCTTTTGATTGAGGTATAACATATATAAAGAGTGTAAAGTACACTAATCTTAACTGTACAGCTGATGATTGTTTATATATGTATTTGCCTATATAACCACCACCCAGATTAATTTATCCAGCATTCCAGAAATTTCCTTGAGTCCCTTCCCAGTCAATCCACTCTCCTCCCCTAAAGTAACAACCACTGTAACATTTGTGACCTTGTGTTGGATATTATTTTGGTACTCTGCTCAGATCACTTTTACCTGGACAATTGGCCCATCCCCAGCGCTATGAGTGTTAGATGCTAACAGCCCACAGCTGACCCACATCTAGGAGGCATCTAGTTTCTTAGGACCTTTTACCTTCAGAAAGGCTTAAGAGGGACTCATAGCCAAGGACTGATTGAAATGGGGATGCAAAAGGCCAGCCCCTTGCCTTGAGAGGGGGGCAGTTCTGCAGTGAGGTTAATGCTGTAGCACTTTCTTGCATAGATCAGGTCAAGGCTAGACTTCACCTGAAACTGCACGGGTTCTCACCATTCTCCGCTCTTTCCCCTTCCCTATCGTGCTTCACTCCCTCCCTTACAGGATTATCCTTAGAGCCCTACTTCAAATAATCACATTCTCCTGAATCCCTGTCCCAAATCCTACCTCTAGGGAACACAGTCTAAGACACCATAGATTCATTTTACCTGTTCTTGAAATTCATAAACTTGGAATCATACACTATGTGTTTTTTTCTGTCTGCTTTCTTTTGATGAGAGGTTTATTCATGCTGTTGCATTTATCAGTAGCTCATTGTTTATTGCTGAGTAGTGTCCCATGATATGCACATTCCATAATTTATTTATTCATTCTTTTATGGATGAACATTTGGTTATTTCTGGGGGTTTTTGTTTGGTTTTTACTGTTATGAATAAAGTTGCTATTAACATTCTCATTTCTTTTGCTGAAGATGTTTTCATTTCTCTAAGAATAAATACCTAAGAATGGAATTACTGGGTCGTAGTGAGTTTATATTTAACTCTAATAGGTGTTGTCTGTTATGGACTGAATTGTGTCCCCCAAAAATGTGTGTCAACTTGGCTAGGCCATGATTCCCAGTACTGTGTGGTTGTCCACAATTTTATGATCTGATGTGAATATTCTATGTGTTGTAAATCCTAACCTCTACGATGTTAATGAGGCAGGATTAAAAGCAGTTATGTTAATGAGGCAGGACTCAATTTACAAGATTAGGTTGTATCTCAAGTCAATCCCTTTTGAGATATAAAAGAGACAATCGAGCAGAGAGGAGAGGGACCTCACACTACCAAGAAAGAAGCACTGGCAGCAGAGTGTGTCCTTTGGACCTGGGGTCCCTGTGCTAAGAAACTCCTACACCAGGGGAAGATTGATGACAAGAGCCTTCCCCCAGAACCAACAGAGAGAGAAAGCCTCCCCTGGGAGCTGGTGCTCTGAATTTGAACTTCTAGCCTACTACACTGTGAGACAATAAATTTTTGTTTGTTAAAGCCATCCACTAGTGGTATTTCTGTTACAGCAGCACTAGTTAACTAAGGAAGCCCTTATGGCACGTGGTTAAGTGTTCAACTGCTAACCAAAAAGCTGTCAGTTCATATCTACTAGCTGCTCCTTAGAAGCTCTATGGAGCAGTTCTACTCTGTTCTGTAGGGTCGCCATGAGTCGGAATCGGCTTGATCGCAATGGGTAGCAGTAGCAGTGGTTAACTAAGACTTGCCCAACAGTTTTTCAAAGCGGTGGGACCAATTTATACGCCCAGTAGCCATTTATGAGAGTTTCAGTTGTTCCACATCGTCAGTTGTTCCACATTGTCAGTTTTTACTACATGTATTTTGAAGCATATACATTCAAGATTTTTAAGTCTTCTTGATGAGTTAATGCCCTTTATCATTACAAAATGTCCCGCTTTACCCATGGGGCATTCTTTGTTTTGAAGTTTATTTTGTCTGAATTCCAGCTTTCTATGATTAATGTTTTTATGTTATATCATTTTCTACCCTTTATGTAATTGTGTCTTATATTTAAGGAATGTTTTTTATAGACAGAATAGAGTTTGGTATTGCTTTTTCTTATCCAGTATGACACTCTCTGCTTTCTAATTGAATTTTAGACTATTTCTCTTTAATGTAATTGTCAGACAGATTGTCTACTATCTTAAGTTGATAGTCTACTATCTTGCTGTTTACTTTCTATGTATACTATCTGTTGTTCGTTCTAGTTTTTCTCTTTTTTTCTGCCTCCTTTTAGATTTATTTATTTATTTTTAGGATTTTGTTTTATCTCCATATTGATTTATATTGGCTACAGCTCTTTTTATTGATTGTTCTGAGGTTTACACTTTGTATCTTTAACTTATCAAAATCAGTAATATTATACCAGTACACATATAATGTAGGAACCTTACAATAACATACCTCCACTGGTGCTTGGTGCTTTTGGTGTCATACTTTTTACTTCTACATATATTATAAATTCCACGATAGAGTGTTATTATTTTTGGCTTTAAATAGTCAATTATCTTTTAAAGATATTTAAAATTTATGGAATTTCTGAAAATATATTTATCTATGTACCCATTACTGCTGGCACTCTATATTTTCTGTGGATCCACTTTTCATCTGATTAGAATTTTTCTTTTAATCCTTTAACTTCTTATATTGAAGTTCTACTGGAGATGAATACTCTTAACCTTTATTTCTTTGAAAAAGTCTTTATGTGCCTTCATTTTTGAAATGTAATTTCATTGTGTATAGTTACATTTTCTTTCTTTCTGCACTTTAAAGTCGACATTCCATTTTCCTTGACATGCATAGTTTCTAGCAAGAAGTCTGAAATATTTCTTATGTTTGTTTCTGGATATGTCATGTAACTTTATTCTGGAAGCTTTTAAGGTTGTTATCTTTATCATTATTTTTTAGTAATATTACTATAATGTGCCTAGGTGTTTTGTTGTTATTGTTGTTGTAATGTTTGTCCTACTCAGAGCTCATGGAGATTCTTGAACCAATAGGTTTATAGCTCTCATCAATTTTGGAAACATTTCTGCCATTATTTCTTCAAATAGTTTTTCCATTCTTCTCTCTATCCTCTCCTAAAGGGGCTACTATTGAATATATGTTAGGATGCTTGATATGTTCTTAAAATATAATGAGTATGGTGATTATTTTTAAGTATTCTCCCACCATGTTTATTTTGCATAGTTTCTAAAATCTCGTTATGTCTTAAAATTCGTTAATCTTTTCCTGCAGTGTCGAGTTCAATTTTACCCAGACCCAAATTCCCACTGCCGTCGAGTCAATTTTGCCCATAGAATCCTTCATTATTTCAACTCAAGCCTTGAATTTTTTGTTCAGTTCTTTCAGCCTGAGAAATGCTGAATGTGTTCTTCCTTGGGTTCTCTAACTTAAGGTATTTGCACATTTCATTATAATACTTTATCTTCTCAAACTGCCCTTTGAAATCTTCTATTCAACTCTTTTACTTCATTATTTCTTCCAGTTGCTTTAGCCACTCTACATTTAACAGCAAGTTTCAGACTCTTTTCTGACATCTATTTTGGTCTTTTCTTTTGAGTTACAGTATCAAAGGATTCTATAGGCAAAATATGGAATGACACAGGAAGCATCAAAAGAAGATGAAAATAATACACAGAGTCACTGTACCAAAAAAAAATTGGCTGATGTTCAACCATTTTAGGAGGTAGCATATAATCAAGAACCGGTGGTGCTGAAGGACGAAACCCAAGCTGCACTGAAGGCATTGGCAAAAACTCCAGGAATTGATGGAATACCAATTGGGATGCTTCAACAAACAGATACAATGCTGGAAACACTGACTCATCTCTGCCAAGAAATCTGGAAGACAGCTATCTGGCCAACCAGCTCGAAGAAATCCATATACGTGCTCATTCCAAAGAAAGGTGATCCAATGGAATGTGGAAATTATCAAACAATATCATTAATATAACATGAAGTAAAATTTTGCTGGAGACAATTAAAAAATGGCTACAGCCATACATCAACAAGGAACTTTCAGAGATTCAAACCAGATTCAGAAGAGGACATGGAAGGAGGTATATCATTGCTGATGTCAGATGAACCTTGGCTGAAAGCAGAGAATACCAGAAAGATATTTACCTGTGTTTTATTGACTGTGCAAAGGCATTCGACTGTGTGGATCATAACAAATTATGGATAACATTGCAAAGGATGGGAAATTGCAGAACACATAATTGTGCTCACGAGGCACTTGTACACAGATCATGAGGCAATTGTTTGAATAGAACAAAGGGATACTGCATGGTTTAAAATTGGAAAAGGCGTGCATCAGGGTTCTACCCTTTCACCATACTTATTCAATCTATATGCGGAGTAGATAATCCAAGAAACTGGACTATATGAAGAAAAACCTGGCGTCAAGATTGTAAGAGACTCATTAACAACCCGTGACATGCAGATGACACAAGATTGCTTACTGAAAGTGAAAAGGACTTGAAGAACTTACCGACAAAAATCAAAGACTACAGCCTTCATATGAATGGACAATATCATGATAAACAGAGAAAATATTGAAATTTTCAAGGATTTTATTTTACAGTAAGTCCCCAGATTATAAATGTCTGACTTATAGACAACTAGTACTTGCCCTTTAATGTTAAGTAAATTTTCCCTCACTTTGAAACAGTTGACCCAACCCCTACTAGGAACAAATTCTTCATCACAATCACCTTCACTTGCTGCACGTGCAGCTTTTAAATCATTGAGAAGGCTTCCAGCCTTTTCTTGCACTAAACCCAAACCCACTGCAGTTGAGTTGATTCTGATTCATAGCGACCCCATAGGGTTTCTGAGGCTGTAAATCTCTAAGGAAGCAGACTGCCACATTTTTCTCCCACGAAGCTGCAAGTGGTTTTGAACCACTGACCTTTCTGTTAGTAGTTGATTGCTTTAATCACTGCACCACCAGGGCTCCTTTTCTCGTGCTAAAGTAAGGCTACATGAGAACTGTGTGCGCCTGTTCTGAGTGACCTACAAATTCTTAAGGACACACTGGGGGATGAATCTTGTTCATAAACCCAGGGACTGCCTGTACTTGGATCTATAATCAACACCCATGGAAGCAGCAGTCAAGGAATCAAAGGATATATTGCACTAAGCAAATCTGCTATAAAAGACCTCTTTAAAGTGTTAAAGAGCAAAGATGTCACTTTGAGGACTAAGGTGCGCCTGACCCAAGCCGTGCATTTTCGACTACCTCACATGCATGCGAAAGCTAGACAATGAAAAAGGAAGACTGAAGAAGAATTGATGCCCTTGAATTATGGTATTGGCAAAGAATATTGAACATACCATGAACTGCCAGAAGAATGAACAAAGCTGTCTCGGAAGAAGTACAGCCAGAATGCTCTTTAGAAGCAGGATGGCGAGACGTTGTTTCACTTACTTTGGACTTATTATCAGGAGGGACCAGTCCCTGGAGAAGGACATCATGCTTGAAAAAGTAGAGGGTCAGTGAAAAAGAGAAAGACCCTCAAAGAGATGAATTGATGCATCGGCTACAATGGGCTCAAACATAGCACCAATTGTGAGGATGATTTAGGACCAGGCAAACTTTTGTTCTGTGATACTAAAGTCACTATGAGTTGGAACCAGCTTGACGAAACTTAACAACACAATCTTAAGTGAATTTTTTTATTTCAGATATTTTTCTGTCTCTAAAAGTTTTATATTAGTCTTCTTTATATTTCTTATTTCTCTGCTTTGTAAGTTTGTATTTTCCTTTACATACTTCAACATTGATAAAATAATGATTTTAATAACCTCATATGCCAATTATATATGTATATATGCATATGTATAATCTTATCATTTCTGTGTCTCTTTCTATTGACCAATGTATATCCTGACTTTGGCGTGTCTGATAACTTGTTTGTTTGCTAGATATTGTGGATATTATGTTGTTTAGTGTTGGATTTTTTTTGCCTTTTTCTAAAGAATGTTGATATTAGTTTTGATAGACAGTTAAGTTACCTTCATTTCAATTTGATCCTTGTGAGACTTCTTTTTAAATTTTTTTTTTACAGTGAGTCTCAAGTAGCCTGTACTGTAGGAATAGTTTGCCCTACTACAAAAGTGTAGCCCTTCTGAGATGTCTATTCAATGTCCAATGAATCAGTTCAGAATGTCCAGTTTGGTTGGAGGGAACTCAAACAATTCCAGGCACTATGTGAGTTCTGAGCAGTTTAGCTCATAGCTTCACTGCTCTTTTCCTGAGCGTAGGACGTTTTGCTCTATGTGTATGTGTCTTAGAATTAAGCAAACACCCAAGGGGAACCCTATTTAGATTTCTAAAACTCTTTCTGTTTAACTGTCTTCCCTCTGGAACTCTTCTCTGTAACTCCCAGCCCCCACGGATTCCTTAAACTCTCATCTCTCTTTCCTCAGCTCAGCAAGGCTGCTGTGCTCTGTTTGAGAACCTTCTTCCTGTTCCATGATTCAGAATGTGCTTCAAAGCAATAAGCTGAAGTGATGGGATTGCTCAATTCGTATGTTTTCTTTCTTTTGGGTACCACAGTTCTACACTGTCTGTTGTCTAGCATCTGAAAAAAAAAAAGTTGCTCCTATATTTTGTCTATTTTCCGGGTGTTTTAGGTAGAAAGATAAATTCATTACTCTGTCATGGCCAGCAGTAGAATTTCACCAGTCATTTTAGAAAGAAATTAAGAAGCTTATTCTAAAATTTATTATAAAAGCAAAGGATTTAGAATAACCAGTGTACTTTTGAAAAAGAGCAAAGTTGGAGGATGTACACTACCTGTTTGCAAGATTTACTATACAGCAATAATGTGGTATTAGTGTAAGAATAGATCATGTGTTCTCAACAGAAGTTATATCATCCCCAAGGGGGTAAAAATTGTTTCTTTGAGGGAAAAATTTTACCTTTTCATATCTAAAATGCAGATATACATACAGTACATAAACAGGTAAACAACAGATCTCTGGTATTAAAAGTTCATGGAAAAGGCGGAAATTAGGAGGAAAAAAGTCTAAAAATCTCCTTTGTTTTTGTTGTTAGCTGTAGTCGAGTCAGCCTTGATTCATGGTGACCCAATGCACAACAGAACAATCTGTTGCGGATTGGACAATGTTCTGAAAAAGACTCCTTAGGAAGGTAGTAATAATTAAAAAAAAAAAAAAAAGGTTGCGATACACTGGGATAGACAATTAGATAAATGGAACAGAATATAGAGTCTAGAAATAGACCGACATACAGTAGTTGCTTGATTTTTAGTCAAGTCACCAATAAGGTAAGTCTTTTTTAACAAGTAGCTATGTAACAACTGGATATTCATATGGAAGGAAATGAACCTCAACATCTGTCTTACTCCACTCATAAAAATACATTCACAATGGATCATGGTTCGAAATATAAAATCTAGAAAATCCAAGAACTATAAAACTAGAAACTCTAAGCTTCTCTAAGAAAATGTTGGAGAATATCTTACAAACTTGGAGTAGGCAAATATTTCTTAGAATACAAAAGTACTAGCCATAAAAGAAAATACTGATAAATTAAATGCTTTCTCCTCAAAAGATACCATTAAAAAAAATGAATAAACAAGACAGAGACGGAGAAAAACGTTTGCAACACGTGTATCTGATCAAAGATTCATATGCAGAATACACAAAAAGTTCCTACAAAAATAACATTAAAAATAACAGCCAAAAAAAAATGGCCAAAAGACCATTTCATTTCACGGTCACTTCACAAAAAGAAGCCCTAAATATCTTACAATACACAGGAAAGACCCCTCAAAACAAAGAGTGATACACCCCAAATGTCAGTAGTGCCTCAACTGAGAAAACTTGGTCTACACAGAAACTTGTAAATGAATGTTCACAGAGCTACTTACTTAAGTAGCCCCAAACTGGAAAATCCCATATATTCATTAGCAGGTGACTGGATAAACAAATTGTGGTATATAAGGAGAAAGAAGCCACTGAAATATGAAACAATATGGATAAATTTCAAAAACATTTTTCAGTGAAAGAAGCCAGACACAAAAGACCACGTCTGTTTGATTCCACTTATATGAATGTCTAGGAAAGACAAAACAGAGAGCAGATCAATGGTTTCCTGGAACTGGAGTTGGAGGGTGGCAACCGGTTGAAAAGGAGCATTTTTTGGATGATGGAAATGTTTTATCTCTTGATTGTGGTGGATTGTTGTTGTTGTTAGGTGCTGTTGATTCCGACTCGTAGCGACCCTATGTACAACAGAAGGAAACGCTGCCCCGTCGTCTACCCTCCTCACAATTGTTACTATGTTTGAGCCCATTGTTGCAGCCACTGTGTCAATTCATCTTGTTGAGGGTCTTCTCCTTTTTCACTGACCCTCTACTTTATCAAGAATAATGTACCTCTACAGGGACTGGTCGCTCCTGATAACATGTCCAAAGTATGCAATACAAAGTCTCATCATCCTCCCTTCTAAGGAGTAGTCTGGCTGCACTTCTTCCAAAACAGATTTGTTGGTTCTCCTGGCAGTCCATGGTATATTCAACATTCTTCACCAACACCATAATTGAAATGTATAAATTCTTCTTTGGTCTTCCTTATTCATTGTGGTGGGTATATAGATGTATACTTTTGTCAAATTTTATTGAAGTGAACACTTAAAATGTGTGCATTTATTGTATGTAATTTTTGCCTCAATAAACTTGACTTAAAAAAAAATGTCTGCTGGGATTGCACTGCATCTGTACTGTATTTTTACACAAATAATGCATGCCTTCTATGTTTGTAGACCTTATGGGGCATTTCTACTCTTTCCTATAGAGTCGCTATGAGTCAAAATCGACTGGATAGCAACGAGTTCTACTTTGTTTGTCTACTGCACCCTCCCTCCCACCCCACGAGGTATTTTTGTAAGTGTGCTATGCTAATTTTTTTTACAGCCACATGTAAAAAAGAATTGGCATAGTGAGCTTACAAAAATACCTCATCAGGGAGGGCGTAGTTGGCAAACAAATGTAGAAGGTGTGCATTATTTGCATAAAAATATTGTAGATCAATTTAGGAGGAATGGGTATTTTAACAATATTGAGTCTTCTAATCCAGAAATGTGGTTTATCTCTCCATTTATTTAGTTATTTAATTTCTATCAGCAAAGTAGTTATAATTTTTAGACTAAAAGTTCTACATATCTTTGTTAGATTTACTACTAGATACGTGATATTTTGTGATGCTATTACAAATGGTATTTTATAATTTTTATTTTCCAATTGTTGGTTGCTATATCTGTTTATTTTTAATTTACAAAGCTGTAGATCACTACTAGTATGAGAAAAAGTCTTAAGTAGGTATAGCAGCACCATTTCAAAAGCATGGATGAAGAGATCTGGTTTTATGTGTAAGGTATGCTCCAACAAATACTATGCATTGGAAAAATACAATGCATTTTAATTTTACAATGTCTGCTATGTCTCCAGCACATTTAGTTGCTGTGGAGTTGACTCTGACTCATGGTGACCCCCTGTGTGTCAGAGTAGAACTGTGCTTCATGGTGTTTTCTATGGCTGATTCTCATATTTACAACTAGATTGTATTAGGCCATAGCACTTACATAGTGAAGTGGCCTCACTATACAAGACCATGAGATTTTGTGCGGCAGCCATGGAGATTCCCTGCTTCTATCTCCTTCAAGAAACAGCTTCCCCTTCATCTACAAGGAGGGCAGTTATTTGACAGCTTGCAGAGTCTTCAGTATTTACCTCAGTTTTTGATCCGAGGCCACCCTCTTCCTGAGAAGTTCTTCAACCAGTGACCAAGCATAGCAGGGGTACCAGGGCCTGGCACTTGTGTCCAGAAGGTACTCCTCTAGCCAGTCATCTTTACTCCTGAATTCCACATTGAGTTGACCAAGACTTTGTTGGATCCCCAGCACAGTCTAAGGCTCTTCCCGCTGAATTCTGCTTCCTCAGACTCCTTTCCTTTTACAGGTGTCAGAACTGCATCTCAGCCCTTTAGGCTTTCCCTGCCTAATTCTGCTTCCTTCTTCCTTTATTTTTCACAGGGGTTTACCTACTAATCCCCCTGCCCCCAACAAAGCGCTTATACTCCACTCCATACCAGCATCTGCTTCTCAGAAGATACAATTGAGAAATTCACAATACGTTTGAAAAAAATTGGAATTTTTTTTCTCTGTTACTATTGCTATCATATCCCCTCCCCCCAAATTTTAACATCATTCCTCTCACACTCAGTAGTAGCCCTTTCTCTCCTTTTGAAAATAAAGGCTCTTCTCTTTCTTAAGCATTTGTTTCCACCCACAGCATATCCTGCCTCAATTCAGAGGGTTCATGTGTGAGATTCTGCCTCTTTTTCCAGAAGGGAGCTCTACAGGGTCTTCATACATGGATTACACATCTCATCCAATGTGTTTGCCTTGCACATGGAGCTTTAGCTCTCTTCCCAAAGACTACATTTTATTTTACTCGTGAGTCAGTTCACAGCTGCATAGCCCCCAGATTAATCTCTCTGCCCATCACACTGCAAACCACTCTCTTGTTGGCTGGGAACACTGTTGAGTCTTCAATTTCTCATCATAGGAAGGCTTTTTTTTTTTTTAAAGCACTGCCAATTTTTTATGCTTGGTTTAAGTTGCAAGGCTGAGATTAGAAAAAAAAAAAAACGGTATTTTTCTCTTCAAAAGTCCTTTCTTTAATGGGATATGTTGTTTGAAGGCTTTTGTCCAAGTCTCTGGGATCTATAGCAGTAAAGGATTTCTGGATTTTTCATCTCACATTGGTTTTCTGAAAATTCCCGAGACATATAGAGGTTCTTCTTTAGACTCTAACTACATTGCCATGCTCTCCTTTCATTCCTGTGTGGTCTTTTCAGGAAAGGGTAATTGCCCTGTGGCTTCCCTACTGCCATTCATTCATTCAACAAATATTTATTCAGCACTTATGTATGCTAGTCAGTTTAATGCCTATTTTATCTTATTAGACAAATTAAAACTAAAAAGCAAAATTACAGCAAAGCAGAATAGTTATGTTGATTTTAAAATTTGGAATACAACAGATATTTTATTTCATTTTGTTTTGTTTTTGTAGCAATCAGTCAATGGGCGGTTGTATAAAGTGGGTGGGAGGGAAAAGAGAAGGGTTAGATAATCTACTTGTTCTCTTCATGCTTTGTAGTGCAGTAAAAGCATCTACACCAAGCTGTACCTCAAACTTCACCTGTTCAAAATTGAGAACCTGCTATGTACGCCCAAATTTCCTCCTATCACAAAATCCCCCATTTTAGTAAATGTCAACCCCATATTTCCAGGTATTCAGCTCAAACATCCTTGGAGTCATCCTTGACTCCTCTCTTTTACACCCTATATCCATTCCATCATGAAATACTATTAATTCTACCTTCAAAAAATGTCATCACTTATCACTGCTAATGTATGTGGGTATTTGCATTTTTTTCTGAGTAGAGGGCCTAGATTTTATCAGATTTTCAAGGACGTCTATTACTCCAACAATGTTGAAAGACACATTTAATACGGCAGTTAAAAATCGTACCTTGAGAATTAGTTCATCGGTCCTTTCTAGGAAAGATCTGGCCACAATTATCTGTCATGAGAGGATTGTCTTGTGGTTCTGACTCATTATATTCAAATTTAACAACCACAGTGCTCAGTACTTTTTATGCCCAGGCCTCCCCCGCTTTGACTTTCTCATTGTCCTGTTGCCTTTCATGAACCTTAGGTCACATTTATTATGCTGGCAAATAAGTAACCTGCAAATATTGCATCCTGAGCTTTTCCTTAATTGACCTCATTTCATTTGTTTCTACTTCTGCATTCATTTCTCAGGACCACATTAAATTTTAATAGAGGCATTAGAAATTATTTGCCCAATAGAGTCATTTTACGGAGGAGAAAACTGACACCCAAAAGGGATAAATCAATTACTGTATATCAGGGAAAGTGCAAGGAGTCAAGAATCGTTCTCTTCATTCCTAATTTAGCTAATGTTTTAACTATCATGACTCCTTAATCATTGTCCATTGTGTCCCCTTGCTTCTGAAGAATTATAGCTCTTATATATAATGGAAGCTGCCTGACTGCCATATCTTGAGATTTGATAATAGAAGAAAAGTAATAAAGAAAAGAAAGAGGATGACCAACAACGCAATGTCTGAATAATATTTACTGATCTCGGGAACAGATGTCAAACAGGTCCTTGCACAATATGCCCTACCCCAGAGTTCTCAGGAAAGGAAGGTCACTGAGGATGCTTTCTCCTCTTAAGTGGAAACAGAACTTACTACCAGAACCAAATCAGATCCCCTAGGGCTGACTGCATTGAGGTCTGGCTTGGACAGGACAGATGAACTGATATATCATGAATTCCAGAGACCACAAAAGGCACACGTAATAAAGGCCAAGACATTGACCAAGTAAGTAAATACATCAGCAGGGTAGTAGAACCTTGTCTACTACCAGGAAAAGGCATGTCTCAACATGTCACCTTCCACCTGGTGTTAACCCTTGCAATTCAGAACCAGCTTCTTTGCTCTTGTTGCAGACCCTTAGAAATGATTTCCTGTGAGAAACAGAGAACATCTCTTAAAGCTGCTTCCCCTTTTACTATTTTGGCCATTAGTAGCTATATCACTTTCAGCTAAATTCTTTCCATCTCTAAGCTTCAGTTTCCTCATCTATAAAAAAGGTGATAATAATGGCAACCATCTCATAAGGTACATGTAGATGCTTAGCTACTGCATGGACCTTAATTATTATAAAAGTTCTCAACAAATAACAACTGTATTAATATAAATAATTGAATATATTTAATAGGACTGTTTTGGAAGGTAGCAATACTCCAGCTAATCATTATATTTTTTTAGTTTCTTGGTGGTGGTAATTAATTCTGTTTGGAAACTAAGCTTTTTCTTTCAATAACTTAGATGAAACATCTCACTGACATTTCAAACAAGAAATTCTACCACTGAGCAAACGGAGGAGTTTGGGGTTTAATTTCATGTTGACAATCTACTAATCAAAATTGCTGCTTAATTACCCGATTCTCCAATTAACCTGTACAAAGAAGGTTCAGTATACAGCGCGAATCCATTTTGACTAAATTAATTTGAATTATATCTTAGTTTAACAAGTTACATTTCAGTATGCAATACTATTGAGTCTCTAAAGCTGTGGGGGAGTAAAATGACACGTGGGTGGAGTGCTGATGGTACAGAGGAATCTGTGGAAGGAGAAGAAGAAAATAAAAAAACAAACCATCTCAACTGCTTTAATTAATTTTACTAGCTGTTAAACATAAAAATAAAATCCTTCCAGGTAAGGTTTTGCAAACATTTGTCTGGCTTGGCTCTTTCAGGGAGTGTGTGTGTGTGTGTGTGTGTGTGTGTGTAGGTGGGCATATCCAAATATCCTATATTTTAGGACTATAGGAGGATTTGTGTGTATAATTAGACAACTAGGCATTGGGATAATTTTTCCTTTTGGACTCCAGAGACAGAGTTGTGTTCATTACACTTTTGTGTTCCTGGCTCTATGCAGGGCTTATTTCTCGTTTTCTTTTGCCTTTTAGCCCCAATGCCTACTCTAGTAACCAATAAAAAAATGCTCTAATTTTTAAAACCATACCTTTAGTTTTGCACATATCTTTGAAAACTGTGAATATGTGTATTATTTTTGTCACTCAAGATTATGTTTCTCAGATCTATCCCTGTTGCTGTAGGTGCTTCTAGCTGCTGTATGGTATCCCCAAGAAGCATTTGCTACATTTTATTTATACATTTTCCTAGTGATTGGACCTATGTTGCCTCCAAGTAACCCTTATCACATAGCACCATGTAGGAACATACACATATATGCCTGTTTATGAATCTGGAGAGTATTCTTGGGGCATAAGCCCAATAAACCCAAGAGTGAGACTGTTAAGTCACAGAATGGAGAATATATATAATTTACATAAATGTATATATACACACATACATACACATCATATATACATATTGTTGTTGTTGTTAGGTTCCGTCAAGTCATTTCGGACTCAAAGTGACTATGTATAACAGAACGAAACACTGCCTGATCCTGTGCCATCCTCATAATTGTTGTTATGCTTGAGTCCATTGTTGCCACTGTGTCAATCGATCTCGTTGGAGGTCTTTCTCTTTTTTCACTGATCTTCTGCTTTACCAAGCATGATGTCCTTCTCCAGGGACTGGCCCCTCCTGATAACACTACCAAAGTAAGTGAGACGAATTCTCACCATCCTCTCTTCCAAGGAGCATTTTGGCTGTACTTCTTCCAAGACAGATTTGTTTGTTCTTCTGGCAGTCCATGGGCTATTCATTATTCGCCAACACCATAATTCAAAGGTGTCAATTTTTCTTCGGTCTTCTTTATTCCTTGTCCTGCTTTCACATGTATATGAGGCAATTGAAAATACCATTGCTTGGGTCAGGCGCATCTTAGTCCTCAAAGTGACATCTTTACTTTTTAATACTTTCAAGAGGTCTTTTGCAGCAAATTTACCCAATGCAATATGTCATTGATTTCTTGACTGCTACTTCCATGGGTGTTGATTGTGGATCCAAGTAAAATGAAATCCTTGACACCTTCAATATATATATATACATATATATAATCAAAAAACCCATTGTCATCGAGTCGATTCCGATTCATAGCGACTGCCCCATATGGTTGCCAAGGAGAACCTGGTGGATTTGAACTGTTGACCTTTTGGTTAGCAGCCAAACTCTTAACCACTACACCACCAGGGTTTCCACATATATATATAGGTACGTATATATATAGATCAAGAGGTAGTCATTCAAACAGAACAAAGGAGTACTGCATGGTTTAAAGTCAGTAAAGGTGTACTTCAGGGTTGTATACTTTCACCATACCTATTCAATCTGTATCCTGAGCAAATAATCCGAGAAGCTGGACTATATGAAGAATAACGGGGCATCAGGATTGGAGGAAGTCTCATTAACAACCTGCATTATGTACATGACACAACCTTGCTTGCTGAAAGTGAAGAGGATTTGAAGTACTTACTGATGAAGATAGTACTTACTGATGAAGATCAAAGACCGCAGCCTTCAGTATGGATGACATCTCAACATAAACAAAACAAAAATCCTCACGACTGGACCAATAAGCAACGTCATGATAAACAGGGAAAAGATTGAAGTTGTCAAGGATTTCATTTTATTTGGATGCACAATCAACGCCCATGGAAGCAGCAGTCAAGAAATCAAAAGACGCATTGCATTGGGCAAATCTGCTGCAAAAGACCTCTTCAAAGTGTTGAAAAGGCAAGATGTCACCTTGAAGACTAAGGTAAGCCTGCCCCAAGCCATGGTGTTTTTAATCTCCTCCTACGCATGTGAAAGCTGGACAATAAATAAAGAAGACCAAAGAAGAATTGATGCCTTTGAATTGTGGTGTTGGAGAAGAACATTGAATATACCATGGACTGCCAAAAGAATGAACAAATCTGTCTTGGAAGAAGTACAACTAGAATGCTCCTTAGAAGCAAGGATGGCGAGACTACGTCTCACATACTTTGGACATGTCAGGAGGGATCAGTCCCTGGAGAAGGAAATCATGCTTGGTAAAGTAGAGTGAGTGAAAAAGAGGAAGACCCTCAAAGAGATGGATTGACATGGTGGCTGCAACAATGGGTTTACACATAACAACGACTGTCAGGATGGTGCAGGACAGGGAAGTGTTTCATTCTGTTGTACATAGGGTCGCTATGAGTCGGAACCAATTTGATGGCACCTAACAACACTAATGTATATATAAACATGCATATATACACTCACTCCTCACTTATAGACATGGTTAGGTTCTAAAGACCAAGCAATTATCCAAAAATTGGCATTATGCAAAAACAGAGGATGACCACATCAGATCACAAAATGGAGGATGATGACATCATTACATAACTGCCAAACTCCATTGTTCCATAACTGCCAAACAACTGAGAATCGTGGCCCAGCCAAGTTTACACGTAACCTTAACCATCACAGCCAACAGTATTCTCAATTCCTACCTCAGCATTCATTACTGTCAGATGCATTTGTTACTACCAGAAGTATGTTATTAATGTGCAAAATAGTTAGTAGATTTTTTTACCATTGTCATAAGTGTGAAATGTCAGATAATGAGCTATCAATAGGTGAGAAGTAGTGGTGGCACAGTGGTTAAGAGCTACAGCTACTTACCAAAAGGTTGACAGTTCGAATCCACCACCTGCTCCTTGGAAACCCTATGGGGCAGTTCTACTCTGTCCTGTAGGGTCGCCATGAGTCAGAATCAACTCGACGGCAATGGGTTTGGTTTTACATATATATGGAGCCCTGGTGGTGCAGTGTTAAGTGCTAGGGCTGCTAACCAAAAGGTCGGCGGATCAAATCCACCAGCCGCTCCTTGGGAACCTAATGGGGCAGTTCTAGCTATAGCCCTCACTTTTAATATTTTTGTGCTTCTTTGACTCAGGATGGAGTTAGATAATCTTCTTTTACATTTTGTTTTATTAACTTTATAGTTTTATCTTGCACTCGTAGTCTTTAATTCATTTGGAGTCCACCTTTCCGTATGGTGTAGAGCGTTACATTATTTTTCTGTATGTAACAAAGCAGCTTAGCCAAAATCATCTATTACATATCTATTTTTCCCCACTGGTTTATGATGCTTCTGCAATCATATATCAGGTTCCATATGTACATAGATCCATTTATAAGTTCTCTGTTCATTCACACTGGTTTATTTGTACGTTCTTGCACTAATATCACATTGTTTTTATTATGAAGAGTTGTTGGTGTGTCTGAAAGTCTAAGATGAGTCACCCTACCTTGTTCTTCTTTTTTCAGAATTGTCCTAGCAACTTGAAGACTTCCACACATATTTTGTAATCAGTTGTTCAAATTGCTAAAAACATACTGTTAGAATTTTATTAACATTTTTAAGTCAGTATTGGGAGAAAACTGTTGTCATTCCATATATAAACATTTTATCTATTTACTCAGATTTGCTTTTACATTCTTACTAGAGTTTTAAAATTGCTCCATGAAATTTTATGCATTATATAATTTAGCTAGTTCCTAGGCACTGTAGTTTTGATTATCATAAATGGTATCTTTTTTCTATTAGTATTTTTTTAGCTAATTATTGCTGGTTGAAATTTTTAAACTGATTTTATTTTGGCAAACTTGCTGAACTCTGTCAATAGTTCTAATATTTTGCCTGCTAATCCCTTTGTGTTTTTTATCTAGCTATGAAAAATCTCAGTTTTGTTTGTTGCTGTTGAGAAGTTTGGTAATGGTAATAGCTAACAAAGAATGCTTACTATGTGCAAGGTAGTACTCTAAGCAATTTACATTTTACATCTATTAACTATTGATATGATAATGGGCTTGGTTTTACACATATATTCTTTTGTAGGTATAATTTACTCCCTTATGAAATATCATGGAATTTGTCTTTTTCTTTGATGTTCTTACACGTTAGTATATTGAACTTAGGTTTCTTTTTCATCTATTCTGTTTACCAGTCCATGAGTTGTTTTAACCCAAGGTTATATATTTCTTTAATTCTGAGAAATTCTTGTTCATTATTTCCTCAAATATTTCCTCTTCTCCATTTATTTATTTATTCCCTCTTCCCAAGACTCCTATAAACAGATGTTGATATTTATTTTTTTTAACTTCTATCCTCATATCTCTTACCTTTTCTTTTCTATTTTCCTGACTGCTGTTTTCTGGGAGAGTGCCTCCATTTGCAGTTCCAGGTCCCTAATTCAGTCTTCAGATACATAGAGTTCTTTATATCAACTCTCATATTTTTGTTTCATTCTGATGATGATTTGTTTCTGTTTCACGCTCTCAATGTTATTGTTGTTGTTTGCTAGTTGCCATAGAGTTGGCTCCAATTCATGGCGATCTTATATACAACAGAACAAAATGTTGCCTGGTCCTGCACCATCCTCAGGATCCGGTATGCTCGAGTCCATTGTTCAGGCCACTATGTATGTCGAGTGCCTTCTAACCTAGGAGGCTCATCAGCACAATATTCTGTTGTGAGCCAAAGGTTTTCATTGGCTAATTATCAGAAGTAAATCGCCAGACCTTTCTTCCTAGTCTGTCTTAGTCTGGAAGCTCTGCTTAAACCTGTCCACCATGAGTGACCAATGTTCCCAATAATCTCCCTTATTTCTTTGAGTATTTTTATTATGCTTTAAAATTTTTTTTTGTTGTTCTATCTGGTACATTAATTGTGCTTCATCTAGTATAAGCTTTCGCTGTGTCTACTTTTACAGTGCTTGCACTTCAAAACATTGCTTACTTGGCTGGTAATGGTTTTATGCTAAAGCAGCAAAAGGCTGGACCCTATCTAGTATCAGTCAGAGGGTATTTCGTGTTGGAGAGGTGATGTTCCTCAAAGAAGAATGCCTCTGATGTTCTAATTTGTCCTCTCTCATTCACTCTGCTTGCTCTGTGGTTAGGCAATTTGCTTTTGAAATCTCACTGTATCTTGGCCCTTGACAGTACTCTTTGTCAAGAGCAGCCTCTCTGAGTTTCATTCACCTAGCCTATGCGGTATTGAAAAGGGAAGGGAATAGGAAGGATGGAAAGTGTACCATTCAGCTAATTATCTGCTTACAAAGGAGGGAGGATGATGTCATTGGAAACCATTTATTCTCATGGAATTATATACCTGCAGAATGCAAATAAAATAACATTTTTTTTTTTTTTTTGGCATCCCTAAGGCTGGGTTAGGGGAGAGCCAGCATCTAGAGTTAAGTTAGCTCACTCTGTCAACAGGACTAGCCAATTACTTTCAGAGTACTTCTAACTGTATTCCAGTACTCATTTATAAAGTGTGTCTGAAAAAACATTATCTGCCCAGAAATACCATAAAATTGAATCTTTTGTTCAAAAAGCTTTAGCTCTACACTGATAAAAACCAAGCTAGTTGCTTTGAAGTCCATTCTGATTCATGGCAACCCCATGTGTGTCAGAATAGAACTGTGCTCCGTAGGGTTTTCAATGGTTGATTTTTGGGGAAGTAGATCACCAGGCCTTTATTCTGAGGCACCTCTGGGTAGACTTGAACCTCCAACCTTTTAGTTAGCAGCTGAGAGTGTTAACCATTTGCACCACCAGGGACTCCTCTACGTTGATAGAATAGGGCATTTCACAGACTTGAGGTGGCAGTTTTGTACCAAGGTAGGTAGCTTTTAGAAAGAACATGACCAGGGCAAGAAATCAGGCCTTGACAGGTTCGTGAACTTCAACTATATTTATTTACTGGCCTCCAGTCACCCTACAGAGAATTTTTCATTCATTCCCTTTTTCTTTCTTTTCCTCTCTCTCTCTCTGCATGTAAAACAGTCAGGAGCTGTTTGACCACAGCAATCCGAATCCTCACAGTGGGGCATGGATAAAAGCAGATTTGCAGCTGGAAGTTTGGTGGAAGGGCAGAGAGAAACATTTCTTTCCTCCATGGTCAGAGGATTGTGTCTAGACAAGAATGACTGATTGGACTCTGAAATTAAAATGTTGCAGTGCAATTTTTGCAACAACAAAAGGTGATTTGGAAAAGCGAAGCATTGTATGGTTCTTCTTTGCTCTTCTAATTGAAATGTCCTCTCTGATTTCTACCATTAACATGCTTCTCGCCAGAAGCAGGCTGGATAATTGAGTAAAAACAGCCAGATTAGTCACTCCAAATTACCTATAGTCTACAAAAGAAAAAAAATTACTAGAAATCTACAGTCAGTTTTTATTTTCTCCTAAAGTGAAAACGTGCAGGGAACAATTCAGAAAATGTTATTTTATTTGCATTCTGCAGTTATATAATTCCACGAGAATAAGTGGTTTCCAATGACATCATCCTCCCTCCTTTGTAAGTAGGTAATTAGCTGAATGGTACACTTTCCAAAAGAAGGATTTCACCAAATAAGGGGCTTTGTGAATGCAAATGTACAAAGTGGCACATATGCTGAATAAAAATAAAAAGATAAATTTACCCTGAAAAGAGAAAGAATATACCTAAGTAACTGCTTCTTAGGAATAATAATGTTATTCACCTACTTGAGATTTACTTGTTCAGATATTCCTGATTTATTCAACAAAGAAAAATGGTTTTCAACTCATGGTCCAAATAATGCATTTGAAATGGGGGTGGGGAGAGGCTGACAATCTTGGCTTCTGATAAGACCTCTGACTGGTATCATCCCTCACCCTCCATCTAGACTCTTCCACAGTCATGTATAACTCATAATGTGAGTTTCTCCAGACCTCAAAACTCACCGAATAGCAGGGACAGCTCCGGGAAGCAGAGAGCAAGCAGATCAAGGAATTATCTGTCAAGACAAACATTAGAGACTGTTTATGTCAATGGGGGCAATTAAAAAGAATCCACCACTTGATGAGTGGTTTGGCAAATAACAAAATATATTGATTTGTCCGTCCCCTTTGCCATCACATGTACCCAAGACTCCCCTTTCTTTGAAACACAGCCATACCCCAAATTTAATTGGCTCAGCTGCCCCATTCAGCTTTCATTCCATTGCATTTTTATTCAAATGCACCCTCATTTCTAAACTGTGATTGGTCCACTCACATTGCTTTCATTTCAGTTTTGCTCACAATCTCCTTAACTTCTGCAAACTGGAGGCTGTGCAGACAATGGATGGAAGGAGACAAGAAAGGAAGCAAGACGACCAATTCCAGAGGCTGTTGTAGTAACCCCAGAGAAGTGCAGGTGGATCAAACTAAGGCAGTGGAGAAATGTAGATGATTTCAGAGATTTGTAGAAGTGAATTTAATGGGACTTGGCTATTAAATGAAATGAGGATGAGGGAGAGAAAGGCGTAAAATATGTGTCCAGGTTTCTGGTATGGGCAAAGTAAATAGTATCACCAGTTGGGGGATCCTGAGAGGAAGAGGAGATTTGGAGAAATAAACATTAGGGAGGGAGCAAGATAAAGAGCTAGATGATAAAAGAGGGTCGCACCTTGATGCTAACTGGAGAATAATACTTGTCCAGATATCAGCAAGTAGGCAGGTAAGGAGGATCTTTGCAGCATCCCTCAAATCATTCCGCGTAGGTAGTCACCTGGAGTCCCCGGGTGGCACAAACAATTAAGTGCTGGCTACTAATTGAAAGGTTGGTAGTTCAAACCCACCCAGAGGCACGTTGGAAGAAAGACTCGGTGATCTGCTTCAGAAATAACACAGTCATTGAAAATCCTATAGAACGCAGTTCTACTCTGAAACACATGAGGTCAGCATGAGACGAACTGACTCAGTGGCAACAAGTTTTTGTTTTCCTTCATGTGGCCGCCTAGCCTGTTCATGAATGAGGACAGGCTCAGTCTGAAATGGACCATGGAGGAGAGCCACGGTCCAATGTTGCCGAAAATCCAGATCAAATCAGACCAGCTATAGGTGGGACACAAAGTTGCTGATGGTAAAACTATAGGTCTCTGTGAATCCTACCCTTATTAGAATATTGACAGTTGTAACATTCTTCATTCTTTAACTTCACATTCATTGCTGAGGTTCCTGAGAAAGGTAGCTCATCTCTATTCATTTGATGATGCCAAACTAATAGTGCTCCACTAAGCAAGAAACAAAAGAATCAAGTACAAGAAAGTTAAAGTAGATTTTGCATTAAAAGAATTTTTTTTATATCCTTTGAGGAAACTGAGAAATAAAGTTTCCTTTGCTGGAAGAGTGAGCAAAATATATATGGGATCTTAAATAATGTAAGCAGACTTAAAAGAGTTTTTATATTCATATCAGTGATATTGAAAGTCTTCCCCAAGAGAAAATAGTGCCTATAGGAATGACAGCTACATGCTCAAAGGAAGGAACTGTGTGCTTACTTGATGGTTTGCAATATATTCAATTACTGGGTAGATCAGAGACTCAAGGCCCTTAGCAGTGGAAAAGGATATTAGATCATCTACTTCTGACCCCAACCCAACAGGGCAGAATTCTTCTCTCTGGTATGTTCATAAGGACTCTGTTCAGTCTAGTTTTAAAGGTCTTAAGCTTGGAGGCTTTAATCACCTCCTTTAGAAGACTCTTCCCTACTATCATAGGAAGTATGTCCTTAAGGGAAATTCACTGATACTTAACCCATATTTTACTTGTTATAATTTCCTATTACCCTAATTAATACCTTACTCTGAGCCTTTCCTTGTGACTCATCCACCATGCAGCACCTCTTCCTCTGTGGTGTTTTCACCATTCAGATCCCTTGCATGTGGACAGTTATCCTGAGTCTCTAGTCAGCCTCAACAGTTAGGAAATGTTTAAGCCTGTAGTACTAATAAATCAGTTCAAGGTATAATTAGAGGCTTAACTCTGTGAAGAGTAGATGTAACCCATTTGTTAATAACATCACTTAGGTCTTTTGAAAACATTCTTGCCTAAAATAACTGAGTCAAATTAGCAACTAGCCTTAAAGAAAATGTCAAAATAATGGCCTTCTAGGACATTATGAGCCCAATTCCTTCACAGAAAATGCAGCTAAGAATGCTCTGTAGTTTCTGCTAGTCATTCCAGGAGAGAAATTCATGCATATCTTCTCTGAGGTTAATTAAATTTCAGATGTAATCAATATTTACCCATGTGCTGGATGCTTTCATTTAATCCCCACATTATACTCATTATGTAGATGGATACCCCAAGGCTAAGATAAGTTAAATAACATGCCCAACACCACACAGAAGAAAGTGACAGATTCAGGATATGCACCCAGTTCCTCTGACTCTAAATCCTGAGCTCTTGAAATGCCATTCACCTGACTGCAAGACAGTAAGATGTTTACTCAATGGGCTTGGGTCTCTCCACCATACCATGATGCCTCAGCAAAATGTCTGCTTTGTATTTTCTGTTGCTGAGCAAATAATCCAAGAAGCACAATTATATGAAGAAGAACATGATGTCAGGATTGGAGGAAGGCTCATTAACAACCTGCGACATACAGATGACACAACCTTGCTTGCTGAAAGTGAAGAGGACTTGACTTACTTACTGATGAAGATCAAAGACCACAGCCTTCAGTATGGATTACACCTCAACATAAAGAAAACAAAAATCCTCACAACTGGACCAATAAACAACATCATGATAAACAGGGAAAAGATTGAAGTTGTCAAGGATTTCATTTTACTTGTATCCGCAATCAATGCCCATGAAAGCAACAGTCAAGAAATCAAATTACCTATTGCACTGGGCACAATCTGCTGCAAAAGACCTCTTTAAAGTGTTAAAAAGCAAAGATGTCACCTTGAGGACTACAGTGCACCTGACCCAAGCAGTGATATTTTCAATCGCCTCATATGCCTGTGAAAGCTGGACAATGAATAAGGAAGACCAAAGAAGAATCGACACCACTGAATTATGGTGTTGGCGAAAAATATTGAATGTACCGCGAACTGCCAGAGGAACGGACAAATCTATCTTGGAAGAAGTACAGCCAGAATGCTTCTTGGAAGAGAGGATGGTGAGACTTCATCCTATGTACTTTGGAAATGTTATAAGGAGGGACCAGTTCTTGAAGAAGGACATCATACTTGGTAAAGTAGAAGGTCGTCAAAAAAGAGGAAGACCCTCAAGATGGATTGACACAGTGGCTGCAACCATGGGCTCAAACATAGCAACAATTGTGAGGATGGCACCGGACCAAGCAGTGTTTTGTTCTGTTGTATCTAGAGTTGCTATGAGTCAGAACCAACTGGATGGAACCTAACAACAACAATAAAGCATACTGATATTAACAGCCAGCAATCTTATGGATGTATAAAAGCCATGGAATTCATAATCTCCATTTTCAGTGGCTAAATTTAAAATCAAACAAGAGTCTATCTGACTCCAAAACCCTTCTTTCATCCACTGAAAGTAAAGGAAGTGTTACTTTACTTCCTCGTAGGGATGTTGGGAAAAAACAATCAGACCGATTACAACATGTTTTGCAAGTAAAATATGCTAATGAAGAGTTGATAGTTATCAACCTTCTCCATAGGAATTGAACATACGATGAACTTTAAGACTAACTGAGCCAGTTTTTCTGTTGTGTGGTTCCTCCTCCTGTTACTCTCTTAAATAAGCACTGTCATCTCTTATGTATTGTAAGCTGTGCAGTCGATAGCTAGTTCTAATTCTGAGGCTTCTTGAATAAATGGTATTTAAAATTTAATTTAATAATTTTTAATAAAGAGATCATCTTGTATAATTAATTAAAATTTCAAAAGAGCATGGGCCACGACAAACACTTTCTCAGCCAGGTGATCAAAGTCAACATCAGCAGCCAGAAGTCATGTTGATAGCACGTACCCTTGATATGATGGGATGAAAATGCACTTTACCCCTGTGGTCTTTCTCCCCAAAATATGTAATCCCAGTTTAATTACGAGGAAAAGCATCAGAAAAATCTCAATAGAGGGACATTTAACAAAATACCTAACCAGTACTCCTCAAAACTCTCAAGGTCATCAGAAACAAGGAAAGTCTGAGAAAATGTCACAGCCGAGAGGAGCCTAAAGGAGAAATAACGACTAAATGTAATGTAGTATTCAGGATGGGATCCTGGAACAGAAAAAGGACATTAGGTAAAAGCTAAGGAAATCTGACTAAAGTATGGACTTCAGTTAATAATAATGTATCAAAATTGGTTCATTAGTTGTGTCAAATATACCATACTAATGTAAGATGAAACCAGGTGTGGGGGACATGGGATTCTTTATACTATCTTTTTAATTTTTCTATAAACTTAAAACTATTCTAAAAAAATTAAGTCTTTTAAAAATAACTAAAATAAAGTATGTACAATAGGATTTTCCTTTAAATAAATTTCTTAAAATATCTATTCTCCTTCCCTTGCGTTCAAGTTTCTTCAAAAATCCCAGGGACACAGCAAGAACAGGATTTTTTTTTTTTTAATTCACAGGAGATTTGCTCCTTGGGGAAAAGTATAATAGATTAGCCTTACCCTATCCTGCCTTCATGAATAGAGATGAAGAAACTCAGAGCTCTTTTTCCTTAACTTTGTTATTGATTAATTACGATCTTAAAAAAATAGTTTCTGTTTGTAAAATAGATAAATTTATACCTCGTAGGAGGCTTATAAAGTTCAATAGAATGAAATAGATAAATAATGCATAAAAATTACTTTAAGTTACAGTTGTAATATCAAAGCACTTAAAAATAATCACTTTTTACCAGTTTCAATTGCTGACCAGAAGATTGGACTTTCTTGTTGATGAAGAGGACTGTAATGATTTTATCACTTTACTGGATTTTTTTCACACAAATGAGCACACACTTCAACTTTAAATACCAGAGCATGCTGACACAAGTTGGGGGCAGAACTGCATGGAGAGTCCACACCCTGGCTCCTGCTTAGTTTTAAAAATCCAGGGCACGGTGTAACCCAGCCGAGCATGTCACTGGCTCATTAATCAGCCCATCAATGCTAGCGAAAAATTCCTTGGCAACCTGGCCAAGCCATTCTAAGGCAAGAGAAGTGATTGCCTAGGAGAAGCCATCAAGGCCACCACGCACACAGATTTGCCCTGCCTGGGACGTGGGGAACTTTGCTTTGCTTGGAAACAGCCCCAGAATTTAGAATTAAGCTAAATACAGCCTGCTTTTTATAAGCTCCTAGGTGCTAGCTTTCCTATTTTGCTCGGTTTGCCTCCAAGCACCATCACTGAGCCCTTGGAGTTAACACACCCTTGCTTGATCTCTTCAGGTATGGTGAGGCAATCAGTAGTTCAGTTCAGTCATAGGTGGGTGTGTAGACACAGAGTGTCATGAGACAGTGATGGCAGCCCAGGTTCGGAAAGGGGACCTGATTAGGACTACGCCGGAAACTAGGCAGGCAGGGTCGGGTATGGTCACCACTTCTGTGGTGGGGTTGTTCTTATGGTTTCTGCTATCAGTGCCTTATTCAAGAGAACCTTCCCTGGTGGGAGCAATAGCAAACAGGCAGGTTATTCTTCTGTGGAGCTTGTAGGGTTCAAACTCTGGCCCAAGTTAGCTTCCCAAGTGCTCCGTTTCCTCTAGCGTGCAGGCCCCAGGAACTCATGGTGATGTAGACTTATGACTTATGGTAGCTACTGACAAGAATTTTATGGAACATAATTTCATCAGCCTCTGAGGCTTGATTTTTAATACTATGTGTCTTGAAAGTTCTAAGTCTGAATTCCATAGCCTGTTTTCCTTTTCTCTTTAATACCCCTTACTGCAAATATCCCTGGAAATATCTCTCCCACACCTCTCAGACGGGCTGTGAGTGGATCATATCCTCCCTGGTAATTTTTTGCTAACTGGAAATAGACATATAAGCCATTTCTGCCTTAGAAGTTTAGACTAAGCACTACAGAAATGTTGACAACAGAAAAGAAAAGAATAAGCATGGGAGAAATTACAAAAGCCTAATAAAGTACACAAAATTCTTTACATCATAGTTCCTGGTCTGGAGTTGTAGGATGGTGCCCTTTGCCTTCCTCTCAGTTCTGTTCATAGAGTGAGGCTCAGGAAAAAAGAACAAAACATTGATTGGATTACAATTTGTTGGTAATATTTATTTTTGAGGAAATTTCAATTGAGTATTACCAAATTTGGACATTATTTTTTTTTTTGCCTTATTTTTATTTATTTATTTATTGTACTTCAGGTGAAGGTTTACAGAACAAATAGTTTCTCATGAAACAGTAGTACACATATTGTTTTATGACATTGGTTAACAACTCCACGACATGTCAACCCTCTC
>NW_004444092.1:3554680-3625082 GCF_000243295.1 Trichechus manatus latirostris
AATGGTATTGTTTTCCTGATTTCCTTTTCATCATTCTTCTTATTGGTGTATAGGAATCCAACTGATTTTTATATGTTTATCTTGTATCCTGCTACTCTGCTGAATCTTTCTATTAGTTCCAGTAGATTTCTCGTGGAGTATTTAGGATTTTCTAGGTATAGTATCATATCATTCACAAACAGGGACAGTTTATCTTCTTCATTACCAATTTGGATGCCCTTTACTTCGGGGATAATTTTTTTAACACAGGAATCATCCCCCACAAATATATTACTGGGATAATTACATCCCTATCTAGAATTCTCTGAAAGTTCAATAGTTATTCAATTGGTGTACTAACAAAGGAGAATTAACTTCACATTTTATTTCTATCATTTAACTCATGAGAACAACTAACCAGAATTTTATGGAATATAAACGTGTCTCAGAAATAAATTCACAAGGCTCTGTGGCTTGATTTCTAATTTCATTATCATCTCTCCACTCAGCCATGTTGCCTAGTGCGACTCAACATTAGTCGAGGATTCAGAGCTTTATCTAGCAGTGTTTAGGCTTATGTTCCATGAAGTCACCAGAAAAGTTTGTTAATTTACAATGGAAAGTATTTATACAAGAAAATTAGTTGTTTTTCTCTAGATATCAGCTTCAGAAATGGACTAAGGACAGCAGTGGGCTTCATGACCTCAGAGCCAGGGAGTAAAGGAAAGGAACGTTTTTAAGCTGAGAACGTGTGCTAGAATTTCATCTTACAATTATGGTACCACAGAGTTATATCTGCCCAGAAGCCTGAATATTCCTGGCACGAGTCTGGGTGTCCTTAGTTTGGGGACATACCAAAAAAAATTCTTACCCTATAATTCTCATTTTTCTGGATGCCATAGGGTACCATACCTTGTGAATTCTACGTTTTTACCCCTACTGCAACACTCTCATGACATTTGGATAATGTCAGCATTGTTTTATATTCCATTTACCTGACTTCCTATGAAAAGGAAGCTTCAATGCATACTAATTACTGTCACTCACAGTACAACTTTCCTTTTTGCTTAGTTTTTAGCATAAATCTTTTTTTGGCCTGCCCTATTTATCCAATTAGTATAAAAATATGTAGCAATTTTAAAATTTTATTTATATTTTCAGTTGAATGGGTTCTATAAGCACAAAAATGGTATAATATTACAAAATAACATGTGATGAACATTGCTTTTGTTTCTCATCTTATATGTATGAATGGGAGAATTCATACAGGATGATGTAACTATAGGGACCTGAGTACTTTGTAATATAACAATAAATGATGGGGTACACATAGAAAAGCCTACCTTCTAGTCGGCCATTACTGACTTAGGGTTTAATTGAGAGAATATTTGCTTTATTCTAATTACAGTGTTTGTGAAACTTTGATAGAATAGCAGGGAAGCACCCAAAGAGGAGGGGAAAAAGAACACGATTGTAATTAACGTTTACATAGAACTTATAGTTTATGACACACTGTAACCTTATTCTTAAAATGATCTTGTGATCAACAAATGCTGCTGGGACAACTGGATATTCACAGGCAAAGAATGAAGGTAGACCCCTACCGAACACTGTATACAAAAATTAACTCAAAATGTAACTCTTAAATGTAAAAGCTAAAACTATAAACTCTTAGAAAACATAGAAGAAAATCTTCATGACATTGGATGAGGCCATGTTTTCTTAGCTGTGATACCAAAAGCATAAGCAACAACAACAACAACAAAACAATTAGATAAATTGGACTTCATCAAAATTTAAAACTTCTGTGCTTCTAAGGTCACCATTAAGAAAACGAAAAGACAATCCACAGAATGGGAGAAAATTTTTGAAATCCATAATATCTGATAAGGGACTTGTATCCACAATATATTTAAAAAAAAAAAAAACAAAAAAACTACAACTCAACAATAAAAAGACAAATAGTCCAATTTTTTAAATGGACACATTATTTGAGTAAACATTTCTCCAAAGAAGGTATACAAATGTCCAATACGCATATGAAAAGATACTCAACGGCATTTGTTTTGTCATTAGTTGCTGTTGAGTCAATTCTGACTCATGACAACCCCCTGTGTTCAGAGCAGACCTACTCCATAGGGTTTTCAAGGCTGTGATCTTTCTGAAGCAGATCACCAGGCCTGTCTTCCAAGGGCCTCTGGGTGAGTTTCAACTGCTAACCTTTTGGCTAGTAGTCAAACGCTTAACCATTTGCACCACCCAGGAATTCCTCATTAGTCATTAGGAATTACAAGTCAAAACCACAATGAGATTCCACTTCATACTTACTAGGATGACTGTAATAAAAAAGACAACAACAAGTGTTGTTGAGGATATGGAAAAATTGGAACCCTTATACCTTGCTTGTGGGAATGTAAAATGGTGCAGCATGCTGAAAAAAAGTTTGGCAGTTCTTCGAAGAGTGAAACATGGAGTTACAATGTAACCCTGAAATTTCACTCCTAGTTATATCTCAGGGAAAGGAAAACATATGCCCACAAAAAAAACCTGTACACCAATATTCATGACAGCTGAGAAGTGAAAACAACCCAAATATCCACTGATGAATGGATAAACAAAATGTGGGATATTTATATATTTGAATATTATTCAGCCTTAAAGAGGAATGGAGTACTGATATATACTACAACATGGATGAGCCTTGAAAACATTATGCCAAATGAAAGAAATGAGATACAAAAAGTCACATACTGTATGATTTTATTTATATGAAATGTCCAGAATAGGAAAATCCACAGAGAGGGGAAGTATATTAGTGGTTGCTAGGCACTAGGAGGAGAGGGGAATGGGAAGTGACTGTTAATAGGTATGGCTTTTTTTGGAGGGGGGAGAAGATGGAAATGATATGAAATTAGACAGTGATGTTGGCTTAACAACTATGAGTATACCAAAACCCACTGAGTTGTACACTTTAAAAGAATAAACCTTATGATATGTGAATTATAGCTCAATAAAGTTTTCATTAAAAAAATAAAATAAAGACCCTGTGAGATAGTTATTAAAACTAGCCAAATTTTAGATAAAGAAACTACAGTTTAGAAAGGCTAAGTGACTTGCTGAAGATCGTAGGGAGGTAGTATAGCGCATTGATTTGACCGATGGTTCTCAAAGTGTGGTCCCCAGACCAGCAGCATCAACATCACCTAGAAACTTGTTAGATACACATTCTCAGGTTATACTTCAGATCTACTGAATCAGAACCACTGGAGTGGGGGCCCAGCGTCTGTGTTTTAACAAGCCCTGCAGACGATTCTGTTGCACATTCAGGTTTGAAAACCACTGGGCTAGTTACAGCCTTGAAAGCCTCATTGCTCTTCCACTTACTAGATTGGTAGCCTTAGGCAAGTTTCTTAACTTTTCTGTACCTCAAATTATTCATCTGGAAAAATGTCTCCTAATAGGGTTATTGTGGGGATTAAGTATCTTAATACAGGTAACATACTTGGAAGAGCGCTTGCCATGTAGTGAGTACAAAAGTCATCCATTATTATGCAATAGTATCAAGCTGATTTGGTATTCAAATGCAGATCATCTGACTTAGTGGAGTGTGAGCCACGTACGTAAGTTTAAATTTTCTAGTAGCCACATAAAAATAGTAAAAAGAAACAAGAGAAAGTAATTCAATAATATATTTTACTCAACCTAATACATCAAAAATATTACTATTTCAACATGCCATCGATAAAAAGTTTTTAATATTTTTTGCATTCCAGTACACTTAGAGCACATTTCAGTTTGAAGAAGCCCTGCCTGAGGATTTTGAAAGAGTGGATGACCAGATGGGGACAGGTCATAAAGCATACTTTCCTGATGCTGATTTGCAGGTGACCCTCCCACTGACCCCATGGCCTCCCTCTCACATGGTTACACAAGGACGATCTAGCAAACTACCAGAGGATAATCTTAACGGACTAACATTAAATTGCAGGCTCTTGTATGTTGTTCACTATTCTATCCATAGAGTCTAGAAAACATGCCTAGCACACAGCAGGCACTTAACACAGTTTTTCAAGTAATGAATGGGTATTAACAGTGTTTTTCTAACTTAACCTTTAATTTTACAACCACTTTTTTCAAATATCTGAAAACACCTGATAATTCATTTATTATTGTCTTTACTTCTAACAAGCAGACCCTCTCTACCTTCTAAATTGATTTATAAACTTCTGGTTACCTTTAAACATTTATGAAGTCACTAGTGAAGATTAGGTTTCATAGAACATGAACTCATAATAAAACATAATTTTGTCTGGATTTTTATTGCTGGTTTAAGAAAAAAGGGAAGCAAATATTCAGAGTTCTAATATTTGTGGTTCCTCCTGCATTCTCAGTAGCAATGACTATCCAGTAAAAACCAGTTGCCATCCAGTTAAACTTCTACTCATGGTGACCCCATGTGGGTCAGAGTAGAGCTGTGCTCCACAGGGTTTTCAATGGCTGGTTTTTTAGAAGTAGATCAGCAAGTCTTTCTTCCAATGCGCCTCTGGGTGAACTTGAACCTCCAGCCTTTTGGTTAGCAGCCACTGACCGTTTGCACCACCTAGGGGCTCCAGGAGTAATTATAGGTCATATTTATACCATAAGGGTCCACAAGCTCCCAGATGATGCTGATAGTATTAAAATTTATTGCCTGAACAGTCTGAAGTAGCACACGGGAACCCTGCTGATGTGTGGGGGAAAGATTTCCCAGGGAGGCTCTGATATCTTGAGTAAATCAGATTCTTTACTGAATGTTGTGGGTAGTTCGCCCAGAGTAAAAGAGGAGGTCCTAATAACAAGGCCTCCCTGAACTCATCTGTTAATATCCTTCCCCACATTCACTCCCCTGTAGCCAGACTGGGCTCCTTCCTGTTCCTCAAGTATGCCAGGTTGCTCCAACCTTCCAGTGTTAGGCTACAGATTCTCTCTGCCTTCAATGCTCTTCCTGCAATATCCAATTGGCTAACTCCTTTCACTTCCTTCAAATCTTTGCTCAAATGTCTCTCCTTCTCTATGAGTTCCACCTGGATTGCATTATTAAATGTGGTCACTTGCCTGTGATCCCTGCCACACACTGCCCATCTTCCTTACCATGCTTTACCCCTTCTTAGCACTTACCACCTCTCGACTATGATACAACATGCTATGTTATTGCTTCTCCACTAGAATGTAAGCTCCACAGTGGCAGAGCTCTTGTCTGTTTTCTTCACTGATGTATCCCAATATATAGTAAGTTCTCCATAAATATTTGTAGAATGAATAAATGAGTTAATTCACCCATAAACTAGGCTTTTTAATATATTTGTTTTCCCTTTCACTTTTTTAGGCTGCTTTAGATGGGAGCCCTGGTGGTGCAGTAGTTAAGAGTTTGGCTGCTAACCAAAAGGACGGCAGTTAGAATCCATTGGCCACTCCTTGGAAACCCTATGGGGCAGTTGGAATTGACTCGATGGCAACGGGTTTGGTTTTGGTTTGAGTATTACGATTATCTGTAAGGCTTTGCAGGTGAGTCTGAGAAGTTGAACTCTCCCAACTTGTTGGTTGGGCTTGCTCAGTGAAGGGTCCTGTCTCTGGAATTTATTCATCTGGGCAGGTTGCCAGAGACTGAAGATGTTGTTTCTGGGACATGATGCAAGATTTAGGGGGTTTTTGAGGGAGAGGGGAAAGGGGCGTGTTTCAATTTTGGCTGACTTTATTGTTTTGTCTGGGTTTTACTCTTGTGTTGAGTTTTGTTTGTCTGGGCTGATTAAGCAATTTAGCAACTATTCTTCACGGAACTATGGAATAGTAGAAATTAGAGCTGGAAAGGACCTCACGGTTGATCCAGTCCATCCCCCCTTGCCACTGAAGTCTCCAGCTCTACAATACAATGTCCACGGCTTTGTTCAACAAGGTTTTAAGTTATCCTCAGAGATTCCTCTGGGCGCCCATTCAACGAACCTAATACTCTGGACAATTAACAAGAATTCCTGATGTTTTATCTAAACCTTCACTTTCTTATTTTCATTTTATTTCTCCTATGTATGGTCCAAGGTAGCAAGCCCTTCCTCTTTTGGAATTTTATACATTCTTTCAAAGAAGTGGGGAATTACATTTTTGCTCTATTAGATTTTTAGCCAAACTATACATGCGTTCCTACCTTAATCTTCATTCTCTTTGTTGCATTTTGTTTTTGATTTTTGAATTCCTCCCAGTTCTTCAGCTTAATTTGCACTATGTGTAGTTTCACTAGTCACCCATCAAACGACTGTAACACAATGCATTTCTTTCTGAAACCTTAAAAGACAAAGCACTGCCATCTCTCATATGCAATTGCAAACATATCCAATTTACTGCCGTAATCAAACTAGAGTGTTTCTATTTTATTCATCAGAATACTAAATAAGGTCTGTGCAATGCCATTCACTTAACTCGAGATTGTAATTTTGTGAGTAATTGTGTAACATCGGACATTTCTATTAAGCCCTTTGAGTCTTTGTTTTTATATCTGCAAAAGGAGAGAACAACATCTGCTTCAGCCTCCTTTAATGTAATCTTAGAAAAATAAATATGTTATTCTAGAGCTAGAAAGAGATCTTTAGAGATAAAAATCCCTCACTTTCCAGTTTTCAGAAAGAATCACACTAGATAATTTTTAATACTATGAAGTTCAAATAGCACTCTCTTTCTGGTTTACAGTAATACATGTTCAATAAATGCATTTCAAACTATTTGTAGTAAAGGCATATTTGTAAAATCCCCAAATGACATGAACTGATTTTTGTACAATACAAAATCACATGGTTGAGTGAAGTGGCGATGTCAAACTGCTCTGAGTTTCTAAATGCTTACTGTCGCTTTCTGTACTTACATTGTCTCAGATGGGCACTACTGGTCCATGGACCCCACTTTGAGTAGCCACATGTTAGATAATCATATTTCTCAACTTTCAGATTCAATACTTTTCAAGATAAATATTTTGTAAAGATTAGTATTATGCCTGCTTTTACTTTTCAATTGGTCTCTACTTCACTTCAAAACCAGCTTTAAAAAATTAGAATAGCCAATCAATTTATCCTTTTCTCAAAACAATTTGATTATGCATTTCCCATTTATTTATATTCAGGTTTTTTCTCAAGGAATGGTAATTCCTAATTTATTTCATAAAATCAAACCTGAATGAAAAATACTTTTAAGAAAGAAAATTTTTTTTTTTTTTTTGTGCATTACAGGATGGTTTCTTGGTCCCAGTGATGCCAACAGCTCTACTTCTCGATCTGTCGCATCTCTAGCAATCTTGACCAAAGGTCAGGGCCACGTTGGCAGCAGGGAGAAATCCTCCAATCAGAAGGAAGGTGAAAAACACCCCAGCACTTATTCTATCCTCCTGGCACTCTGCCATCAACCTGTACTTTTTGGATTTAAGACACAGATTATATGTCAGCAATAACCAGAGTAGCTATTACATAAGCTGGTTATGGGATGCCATGTGTTTTCCACCGGCTTCTTTTACAGTTTGGGTAGAAGAAAAGTTAGAGTTTTAGCACTCTTTTCTGAAATAGCCTTCTCTTATTTTTAGTGGATTTTAATTACTTTGACAGGGAATTAAATAAAAATATACTGAACTTCATTTTTTAGGAAATTTAAAAAAGTAAAGTTTATGGGAAAACATGAAATGTGGGGAAATGTTAAACATAGTAAACTGCACCAATGTAACACGTAAGTTGCATGCTGGGCTTTTTATGATCTACAAATCTATTCCAAGAAAAAGAAAAATTGAAATTTGAACCCTTATGAGCTTATTTTAAAAAACAGTAAAAATTAGTTCCAGCTGGTGTGAGAACATGGATAAAGTCACAACTCATGGTAAGGTACAACGCATACCAGGGTAAATAATAGCACAGGATAGCCGAGATGTTAGCAGAGGGAAACTTTAAATGCAGAACATTTTACACTGCTTTTCTAAGAGATTTTTGCGAAAGTCCAAAAACATATATCTACGTATCAATAGCAGATAAAATGTATTGAATACAATATGTCAGATGAAGTTTCTCTTTACATAATTTTCCAAGAGTAAACACATTGCCAATGTAGATTAATCACTAATGAATTTAATAAAGTGAACAGATTATTAGCTCCTAAACCTAGTTATTTTGTTTTTCAAATGTTTCAATGTGCCAGATGTTTCATAAAAATAGTTTTTTATTATTTAAAATGATTTATGAAGCTCAAATGCCCAACTTTTATTTCCGCGTTAAAATTTAAGAGTTAAAAACTGCTAACAGACAAACAGAATTTGCAGTTCAGTTAACAGTCACTGAATGTGAAAAGAGTTTTTAAAAACGCTCCTCTTCAGAGCCATTCTGGTTCCCATAGAAACCAATGTGAGATCCTTGAAAACAAGGTAAGTTCTAAAATAATCACCATTATAAATACCCATTATATAAATGTAAATACAGGCAATTGAAATGATTTAGATGATTTTGAAATTGCATATCATTTCCCAAACCATAATGATTCCTTCAGAGTGGTTCTTGTCTGTCATATAAATATAGCATTTACAAAATTTCAAAAATTCTTATGATTTACTTGTGAGACCATAATCGCCTTTCAAACAAGTCTTGGGCATGCAAATATCGATTTTTGAACGTGTATTTTGGTGCAGGATGGGTCTTTTTTGACTGGGCTTTTACGTTGGGGTAGATTAAGTACTTCTCAATATTAGAATTTGGATTTTATGTAACCTTTGTCTTTATGCATTATTAATTGCTTTACAATGAGATCTGGATACTTTAGAGGATTATTTTACAACAATGATTTTTCACATTTTTATTTATCCATGTATTTTGTCATGATAAAAGAGCCAAGCAAGCTTCTTTTACTGGGATTGTAATTCTTCCAAAAGTCCAAAATCAATCATCAGGGGTACAGTACTTACAACTTTAATGAAGATATGAGTAGAGCTGTTCACAGATATTTACAAGAAGAACTAAGTCTCCTAATATTTAAGGAGCAAGAGGAAAAGTCCCAACAGTGAGAAGCAAACATTTGTATATAGTGTGGTTGTTAAAGGACTACAACCAGCTAGCGTAGACAGGAACCATGCTAGAGGGTTTCTGAGGAATGGCTGCTGGGTTTGAACTTCTGGCCTTGTTGGTTAGTAGCCAAACTCTTAACCACTACACCACCACGGCTCCGGTTATAGGCTCAGCCCACACAGTATTGTTAGCTGGATCAATTTTCAGAAATGCAGGTGTTTTCTTTTACTTTGATTTCATGTAAACCCTTGCTTCTTAAAGCATGGTCCCCAAATCAGCGGCATTGGCATCACCTGGGAGCTTGTTAAAAAAAAGTAACCTCTCAGGCCCCATCCCAGACCAACTGAATCAGAATCTGCATTTTGACAAGATGCCCAGTGATTCAAATGCACAATAAAGTTTAGAAGCATAGCAGACCCAAATATTACCAGAAAAAATTTTAGACACTTTATTCCAGGTGGACTAATAGAAGCTAACATAACCCACGAAGATACAAAATCCAGCCTTCCTGAGTTCATAAACCACTAAGAAGCTCAAATCAAATCAATCAATAAATAAAAATTAGGGACTTGATATAAACTTGTTGATTTAAAAAAAATACTGCGGTAAAATATACATAATGAAAAATTTACATTTTAACCAATTTTAAGTGTACAATTCAGTGACATTAACTACATTCACCATGGTGTGTGACCATTACCATTATCTATTTTCAAAAGTTTTTTTTTTAATCATCCTACACAGAAACTCAGCACCCTTTAAGCATATAAGGGTTGTTGATTTTTTAACTTATTCCTTTAAACTGAATAAATATACTTTTCAGAAAAATCAAAATATTGCCATTTATTTTCCCTTTTGCTAAGGACTGATGAAGCAATCTTCATCATATGTCGCATGAATTAAACAATAGGCTTATGAAATAGAATCCAGGTTTCTTGACTCCCTGGGCAAATCTTTTATCTCTGTATAAAATGACTCTCTCAAATCTGTGGTTTGCTTTTTACTCTTTGCTGCCTAAATTAAACTACCAATTCAAAGCTTCCCACCACCTGTCTATCACTTTGTTGTACTGTGGTGGCTTGCGTGTTGCTGTGATGCTGGAAGCTATGCCACTGGTATTTCAAACACCAGTATGATCACCCATGGTGGACAGGTTTTAGCAGAGCATCCAGACTAAGACAGACTAGGAGGAAGGACCTGGAGCCTATTTCAGAAAGAAAAAAAAAGC
Organism: Trichechus manatus latirostris; assembly: GCF_000243295.1. Taxonomy (NCBI): domain Eukaryota; kingdom Metazoa; phylum Chordata; class Mammalia; order Sirenia; family Trichechidae; genus Trichechus; species Trichechus manatus. The sequence goes on from NW_004444092.1 coordinate 3,564,944, forward strand.
CACTGAAATCCCTATGCATAGCAGTGGAACATTGTCTGATACAGTGCTGGAAAATGAGCACCTCAAGTTGGAAGGCACTCAAAATATGACTGGGGAAGAGCTGCCTTCTCAAAGTAGAGTTGACCTTAATGACATGGATGCAGTAAAGATTTGGGGACCTTCACTTACTGATAAAGGATGACTCAAAATGAGAAAAAGCAGCTGCAAACATCCATCAGTAATTGGAACGTGGGATGTATGAAATATGAATCAAGGAAAATTGGAATTTGTCAAAAATGAAATGGAATGCTTGAAGATTGATATCCTAGGCATTACTGAGCTGAAATGGACTGGTATTGGCCATTTTGAATCAGACAATCAAATGGTCTACCATGCCTGTAATGACAAACTGAAGAGGAAGGGTGATGCACTCATTACTGAAAATAAAATTTCAAGACGGATCCTGAAGTACAGCGCTGTCAATGATAGGATAATATCTACACACCTAAAAGGTAGGCCAGTTAATATGACTATTATTCAAATCACTAATGCCAAAGATGAAAAAATTGAAGATTTTACCAACTTCTGCAGTCTGAAATTGATCAAACATGCAATCAAGATGCATTGATAATTACTGGTGATTGGAATGCAAAAGTTGGAAACAAAGAAAAAGGATCAGTGGTTGGAGAATATGGCTTTGGTGATGGAAACAATGCCAGAGATCACACGATAGAATTTTGCAAGACCGATGACTTATTCATTGGAAATACCTTTCTCAACAACATAAATGTGACTATACATGAGGACCTCACCAGATGGAATACACAGGAATCAAATGGTCTACATCTGTGGAAAGAGATGTTGGAAAAGCTCAATATCATCAGTCAGAACAAGGCCAGGGGCTGACTGTAGACCTGATCATCAATGGCTCATATGCAAGTTCAAGTCGATGTTGAAGGAAATTAAAACAAGTCCACGAGAGCCAAATTACAACCTTGAGTACATCCCACCTGAATTTAGAGACCATCTCAAGAATGGATTTGACACATTGAACACTAATGACTGAAGACCAGAAGAGTTGTAGGATGACATCAAGGACATCATACAAGAAGAAAGCAAGAGGTCATTAACAAGATAGGAAAGAAAGAAAAGACCATAACAGATGTCAGAAAAGACTCTGAAACTTGCTTTTGAACATTGAGTAGCTAAAGTGAAAAGAAGAAATGATGAAGTAGAAGAGCTAAACAGAAGATTTCAAAGGATGGCTTGAGAAGACAAAGTAAAGTATCATAATGACATGTGCAAAGACCTGGAGTTAGAAAACCAAAAGGGAAGAACACGCTCAGCATTTGTCAAGCTGAAAGAACTGAAGACAAAATTCAAGCCCCGAGTTGCAATATTGAAGGATTCTATAGGCAAAAACTTGAATGATGCAGAAAGCATCAAAGAAGATGGAAGTAATACACGGCATCACTGTACCAAGAAGAATTGATAGACATTCAACCATTTCCGGAGGTGGCATATGACCAAGAACTGATGGTGCTGAAGGAAAAAGTTGAATCTGCACTGAAGGCATTGGCAAAAAACGAGGCTCCAGGAACTGATGAAACATCACTTAAGATTCTTCAACAAATAGTTGCAATGCTGGAAGCGCTCACTTGTCTATGCCAAAAATCTGGAAAACAGCTACCTGGCCAACTGACTGGAGGAGATCCATATTTGTGCCCATTCCAAAGAAAGGTGATCTAACAGAATGTGGATATTATGGTACAATATCACTAATATTACATGCAAGTGAAATTTTACTGAAGATAATTCAAAAACGATTGCAACAGTACATCGACAGAGAACTGCCAGAAATTCAAGCCAGATGTAGAAGAGGATGTGGAACAAGAGGTATCATTGCTGATGTCAGATGAATCCCAGCTGAAAGCAGAGAATACCAGAAAGAAGTTTACCTGTGTTTTATTGACTATGCAAAGGCATCTGACTATGCAGATCATAACAAATTGTGGATAATATTGCAAAGAATGGAAATTCCAGAACAGTTAATTGTGCTCGTGAGGAAACTGTACATAGACCAAGAGGCAGTTGTTCAAACAGAACAAAGAGATACTGCATGGTTTAAAGTCAGGAAAGGTGTGCATCAGGGTTGTATCCTTTCACCATACTTATTCAATCTGTATTCTGGGCAAATAATTCGAGAAGCTGGAGTATATGAAGAAGAACAGGGTGTCAGGATTGCAGGAAGACTCATTTAACAACCTGTGATATGCAGATGACACAAGCTTGCTTGCTGAAAGTGAAGAGGACTTGAAGCACTTACTGATGAAGAGCAAAGAATACAGCCTTCAGTATGGACTACATAAAATAAAAATCCTCACAACTGGACCAATAAGCAACATCATGATAAACAGAGAAAAGATTGAAGCTGTCAAGGATTTCATTTTACTTGGATCAATGCCCATGAAAGCAGCAGTCAAGAAATCAAATGACGTATTGCATTGGGCGAATCTGCTGCAAAGGGCTTCTTTAAAGTGTTAAAGCACAAAGATGTCACTTTGAGGACTAAGGCTCACCTGACCCAAGCTGTGGTATTTTAATTGCCTCATATGCATGCAAAAGCTGGACAATGAATATGGAAGACCAAACAAGAATTGACACCTTTGAATTATGGCATTGGCGAAGAATATTGACTATAACATGGACTGCCAGAAGAATGAAAAAATCTTTCTTGGAAGAAGTACAGCCAGAATACTCCTTAGAAAGGAGGATGATGAGACTTTGTATTAATACTTTGGACTTGTTATCAGGAGAACCAGTCCCTGGAGAAGGACATCATGCTTATTAAAGTAGAGCATCAGTGAAAAAGAAGAAGACTCTCAATGAGATGGATTGACACAGTGGATGCAACAATGGGCTCAAACATAGCAATAATGTGAGGATGGTAGAGGACCGGGCTGCATTTATTTCTATTGGACATAGGGTCTATATGAGTCAGAACCTAACCTATGGCACCTAACAACAACAACATTCAAAGCTTCACTCTGGGTGGTGTGTGGTTCTCAGCTGCATGGGCATGTTACCAAAAAAACTCATTGCCATTGAGTTGATTCCGACTCATAGCAACCCTAAAGGACAGAGTAGAACTGCCTCATAGGGTTTCCAAGGAGCACCAGTGGATTTGATTTGCCGACCTTTTGGTTAGCAGCCGTAGCTCTTAACCATTACGCCACCAGGGTTTCCATGGGCATGTTAGGGAGTATGAAATTCTAGGGAACCTCAACAAGATTAGTAAATGTTGTTTTTGTTAGCTGCCATCTAGTAGGTCCCAACTCTTGGTGATCTTTACCATCCAAGTAGACTTTACTATGCAAGAATCTACTACAACTTTCTACATTTTTACTTCCTACATGTACTTCCAGTTTTAGATTTTCCTCATCTATTTTCTCCTTTCTTTAATTTAGTATTTATTTACGTAACATACCAAATTATATGTGTTGCACCTAATTTGAAGATCACCAATATTTTCAGTAATAAATACAAATCAAAATAGTATTATAAGGGCCATCTTACTTTTTAAAAAACTACATCTCATTGTAGTCTGCAAATTCTCTTCCAATTTTGTTCTCTCTGTAGTTGCTCCATTGTCTGTAGTCCCATACACTATGTTCATTTCTCACATAATTTTACTTTAAAATGAAGGCTCAAATGGACTACTGTGTTTCATTGTGATTTATCTATTTACATGCCTTTGAATGGAATATGAGCTCCTTGATGGGAAGAACCTTATTTGTATACGTTTGATTTCTAGCACAGTGCCTGATACATAGTATGAGCTGATGCTGCTGAACGAATACATGCAATTTAAATATATAAGCAAATACATGTATCTAAATTTACAATAACACTCATATATATATCAAATATATATATAATGTTATTGCTGTTAGTTGTTGTCAAGTAGATTCTGACCTCATAGTAACCCCATGTGTGCAGAGTAGAACTACTGTACAGGGTTTTCATGGCTGTGACCTTCCAGAAGCAGATTGCCAGACCTGTGTTCCAAAGTGCCTCTGGGTAGGTTTGAACCATCAACCTTTTGGCTAATAGTCAAGTGCTTAACTGTTTGTGCCACCCAAAGACTCCAATATCCACCCATATTCATCCATATTAAATATCAATATTACATAGTTTCATATAGTTCACCACTATATTCCAAACGACAGTTCAATGACATACAAAAATTTCAAAATTATACACTTTGAATGCAACAAAATGTTATATATATCCACTATTTCATATTTTATAATAAAGTGCTAATTGAAGTTAATATATATATTCTACTTAACAGGCTATTTTACCACAAAGTAACTAAGGAACACTGCATAATGGAAAAGTCAGGTAAATTGTCTAGCACTGCATGTGTCTTTGGCTGTTCCTTTCTGAACCTGAATTTTCTGTAGCGTGGCGATTCCTAACCCCATGCTTGGGGAACTGGATTAAGGACTGGAGGTAATGTATGTTAAGGGCTTGGCACTGAGAGGGCCTTTAGTGAATGTAAACTAGGCCGTTTAGCAGTCACTTCATCTCTCTAGATTTCCTTCCTCAGCTGTACACTAAATAAAGGTGTTTAATTTTTCTACACATAGTGAGTCTTTTCTGGGCAAGGAAACCTACTCTGCTCTCAACTTTGGCAATTGAGAAAATCCAGGTAAAATGGTAAGGACACAAAATAACCCACTTTTCTAACGCTGAAGAATTGCTAAACCCGCAGGAAGTGCGGGGCCGACCTCCAGTATCCCAGCATCCCCTGCTCTGTTCCCGTAGCTCTTCCCCCGAGTCTCTATGGTAGCGCCGGCCTCCAAGGCGGTATCGGAGGCGGCGGCGGCGGCTGCTGGGAGGAAGAGTGAGAGATTCACTTTCTTAACTGGCCTGGTGGCTTTTGGCACAGAGGGTCGCGATGTCAGAGAAGAAGCAGCCCGTAGACTTGGGTCTCCTGGAGGAGGACGACGAGTTCGAGGAGTTCCCCGCCGAAGGTAACTGGCTGGGCCCTGCTGGCCTCGGGGCTGCGCGGCTGGTGACTCAGGCCTCTGTATGGATGCGACTCGGGCCTTCGGACCCGGCTCGGGACTTCCGCGGGAAGCCTGGACCTCAGCGGCCGGCTCCCGAGGCTCCGGACACGCGACCCTTCGCACCTCCCGGTCTCGGGGCCCAGGTGTCACGGTGGGACTCAACTAGCGAGGCCAAAGGGCTTCGGCTTCCTCGCTGGAAGGAGCCACGTTGATCCTGTTCAGTCCCCCCCTCCCCCCGGCCCTGTTTATGTCTACATAATGTCCTTTCCTTTTATTTTCTTTTGATTTCGTGGCGTTCCCTTGCCCTTAAACCTTTCCAAAATTAAGTTGTTTGTTGCACCTGGTTATGCCAATGCTGATTACTTTTAGGACGTTAGAAATGAAACCTGCTAAGTAGTATGATGAGAGTGCTTAATACACATATTGGTTACCCTTGTCGTTAATCATTTTTGGTCACTTACCTTCGAGCTAACTTAAGTTTAAGAGTTTATAAGATTTTAAAATGTGTACATTTTATTAGTTTCATGGTTACTTAGAGGACCTTAAGTTTTCTCATCGTAGTTGATAGCAAATAGCTACAGTTTATAATAGTTAACATTATCAAGTGGTTACCACGTTGTCAGGCACTTTTCTAAGTGCTTTAACTGTATTAATTTATTTCATTCTTAAACTCTACGAGGTAGTGGATACTGGTATTACCATTTTTCAGATAAAGAAAGTGAAGCTCGGACGGTTAATAAACTTGCCCAGTGCCACACAACTGGCTAAAAATTATGAAACTGTAATTGGGACACAAAGCCCTTAAGCTGCACTGCTTCAGTTTACTTGTAAGATAGCTGTTGCCAGTTAGATTTCCAGACTTACTTGCTTTATTGGCCGATGGTTATGAGTAGGATTCACGTATTTACGGTTATAAGAAGAAAAGGTTACTACGGGGTAGCCTTTCTGCAGGTGGCTAGTAGGAAGAGAACTGTGATTAATGGTGTACTTGTTTGTTGAATTAAGCAATTATCCCCTCACTAAAATTGTCATAAGTTGTACTCTATCGTGATCTTATGGTGCATAAAACCACATAGCTGGAATACTTGTTCTGTTTATTTATAGTTATAGTGTTCTCTATATAATTTAGTGGAAGAGAAATGAGGTAATAGTGGAGTGAGGTCTAAAACTGATATATGTACTCTAATTCATCTGAAACTTCAAACAATTTTTTATATCAGATAGATATTGGAAAGTTTTTAAAAAATACTTTAATTTCCTTTCTCTGACAATGGGAAATGGGTGAGAAGAAAACAAGGGTCCCTTTAGATTCTCTTCTTCTTCCTGTGTCACAATTGAGAATTTTTGTTTTTTAGAGTATTTAAAATGAAATTGAGTTTACCTCCAGAATTAATAGTATTTGTATGAAAATGCTGTTATTCCAAGTATTCTATAATTTTTCGGTAACCAGTGAAACTGCTATATAGTCTGAAGGAATCAGGTGCAGAATGCTACCTACCTCCCTACACTCCTGGAGAGACTGTAACTGATCGGAATCTGTTGAGGCGACAAAGGCTGGTGATCCCTTAATGCTGCTAGCATTCTGGAATAACTGAGGCGCTCTCACCTGTGCATAACAAAGTAGTACATCTTTTTTTAGTGGTTCTTAAGCAGGGGAGGTTTTTTTTTTGGTCGTCAAATTCACTTGATGGGAGGGAGTGTGAAGTAACTACCAGAATTTAGTAGATAGAGGCTGTGGGAGAAAGATGTAGAAATCTACTCCATAAAAATTACAGGCTGGAAAACCCTGTGGGGCACTTCTACTCAGTCACATGGGGTCGCTATGAGTCGGAATCGACTCGAACAACAACATGCACCAGTCCTGCATAATGAAGAATTGCCCTATGAAAAATGCCACTGAGAAACATCGACATGAACATTAGATACCACCTATACTAAACAGTCAATAGAAGGTTCCTTAGCATCTTAAATACAGAAGGTAGATGTAACAAATGTTATGTCAGATACTGCTCTAGGCTGTTTACCTAGTGCAGAAAGGGTTTTGATATTTGTAGTTGTTAAATGTAATACATTGTTGTGTGCTGTCCAGTCCATTTTCAACTCATAATAATCCCACGTGACTGAGTAGAACTGCCCCATTGGGTTTTCTAGGCTGTAATCTTTAAGGAAGCAGATTTCCAGGTCTTTCTCCCATGAAGCCACTGGGTTGTTTCGAACCACCAGCCTTTTGGTTAGCAGTCGAATGCTTAACCGTTGCACCACCACCACCACCACCACACACGAAAAAAGACCACTGCCGTCGAGTTGATTCCTACTCATAGCAACCCTATAGGACAGAGTAGAACTGCCCCATAGAGTTTCCAAGGAGGGTCTGGTGGATTCTAACTGCTGACGTTTTGGTTAGCAGCCGTAGCTCTTAACCACCAGGGTTTCTGTTGCAACACCATGGCTCCTTAAATATAATATACCTCCCCCCAAAAAAAAAAAACAAACGCACTGCGATTGAGTTGCTCCCGACTCCTAGCAACCCTGTAGGACAGAGTAGAACTGCCCCATAGGGTTTCCACGGCTGTAAATCTTCACAGAAGCAGACTGCCACATCTTTCTCCCATGGAGCAGCTGGTGGTTTCGAATCACTGACCTTTCGGTTAGCAGCTGAGCACTTTCACCAATACAGTGGACGTATAAATAATACCATCAAATATTTAATTTAGTTACATGGTGGTAACAGGAGATGGAGAATTCATGTTACTAAAAATTTTTTAAGAAAAAAATACACTATACAGTAAAACCCATGAAAGCCAGAACCTGTTTAAGGTGGAACCTTGTCAGAAAAGGAAAATGCAGATATTTTCCACTAAACAGAGAGTGATAGAAAAGTGGTGAATGCATCTTGTCAAAGGCGGAAAACTTGTGAGACCTGGAAAAACAAGGCAGTCTCGTGGAGTTCTGAATTTCACAGGTTTCACTGCATAATGAATGGCAGCGTGCCTGTTGAATTCCATTAATGGTAACCATGTGCAACTAGTAAGTTAAAGTTTTTGAACCCCAGGATGAAATAAGCTTGATGAATTTAGGATCAGACCTAGGTTTCAAATCCACTGTTCATTAGCTTTAAAATATTTTTATAGTACAGAATAGTTGTACAAGTAACTGCTTCTGGTAAAAAACCTATAAAAGGTATAAATTGAAAAGTGAAAGCACTGTTCCTCTCCTTCTTTCTCCTAGTTTCTCATGCCTCAGTGGTAACCATTGCTAAATGATTTTTTAAGTATCCTTCCAGAATTTGTTTGTATATATCCTTTAAATATATACACCAAGGACCGTACTGTGTATACTATTCTCCTGCCTGCTTTTTATCACTTAATATATTTAGAAAGTTCTTGGTATTACTATAAAGATCTGCCTTATGCTTTTTAATAGTTGTATACTAGTCCACTGTATGTATATTAAATAATTTAACTAGTCCTTTATGGATCAGTGTCTAGGTTTTTTAGTTTTTTTGTTTGTTTTTACTGTTACAGAACATGCTGCAGTGTATATTCTTACACCTTTGTGTGTGCATGCGTGCGTGCGTGCACGTGCTCATTTATAAGATAAACTCCTAGATAGGAAATTGCCAGGTCAAATTGGCAAGTTTATTATTATGTCTATTTTTAATAGAGTTTTTTATTTTGATATAATCACAAACTTACGAAGTAGTTGAAAGTATAGTACAAACAACTTTTTTCCCTGAACCATTTAAGAGTTGCCAACCTGATGTCCCGTTAACCTGTGAATACGTTAATGTGGATTTCTACAAAGACATAAGTACAATACAACCATCAAAATCAGGAAATTAGCACTGCTACTTTACTGTCATTAATCCTCAGATTCCTTTCAGGTTTCTCCAGTTGTTTCGGTAGTATCTTGACTCAGAATCATGGGTTGCATTTAATTGCCACGTCTCTTCAGTCTTCGTCAGTCTAGAGCTCTCATAATTTTGATACTTTTGAAGATTACAGGCCAATTATTTTGTAGAATATCCCTCAACTTGGATTTGTCTCATATTTCCACATGATTAGATTCAGTGCATCTTGGCAGGAATACCACAGTTGTGATTCTGTGTTCTTTTTGTTGCATCCTATCAGGTGGAACATGATTCTCATTTGTTCCATTACTAATGATACTCACTTTGAACACTTTAAGGTGGTATCTGTCAGGCTTCTCCACTGTGAAGTTACTCTTTTTCCCTTCAAAATTAATAAGTATTTTGTGGAAAAGGACTTTGAAGCTATGTAAGAGTAGCATTCTTTCAGCATCAAACTTTCAGTTTATTCATTTGCTTATCTATATCAGTATGGACTCATGGATTCTCATTTTATTCAGTGTGTTATGATTTGTTAAACTCTTACTTATTTTGATCTTCAAATTGTCCCGCATTTGAACATGGGGAACCTCTTTAAGCTGTCTCTGTGTCCTTTTTGACATTTGTCTATCATTCTTTGAGTATTTCTTAGCATTCTGGCACAAGGTGTTCCAAAATGATCTTGTGTTTTCCCTGCTCCAGCTCTGGAATTAGCTACTTCAACATGAGTTCCTTTTAGTGGTGAAAGTATTTAGAAGACAAGATCTGTACTCTGATTGTGTTCATTGCTTTTAAGATATCTCTGCTCCTAGGCCCTCTCAGTGGAAGGAACTAGGAAATGTATAAATGTTTATGTATGTGTGTGTATATATATACACATACACACTTTTACATCTGTCTGTAATCTGTCAAGGAGTCCTGGTGGTGGAATGGTTAAGCACTGGACTGCTAACTGGAAGGTTGGTGGTCATGGGAGGAAAGGCCTGGCAATCTGCTCTAGTAAAGATTTCAGCCCAGGAAACCTTATGGGGCAGTTCTACTTTATCTGATAGGGTTTCAATGAGTTGGAATCGACTGGATGGCAGCAGGTTTGGAGGTTTTTTTTGGTTGTTTGCTTTGAAGTTCTCTGCTGATGTTTTTGGTCTTTGCTGGAGAAAATATAGCAGTATAAGAGTACTATGTTAGATACTGATTTCTTACCCACTGAATAGACATTAGATCTGCAGAGTATATATGTGTGTTTCCATCATGATACTAAAGAAAATGAAATTTTAGAAAAATAATTTTAATCTGTTTCATACACCTAAGGGTTGCTATGAGTCGGAATCAACCTGATGCACTGGGTTTTTTGTTTTTTTTTTTTAAGCAGGAACTTAAATTTATGTCAGAATGATTAGATTTGATGTAGCTTCATTTTCATACTCATGAGTATAATGATGCAGTTTGCAACTATTGCTGTTCTTTTTTGCATTCACCAGTGATGGTGAGTGGGATTTAAATGCAATTTAGATCTTTCTTTGATCCTTCATCTGTTTCTTTTATTTTTCTGTTCATGTAATGTTCTCCATATATATGCACATTTTTTAGTTGAAGATTCTTTATTGAATATTAGTTTGTTTATATTCAGAGTAGCTTTACTTTTATAGAATGAATGAGAATTTGATGTTCCTGAAAATAGGTGTAGAATAGAACATTGGCAACCCTGTTTGGTATAAATGGAATTTCCTCCTTACTTTTCTCCAAAGTGGTAAGCTTCATACTTTTAAGAGATTTAGAAATGTATGTTGGGGAGTGGGGAGAATAAATAATTTTAAAAACACTTTCTAAGTTGAGAGAAAACCCTTTAAATGTCAAAGCGATACATACTTAGAGAGATGTGGGAATTTTTGATGGCTCAGATTTTTCGTATTTAAAGCTAGTCACAGATGTAATTCTCACTGGTAAATGTGAACAAAGCCACATTTTGGGGCAAAGTCTTAAATAATTTAGAATGGCTAAAAACTTATGCATTAGGCATCTGTTATTGGTTATTTCCAATTCTGACTTTTAAAAAATGGTAATTTTTTTTACCAGTACACATCTGGAGGGCTGCACACTGAAGTAAACACAGCTGGGGCTATTTAATGATTAATCACAATCCTGGCAGTGCATTTAGTGTTAAAGGTAAAGTGTATACTTTATAAAGTTATTTGCCTATTGCAGAAAGGTATTAGACATCAATCAGGTATCCTTGTTTGATTCTACTATTTTGCCCTTTATGTATATGTGTGTATATATATATGTGTGTATATATATATGTATATATATATGTGTATATACATATGTATATATATATGTATGTATAAAAGCTACTTCTGCGTGTAAGGCTTTAAAAATGAGTGATTAAATAAAATTGAATGGGTATCAGTGTGGTGTTACAATTGAAAATTAAAACACGATTCAGAAGTGTTTTGTAATAGATGCATTTGATGTCACCTGAATCCCAGAGATTACAACAGGCACACCTTTTTTTTATTGTATACATTTACTTAGTAAAGTTGTAAGTATTGGAAATAATATTTTAGCATATTACACCCTATCACTTAAGCTTTTTACATAATATGGCTCAATATTTTTAATTAATATGGTTCCATATATAATCCTAGTTAGTAAACAGAAATATTTTTAAAGTTTTCCCCTATAATAGATTATAGATTCTGGTTTGTCAGTATGAATACCAGTTTTCTTAATGGTACTTTTATTAAGTAATTTCAAATAGTAAGTTGTTAAAAGAATTAAAGCCAATTGGAAGACATTGGAATGACATCAAGTAATAATATATTGAAATCAACATTTTGAATCAAATCACAATTAGATTGAAAGTTCCTAGGGATCTATATTTTGACTCTTGTGGAAAGGCTATGTTTAAAACATTTTCAAAGACAATTAAGGCCCTATAGCACTTTTCAAAGACTTCGAATGTTGGCAGATAAATGTGAAATACATAATGTTATTTTACATTGCTAACTTGAATATTTTGGCACATTATCAGCCCATTTCTTCTTTAGGGACCAGTAGAGATGGAAATTATCTAGTTAATAATGGAGGAAGCTAGTTAGTTTGAATTGGTTCAGGCAGACTTGAGGCTTGGTATCTCAGAACCATAGAACAGTTCAGTTGTGACTTGAGTTATGTCACTCCCTTTACTCAAAGCATAGTTTCCAGTCTTTATGTATTTGAATTATTTTATGGAACATTAAGCTCCATTAGATGTCTTTACAAAGACTCCTTCAAGTATCAGTAAAACAGATATTTAATTTGACAATTCCCATTTCTGGGCTCAAGAAGGAAGGAAACTTGAGAAATATAGCTACATTTACCCAGCATTTGATTATCTACTTTGTACCAGGCACTCAGCTATTGTCATTAGGGTTTCAAATTTAATAAGATGTGGTTCTTACCTGAAGATTTTGAATAGTCACTAAGAGGAATGGCAGTGGTCATTTTAGGCATGAGTGGAGGATAGGTATAAGCTGTGTAAGATAGGAGCAAGGAGAAGGAACAGAAAGAACGCCACAGTAATAGTCTACCGAGGGGACTCATCACTCTTAAGTTAACATAGTGGCGATAAGAATGGGGAGGGAGTGGCTAACTCTGTAGAAACTTGGGAGTTGAAATGGAAAGGACATAATGATTGTGATAGTTAAAGGAGGAAGAGTAGCCAAGATGCCTCCCAAGTTTCTGGTTTAGGGGACCAAGTAGACAGAGATACTTTTCCTCTATTTTTAAATCTGGATGGTGACATACCTAGGTAGATAATGGAAATGGAATAAAATATGCATATTATTAGTCATTACCAAGTAGTTTTAAATCTATGTGCATCATAAGAAAAGCTCAAGTCATACCTCTTGCTATTTTGCTATTTTTCTACTCAGATAGAAATGTTCTCATCCATATTTCTAATAAGTTAACTGCTAAGATAAAGCTAATGGCCTATTTTAGAGAATCTGTAACTCGGAATTACTCTTTTTTTGGCAGTGACAGGAATCAAACAAAAATACACACGGTCTGATTTTTATTAATTGTGTTTTACAGTTCTGTTGCTCCGTTTATAACCATTTCTTATGCAACTGTTGTACACATCCTTTGTTGTGGATATGCTAGGTACTGTTTACAGCTGAGGAATACAAAGATAAGTAAAATGTAATTGTTATTCTTAAAGGGCTCAGGTACTAGTAATGGACCTAGACATAAACTGATAATTATGATTGTATGGTAAGTAAGTGCTGTGATAGAAATTACACAAAAAAGTCCCCGGATTGTGCAGACAGTTAACGTGCTCGGCTGCTGACTGAAAGATTAGAGAGTTGAGTCCACACAGAGGTGCCTAGAAGAAAGGTCTGGTGATCCACTTCTAAAAAATCAGCCATTGAAGACCCTATGGAGCACAGTTCTACTTTGACACACTAGGGGTTGCCATGACTTGAAATGGACTGGTTTTTTTAAAGGGGTTAGGGAAGACTTCCAGAGGAGGTTATTTCCAAGCCGATATTTATAAAAATATTTTTCCCACATTTAAATTTTGAAACTTTTCAACCCTGTTAGAAAAGTTAAAGGAACAGTACAATGAATAGTACAATAAATCAACTTTAACATTTTACCATATGTGCTTTATTTCTATCATTCATTATCTCTTTCCATATATGTATGAGAACCATTTGCAAGTAAGTTACCAACAAAATGACAGTTCACTCTTAAATATTTCACCATGAATGTCACAAGAATAAAGACATTCTCTTATAAAACCAATTTTACATTCACATCTAAGAAAATTAACATTAATTCAATAATATCATCCAAATATACAGTCCATGTTCAGATTTCTTCAGCTCTTCCAAAGATATCTTTTACTGCTTTTTTCCCCAATCCAATGTTCAGTCACTTTACTTACACAGTATATTTGGTGGTTATATCACTTTAGTATCTAGAACAGCTTCCCTTCTTTTTTTTCTTTTTGTTTTACATGACATTGACTTATATGAAGGGGCCAGTTGTAGAAAGTACAGTCTGGATTTACCTGATAGTTTCCTTATCGTTAGATTCAGGATCAACATTTTTAGCAAGAGTATTTCTTACATTTGCATCAAATCAAGTGACACATGTCAGCTTGTCCCATTTATTGGTGATGCTAAGTTTGATCACCTGGCTAAGATGATGACTACCAGGTCTCTCCATTTTCCCCTTTGTACAAGGAAGTAATCTGTTCTGTTGTCTAACCATTTTTTACCCATTAGTTTTAACATCCATTGTTGATCCTTGTCTAAATTGCATTGGGGGTTGCATGATGATTTTCTGATTCTGTCAACCTTTCTATATCTATACACCTGGAAACTGTAAAGAAAAGCATTCCTTTTTCCAACCCACCTTTCTCATGGATTTTTAAAAAATTCAATGTGTTATAATCCATTACTGCCATTCTTTTTGATTCTTAAGTTGTCCCAGATCTGGTTTTAAGCCAGTTTCTGGCTGCTTTTGACATGCTTTCAGGCATAAAAAGATTCGAGACTCACCTAGTAATTTCCCTGTCCCAAATCTGGAATCATCCATTTCCCTAGGGAGCCATGGGTCCTTTAAATAGGGAATGCATATTTGAGCTAATTCAGAGTAAGCTGAAGTCACGCAAAGTAATTAGGTTTGAGAGATGGCAAAAACCAAAGACAGATAAGGAGCAACACGAAATATTTGATGAATAGAAACTGTTAGGCTGTTTTAAAGCATGAAGTGTAAAGTTTGGGCTGAAGAAAAATGAAGATTTTGTGGTCATCTTTCATTGTTGTGGTTATCCCATTGGGGAAATGTGTATTAGTACTTTAAACTACATGGCTAACATGAGGGAATCTTCCCAGTGGATTTCAGTGTTAAGTAATTTAAAATATTTTTGTTTTAAAACATTCATTATGCAGTATTCTGCGCAAATTATGTGCACCTTCTATGTTTGCCATCCACGCCCTCCTCCTGCAAGGTATTTTCGTAAGTGCCATTATGGCAGTTTTTTTTTTTTTTTTTTTACATGTTTCTCTAAAAAAACAAAAATTAGCATAATGTGCTTACAGAAATATCTTGCAGGGTGTGAGGAGGGCGTCATTGATAAACAAATGTAAAAGGTGTGCATTGTTCGCGTAAAAGTATGGTAATACATATTTTTAAAATGATAAAACGATGTCAAGATTATAGCAGGTAGGTCAACATAAGTAGAAGGAAGGCAGAATGTGCATAAACTCTTGCATGTGAGATGGTGGTTGTTGTTAGTTGCTGTTGAGTGGGCTCCGACTCATGACAGAATGAAACATTATCCAGTCTTGCACCATCTTTGTAATCATTGATATATTTGAGTTCACTTTTGTGGCCATTGTGTCATTCCATTTCATTGAGGGTTTCCATCGTCTTTGCTGGCTCGCCAGTGATTGGTCCATCCTGATGATGCGTCCAAAGTAAGCAAGTAGAAGTCTTGAACAGTATTCTGTGATCCATAGGGTTTTCATTGGCTAATTTTCAGAAGTAGATCACCAGGCCTTTCTTCCTAGTCTGTCTTAGTCTGGAAGCTCCATTGAAACCTGTCCACCATGAATGACCTGACTAGTATTTGAAATACTAGTGGCATAGCTTCCAGTATCATAGCAACAGACAAACCACCACAGTATGACAAGCTGATAGACAGGTGGTGGCATCTGAGATAGTTTGATGTAATTTAAAGAGTACAGTAGTATATCAAAAGACTTTAACAACAAAATGAAAAAGACAGTACAGATTGGGAGAAAATTTTCAGAAACCATGTATTGGATAAGGGCCTAATATCCAAAATATATATAGAACTTCTACAACTTGGAAACCCTGGTGGCGTAGTAGTTAAGAGCTATGGCTGCTAACCAAAAGGCCGGCAGTTTGAGTCCACCAGGTACTCCTTGGAAACCGTATGAGGCAGTTCTGCTCTGTCCTGTTGGGTCACTATGAGTTGGAATTGACTCAGTGGCAGTGGGTTTGGTTTTTTCTTCCCCCTACAACCTGACAACAAAAAGACAACGCAATCAAAAAATGGGCAAAGGTCTTGAACGGACACTTCACGAAATAGGATATTCAGATGCCCAACAACCACATGAAAAGATGTTCATTAGCCATTCTCAAACCAAACCCACTGCCATCGAGTTGATTCCGACTCATAGTGACCATACAGGACAGAGTAGAACCGCCTCACGGGGTTTCCAAGGCTGTAAATCTTTATGGAAGCAGACTACCACATCTTTCTCCCGCAGAGCAGCTGGTGGGTTTGAACTGCTGACCTTTCAGTTAGCAGCCAAGTGCTTTTAACCACTGCACCACCAGGGTTCCTTCATTAGTTGGTAGGGAGATGCAAATCAAAACTACAGTGAGGTATCTTGTCATCCCTATTAGAATGGCAATGACCAAAAAAAAAAAAAAGAAAAATAACAGGTGTTGAGAAGGTTGTGGAGCAAGTGGGGCCCTCATCCATTGATTGTGGGAATGTAAAATGGTGCAGCCACTGTGGAAAACAGTTTGGCGGTTCCTCAAAAAGTTGGAACATAGAACTACCGTATGACTCAGCAATCTCAATCTTAGGCATTTACGTGGAACAAGTGAAAGCAGGAATGCAAACAGAAACCTGTACACTAATGTTCACTGCAGCACTTATCACAGTAGCCAAAATGTGGAAATAATCAAAATGTCCATCAACAGATGAATGAATAAACAACATGTGGAATATACATAAAACGGAAGAGTACACAGCCGTAAAGAGAAATGAAGTTCTGACGCATTCCACAACATAGATTAACCTTGAAAACATGTTGAGCGAAATAAGTCAGTTGCAAAAGGACAAATGCTCTATGATCTCACTTATATGAGAAAAGACTACCTAATGATGATACCACTCTGGAGTCTAGATTTTTATCAGGATCAAGAGAGAAGTAAGAAGAACCTGTTAGAAGAATATTAACCTTGTATAGGTAAGAAAGAATAATGTGGATATCTGATCTAGAGCAGAAATCATAGGATTGGAAAGACAAGGATAGATTTGAGAATGATTTAGGAGATAAAATGGGCAGGACTTGGTCATGGAAACCCAAAACCAGAAACCAAACTCACTGCCATCGCGTTCATTCCAACTCATAGTCACCCTGTAGGACAGAATAGAACTGCCCCATATGGTTTCCAAGGCTGTAAATCTTTATGGAAGCAGACTGCCACATCTTTGTCTCATGGAGCAGCTGGTGTGTTTGAACTGCTGACCTTTTGATTAGCAGCCAAGCACTTTAACCTCTGTGCTACCAGGGTCCTACCTGGTCATAGAAAGTGGAGGAAATTTAGGACAATTCCCCCAGCACCTGGTATTATGGATAGATTTGCATTTTTTCTTAGGTCAGGAAAGCATGTTAGTTGGAGGTAGGGGAAGCTCGAGATGATGAGTTAAGTTTTGATTATGCAGAATTTGTGTCCATCAGGCAGTTGCATGTAGAGTTCTGAAGCTTAAGGGAGAGTTAGTTCTGCAGTGGAGACAGATTGGGAAATCAGTAACGTTGCTGAAATACATTACTCAGGGAGGCAGTAAAGGAAAGCATGGACCATGGACGGATTCCTAATTTAGGCATTCTGCCGCATAGACTACTACTGAAGAGCATATGGGAAGGGATGTAGTGGGAGGCAGCCTATATGTCACTATATGCCCCTTGGTTTCTGAAATAAAAATAATGACTAGAGATTTGGGTGTAGGAAAGTCTATAATTTCTTGTGCTCTTCTTATAGCTCAGTATTCTGGTACTAGACTGCCTGAAGATGATGTTGGTTTATATATGTGTTTTCTAACTATGATGAGTGAAAGCTGAAATCTCAGTTTAAATCCTTGCTACCACCACCAAAAAGGAAAGGAAGAAAAAATAAAATTTTGAAAACTAGAAACTATAACATTCTTTATGCATATTTATATTTATCCTTTCTTTAAAAAATCTAAATTTTATATTGATATTAGCCAAATGTTAGTGATGATTTATAATTTAACCTATTTTAATATGTTTGTATGAGCTATCCTTTTTTATATTTAGCAGTTTTGAATGCTGAGCTGGTATCTTCCTGCTGCTCAACTTGCTTTGGGCTGTTGTTGCTGTGTTTTGAAAGATGTATGAAATAGGTCTTATGAAATTAGCCCAAGGAAAAATTGGGAAAGTAAATATCCTCCCTAGAAGTATAATAACTTTTCATGGCAAATAGAATTCTTTTGTATTAACTTCTATTTTAGATCTGCAAATTCAAGAATTGATAGAACAAAACAACATAAACTTTGAGATTTAAAGAGGAAGATTACCATTTCTCATAGATATGGTATTAGATATTTTTTAATTATGAGGGTGATTCAGTGAGGAGCTTTCTAAAGTTTTTGTATTTGTGGAAATAATGTATGAGTAATATTTAGACTGCATCTGTTTCTGTTTTTAGACTGGGCTGGTTTAGATGAAGATGAAGATGCACATGTCTGGGAGGATAATTGGGATGATGACAATGTAGAGGATGACTTCTCCAATCAGTTACGGTAAGATTTATATAGCTCTGTATTAATTGTTAGCATGTAATATGCAACTTACATATTATAGTTGACCTTTTGAAAGATAATTAATCTTTGAAATATGTTTTTGAGTTATAAAAATATATAAATATAAAAATGTTGCCTTCATCTGTGTTTCTAAGCATGAATAGTTTGTGTAATTGTGTACAATTTTTATTCTTTTTTAGTCTCTTTACAAAAGTAATTAAATAGAATCACATTTGCTATGTTTTATCTTTGTGGGTTTAATTCTGTCAATGTCAGTTCTCTGCCAGTATTGAATATTTCAGCAGAAATTAGAATCATAAAGTGCTGGGATCCAATATGTTGATGATTCTCAAGCTGGAATGGAGATTGGGGTGGTAAGAGTGTATTTTTTCATATTCTTAAAAAAAAAACCTTATTTATTTTATTGAGATAAAAGTCACATAAAATTAACCATATTAAGTGTACAATTCAGTAACATCTAATATGTTCACTATGTTGTGCAATCATCATCTCTGTCTAGTTCTAAAACATTTCAGTGCCCCAAAAGGCAACACCAAAACCATTAAGCCTCACTCCCTGTCCCTGTTTCTCCCCAGCCTCTGGCAACCTTGCTTTCTGTCTCTATGGATTTACCTGTTCTGGGTATTTCATATAAATGGAATCTGAAATGTGTGATCTGGCTTACATGTCTGGCTTCTTTCACTTAACATAGGGATTTCAGGGTTCATCAATGTTACAGCATGTATCAGTACTTCATTTCTTTTTATGGCTGAATAATACTCCATGACATTTGGGTTGTTTCCAGCTTTTGGCTGTTGTGACTAGTGCTGGTATGAACATTCATGCAAGTTTTTGTTTGAATACCTGTTTGTTTTTTGTTGTTTTTTTTTTTTAAGTATATACTGAAGAGTGAAATTGCTGAGTCATATGGTAATTTTATGTTCAACTTTTTGAGGAGCTGCCCGGGTTGCACCATTTTACATTGCCATCAGCAATATAGAAGGGTTCTAATTTCTCCCCATCCTTGTTAAAATCTGTTCTTTTCCAGTGTTTTGGTCATAGTCATACTAATGGGTGTGAAGTGGCATCTCCCTGTGGTTTTGATATGCATTTCCTTAATGGCTAACAATGTTGAGCATCTTTTTATTTGCTTGTTGGCCATTTGTATATTTTCTTTGGAGAAATGTCTGTTCAAAACCTTTGCCCATTTTTTAGTTGCATTGTAAGAATTCCTTACGTATTCTGGGTGCTAGACCCTTATTAGATATGATTTGCAAATATTTTCTTCTGTTCTTTAGGTTATCTTTTCACTTTGTTGATAGTGTCCTTTGCACAAAAGTTTTAGTTTTAATGAAATTCAATTTATATTTTCTTTTGTTGCTTTTGGTGTCATATTTAAGAATCGATTGCCTAATTCAAGGTCACAGACTTATTCTGTGTGTTCTCCTGAGGAGCTTTGTAATTCTAGCTTCTTGCATTAAGTCTACAATCCATTTTGGATTAAGTTTTTGTATATGATGTGTGAGGTGCGGGTCCAACTTCATTCTTCTACAAGTGGATGTACAGTTGTCTCAGCATCATTTGTTGAAAACCATTTGTTCTTGTCCCTAATTTTCTTTATTTTTTTAAAATAATATTGTGTTTTTGGTGAAGGTTTACACAGCAGTTTAGGTTCCCATTCAACAATTTCTGTACAAATTGTTCATTGACATTGGTAACATTCTTCACAGCATGTGAGTATTCTCATTATTTCCATTCTGGTTGTTCCATTCTCCCTAATTTTATTTTGATTCAACCCATGTTTATCTGTTTTGGCCACAAGGATTTCTAAATAGACTGTCACATACTTTGCTGAAATAAAGATACAGAAGAACTATTAAAATCTTCTAATTTACTCGTCTAGTATCCTTGTTCAAAAAGGAAGTGAGATAATTTCTAATGATTTAAATTTTTTTTCCTTTTATTTTTAATAAAGATACAGTAGCTCTTTTAACACTGCTTTTTTGTGGGGAGAGGCCTCAGAAGCTTTACATTCTAAAGACATTTTAGAGACTGATAACAGTTTTACTGATCTCCTTTCTTCCCTTTTTGAAAATAGTCCAATTTATATTTACCTTTCACTGTTAGTCTGGTCCATTTACAGTTCTTCATGATTTCTCAAAGATTGCTGACTCTTATTTTTTACTGTATCAGTTCTTTCTACTCCCAGTTGCAATTATTTGGAGCCTTGAGACTTTATTAAACCACTTTAATGCAGTTTGGAGTTACCTCATTTGTCTTGCTTTTCAGTTTCACCTTAATGATGCTGCTTTTCCTTTTGTAGTTTTATGGACAAGATAAGAACAATAGCTGTTGAGCTTTTCCTCTAAAATTTGTTAATATTATACCATCTATCCCAAGCATTGGACCTATTCTTTCTCATTCTTCTTCATCCATATGTGGCACTCAAAGCCCTTTTTGTTCTTTTTTTCATTCTGGGATTTAGCTAATGCTATGTTTACAAGTTCATGCCAGTGTCTTTTTTTGCATTTATCTTTGTTTTTTCTCTTTTTAAAATTGAGGCACATCAGAGAACACTCTGCTGTCTTTTCTCTTTACATGCATCCCCTGTTCTCTTCCTCATTGGGATGACATCGTGTCATTAGAAATTTTATTTTCAGACATTCCAATTCTGTTGAGCCCTATTCCATGTTTTTAATCATATGTCAATTTTTATTTTCTGTTATCTTCCTGAAATTTACTTTTTAAAGTTGAGGCCAAAGGAGTATGTTCTGTGTTTGTCATTCAAAACAGTCAGATTTCTCCAAAGTTTTATTTCTTTTATGTCTGTCATTAATCAGAAAATAGTACTTCTCTCATAAAATCGTGTCAAGACTTTATCCAATACTATGAATTTATCAAGGGGCTTTTAGTAATGTATTGTTAATTGAATTTCTCATTACTACTACGTCTTGCTATTTTACTGGTTTGCAAATAGAGCATTATTTATATATTGTTTGTGGCTTGTTTTTTATAACACATCCCCACAATGCTCTGGGTGTTCTCTGTTGTGTTTCTGCCATTAGGTTTATGGGTTTCTTTAAGTGTATAAATCTTAATGCCTCTATTAGTGAATAAAATTTTTCTTTTTTTAGTTCCCTGTTAGAGTCATGAGTTCTTTTTCACTAAGGCTGTTGATACCTTACCATTGCTGTCAAGTAGAACTTCCTGTGGTGATGGAATATTCTATAACATGCACTATTCAGTACAACATGTGGCTATGTACACTTGAAATGTGGCTAGTGCAACTGAGGAACTGAAGTTTTCATTTTATTTAATTTTAATTCATTTAAATAACCACATGTGACTACTATATTGACAGCACAGCTTCAGACAATATATCCTTGCTTTCAAAACTTGTCTTGATTTATAAGTCTTCTGCAAAGATGTTCTTCCTAGTCTTTGTAAAATCCCTCAAAGTCCTTAGTGTGGTATCATAAGCCATGGTAAGAACATGATTTACTGTTTTCTGACATAAGTTCTCTAACTTGGCAGAGGTAGCTCAGAATCTCAGGTCCCAACCCCAGATCTGCCTCTTATTTAGCTATATGAATCTTGGGCAAGTCACTGAGCTTCCCTGTGACTCACTTTTCTCATCTATAAAATGCAGATGATAATTAGTACTTTACTCATAGGGTTGCTATGAGGATTAAATGGTTGTTGTTAGGTGCCGTCAAGTCAGTTTTGACTCAGAGCGACCTTGTGCACAACAGAAAGAAACACTGCCTGATCCTGCACCATTGCCACAATCATTGCTGTGTTTGAGCCCATTATTGCAGCCACTGTGTCAGTCCATCTCATTGAGGATCTTCCTCTTTTTCACTGACCCTCTGCTTTACCAAGCATCATGTCCTTCTCCAGGGACTGGTCCCTCCTGATAACATGTACAAAGTATATAAGACAAAGTCTCAACCGTTGTCGCTTCTAAGTAGCATTCTGGCTGTACTTCTTCCAAGACAGATTTGTTCGTTCTTCTGGCAGTCCATGGTATATTCAGTATTCTTTGCCAGTACTGTAATTCAGAAGCATCAATTCTTTGGTCTTCCTTATTCATTGTCCAGCTTTTGCATGCATATGAGGCAATTGAAAATACCATGGCTTGGGTCAGGTGTACCTTAGTCTTTAAAGTGACGTCTTTGCTTTTCATCACCTTAAAGAGGTCTTTTGGAGCAGATTTGCCCAATGCAATACATCATTTGATTTCTCGACTGCTGCTTCCGTGGGGGTTGATTGTGGATCCAAGTAAAATGAAATCCTTTACAACTTAACGTATTTTCTCCATTTATCATGATGTTCCTTATTGGTCCAGTTCTGAGGATTTTTATTTTATGTTGAGGCGTAATTCATGCTAAAGGCTGTGTAGTCTTTGATCTTCATCAGTAAGTGCTTCAAGTCCTCTTTGCTTTCAGCAGGCAAGTTTGTGTCATCTACGTATCACAGGTTGTTAAAGAGTCTTCCTCCAGTCCTGATGTCGTGTTCTTCATATAGTCCAGCTCAGATTATTTGCTTAGCATCCATACATAAATGCTATATAAGCATATGTTAAATAGTTTAATACTTTCCTTATAGCAAGCTACTTACTTTCTGTTTCTCTGTTCCTTTAATAAGTAGATACAAAAGGAAAAAGACCACCTGTGTCTCCAAGTTTCTAAAAGTCATTCTTTTTTGCTGCTTCTGATTTTTTTTCACATATCAGTAGAACTAGGTAGCATTATGAGATTTCCCAGACCCTACATCACATCTTACATAAAAACTCCAAGAAGCCAGTGTAATTCCTCATTAACCGTGTCAGATATAGCCACCACCATAAAATCAGCAGAGTACTTTCTTAGATAGTAAGAGGAGGCCTCAAACCTGCAAGTGACTATTATTAGTCTTTTTTCTTGTTTTTTTACAAAAGGCATGCTGCTGCTTTTGCTTCAGATAGTCTACATTCGCCATGTGTGTCGTCTTATACCTGTGATGTTCCCGTTGTGCTGGGGTGCTTCCCTCTTTCTTGTCCTTGGTTTTTTTTTTTTTTAAACCATCCATCAGCCTCATGTTAGTATTTGTTTTGTTTGGGGTTTTGTTCTTAGTGGCCTCAATTTATTTTCCTTTTGGTTCTTATACTACTTAAATTCTAACAAATAACTGTTCATATAGCTGATAGAAAAGCACTTCATCATTTCTTGGTGTTTATAAACAATTTATAAACATAATTGATGATCACCTCCTATCAGGGAGACAAACAGACACAAATCTTGAGCAAATTTGGTGTTCCTGTTACTTAAACCTTAGGTTGAACCTTAGGTTTGTTTTGTTAAATAAGAGAAAGTGAATAATCTACATTGGTTTTGAAAAGGCAGCAGAAAACTTACATCTAAGAAAGTTTTAAAATTACTTCCGTTTTAAATAGGAAAGGTATAAAATTTTAGTGTGAGATAAAATTCAAAGACTAATGCCATATTCCCTAATGATTGGTAGTAAGTTCTTACAGAAAATATTTGAGAAGTTTTCTGTGGTAAATGAAAATAGATGCTTTTAATCTTTCCCTTTGACCTTAAGTTTTTACATTATTTCTACATTGTATTTGTATAACTTTCTCTCATTTAGTCCTGACAACAAAGGGAATATGTTTTTATACGTGAAGGACAGACTTTATAATCATTTTTCTGAGTGAGGGAAGTCCAAAGAAAGCAATTTAGTTGAACTTAGTAAAAGAAGGGGCAGAGTCAGAGACATGCACTAGTTTCTTGACTCCTAACCAGTGTTTATACCACTAATTCATACTGCCTTCTACACCTGAGTGGAAGACAAGGATGATTCATTTGAATAATCTCTGACCTTAATATTATTCATGAAAATTAGGTCAATAATTATAAATAACTGTTAAAGTTTTAGGTAAGCAAAGAAGTTTGGGGAAATGATGTTATACATCATTTCTTTCCATGTATTTTTTGCACTGTGTTTGCATTGCGTAGTGTGATGGTTTCTAAGCCAAATTATACTTGAGAACAAATGTCTTTTTATCTTACTGGATGTAATGATTTAGGGCACATTAATCACAACTTCATATTTATACAATATTTTATCATAGGCTTGCCCACCAATAAGTTTTTCTTAAACTTTTATAAAATCTGAATTGTGGCGGACAAGTAGTTGGTGATATTTGAATGCTAAATACTTGAAGCTGATTACAGGACTAAACTTTTTTTACTGCAAGTGTTTTATATAAGGCACAACAACACTTGCAGTTGGCATTCTCAAAGTGTGACTGAAACCTCAGGTTGAGTGAATTATTTAAAATTATTAAAAGTGTTTTTTTAATATGTGTGTGTATCTGTACCAATATGTAATTTTGACATTTTCATCTACATTAAAATTAGGATAAAACCAAAAAACAAACAAACACATTGCCGTATAGTCGATTCTTACTCATAGCAACCCTATAGGACAGAGTAGAATTGCCCCAAACTGTTTCCAAGGAGCAGCTGGTGGATTCCAACTGCCGACCTTTTGGTTAGCAGCCGTGCTCTTAACCGTTATGCCACCAGGGCTCCAAAATTAGGATAGTAAAGTCTTATTTAACATTATATAACTTATTTATTATATTATTTTTGTCTGCATGTAGTTAATGCAGAATAATTCTCAAACACCGTTAAATTTTATTAGTTTTTTTTTTTTTATTAGAGTGATATATACATGTCAATATGAAAAACAATCTATTTTTTTCTGTCTAGGGTATACCTGTTATGATGATCATAAAATTCCTAAAGATTTGAAAAGGACCTTTGGTGGCACAGCAGTTAAAGCACTTGACTGCCAACCAAAAGCTCACCAGCCACTCTGTGGGAGAAAAGACCTGACGATCTGCTCCCGTAAAGATTTTAGCCTAGGGAATCCTATGGGGCGGTTCTACTCTGTCCTATAGGGTCGCTATGAGTTGGAATCAACTCGATGGTGGTACATTTTGGTTTAAAGGTTTGAAACTGATGTCTTGTGTTCTTAGTTAATGATTCTCAAATTTTAATTTTAAGTGTTTATTAGGAACAAAACATTTGTATGGTATTTGGAAGATAGCAGTAAGTCCCTCACAGTTCTTCCCATAAATAAACTTTAAGAAAATTAAGGAAAGATACAAGATAAGCTTACTAGTGGGAAAAGCAAATTTAATTAGCATTATGTTGACTCACATCCAATTTCCTTCTTATATGGGTTTCGTTTTAGGGACGAACGTAAAGCTATTTGACAGTATTTTAAATTGATGCCCTAGGCTTAGCTTATTGACTGAATTTATTAATTGTGTCATTTCTTTTAAAAAAAAGTTTATCATGAAGAATGCTTAGTGATGTTCTTTTGTATGTGTTTTATTATAGAGCTGAATTAGAGAAACATGGTTATAAGATGGAAACCTCATAGCATCTGGGAGAAGCACTGAAGCAACTGAAACTTGAACTGTTTACTAAATTCTAGGGCAGAGAACCCAGGATGGGACACTTCAAAAAATGTTCATTTCATTTTCTGCTTGGATTTATTTTTGTTTTTGTAACACAAAAAATAAATGTTTTGATCTAATCTTGCTTTGGTGTAGAAATCTTGATCTTTGGCCTGTGATCATAAATTTTCTCATATTACTCAAAATTTTCCAGAACCTTATTATATAGAGACAGTTAAACTTCATAGTATGATTTTTTTTTTTTTTTTTTTTGAATGTTAACTGAGGCTCAGAGAGGTTAAATGACCTGGAACTAGCATCTGATGTCCAATACAGTATTTTTCTTAAATCACGCTGATTCCATGTTAGTCCTGTTTCATAAGGTACTTTTTTATATCGCATCAAACCTTTAATCTCATCTGTATTTTGATAATATAGGCAACATTTACTGAAATTTCTAAGGTGTCCCTTCAAAACCTGTGTTTTTAAATATTAATTGTTTTAAATTGCTGTAATTTACTTAGTTCTTGAGCCAGTAATAATATTAATGGTTGCTAGATTATTACTAGTACTTAATGGCCAGAGCAGTTTCATCATAGTTCTAAGAGCAGCATCCTCTGATAAAATTGGGGAGGTACTCAAAATACTTTATCAACTTGTGTATATTTCTCAGGTACTGCATAGCAGATTCATTTAATACAGTTAAGTTTCTGCAAATTGATTACTGTTGCCACATATTCTTTTGTAGGAGATTTAATTTGGTTTGCAGAAGGTTCTTATAAGGGAAGGAAGCTGATGTACAGTTTTTATTAGAAATACTTTTCAAATGTGACTGTTACTCATTGAAAAGTAGAATCATCAGTACTGGTGAGTAATGTAAAATGTATGTAACATGATATAGTACAGATACCAAAATAGGAGTTGAGGACCTGATCTAAGTTATGCCTCCAAATGATTGTGAACATAAATAAGTTTCCTCCTCCTAAGACAAGCATAAACCTTCCTTGCCTACCTTACAGAACTTTTGGATCAAATGGAGTAAGTAACATGAAAGATCTTTGGAAATTGTAAAAGCACCGTACATATAAGCGATATTTTTGTAATCACATACTGAAGCACAGGCAGCCATGTTAATGTTACATGTTAAGAAACATTTTGACGTATATTTTCTCAATATTCTGCAAAGTGATTACAGTCATCATTAGACCCCATATCAGTGGTTCCCTTGACAATATCAGATCAGTACCCAGCATGATGGCCACCTCATGTGACTTATTTAAATTAGATACAATTTTGAAACCTCATAGGAACTGGGCAGAGGCTGTAGTGATTTACTTCTGATTATCCAGGTCTGTGCCCTTAATTAAATACCAAATTTTTAGTTTTGGTGGTTTTTCTTCTGCTAAGGATTGGGTATGGAAATTGGTATTTGGCATTGGAATGATGAAGCACATCAGAGGGGAGAGTTGAGACTAGTCAGGCAGCTGAAAAAAATTTTTATAGGATTTTACAGTTCATAGATTTCTTTTACTTTGACCCTCGCGACAACCCTGTGGAGCAGGCATGTGGGGCCTGTCTATTGTAAATGTTTTATTAAATAGAAAGCTGCATCTCTTAGAAAATAAGCAAGTGAAAAGGCCTGTGGTTGAATGGCTAAAAGATGGCAGATACAGAATTAGAATCAGGGTTTCTGACTCTAAGTTGCTTGCATGATACTTCAGAAAGTACATGAATTTTGGTGTCATTGAAATTTGATTCAGAGTTGGGCCATTTATTAGGTGTGTATTATCTTAGATTTCAGAATAGCTTGGTGACAGTTTTTCTGTTCTCTAAAATGGAGAGAAAACCTGCTGCACAGGGTCGAACTAAAATAACACGAATTTTCTAGAAGAGTGCCTGCTGTGTATCTGTGGTCAATAAATGGCCCTTCTTACCTGTCCTAGGCCATGCTACTAATTAGGGACGTTTCCTTACCACCCCTTAATAGCTAATGCTATTACGATGCTCACTGTGTGTTACGGATGGAATTATGCCTCCCACAAATATGTGCTGTAAATCCTAACCCTTATACTTGTGGTGGAGCCCTGGTAGCACAGTGGTTAAGAGCTTGGCCACTAACGAAAAGGTCGGCAATTCAAATCCATCAGCTGCTCCTTGTAAACCCTATTGGGCAGTTCTGCTCTGTCCTGTGGGGTTGCTATGAGTCTGAATTGAATTGACGGCAGCGGGTATACCTGTGGTTATAATCCTATTTGGGAATGGGTTTTCTTTGTTATGATAATGAGGCAATACTAGTGTAGGATGTATTTTAAGTCAATCTCTTTTGAGATATAAAAGAGCAAATTAAGCAGGCAGAGATGGGGGAAGGTAGATGACATGCCACATGGAGATCACCACGATCATCAAGGAATAGAAGCTCATAAGAGACAAGGACCTTCCCCCAGAGCCAACAGAGAAAGCCTTTGCCTAAAGTTAACACCCTGAATTTGAACTTTTAGTTGCTAACCTGTGAGAAAATGAATTTGTTTGTTAAAGCCACCCACTTGTATTTCTGTTATAGCAGCACTAGGTAACTAAGACACTAGGTTCTGTAGCGTTGTTCTAAGCTATTTAATTTATATTTCTTAATTTAATCTTCACAACAACCCTGAAAGGCTAGTGTTGTCATCTGCATTTTACAAAGGAAACCAAAGCACAGAGAGACTAAGTAACTTGCCCAGGGTTGCTCAACTAGGAGGTGGTAGTAAACTTAAGGATAGGAAAATTCTATACAGCCTTGGATTTCTCTTTCAACAGCACCTAAATGTAATCTCTTACATGTAAGTGCTCCTTAAGTTTCAGTTGAGTGGATGTATAGAGAAATGAAGTTTGCTTCCAGTAGTGGAAGGAGTTTTTATTAATACAGACATACATGTTTCTGTTACTGATGAATTGCTTTTTTTCTTTGTAATTTTCCATGATCATAATTCCACTGAAAATAGTTTGAATTCAGATTGTAGCTGTAATAGTGGTCAGCATTTTTTTTGTTTTTTGTTTTTTGAAAGACTAGTATACTAATAATGCCTTACATTTTTAATGGCATGTCATGATCTGCCCATATATATATATATGTATTTTTTTAAATACTCATATCCTTTCTGTACACTTCCCAAGTTGAAAGAGGGTACATCTCCCACCTTTCTGGCAGAGAGCTGACAATTTATACTACCCTCAGCCCACCCACAGGTATGATACTGAGAAGTTGGACTCAGGTTTTATTGCTACTTTAATGGCTTCTGTGTACTTCATCTCTGAATCTTGCCACCAGTTTAGATTCTCCCCTGGGCCTACTTCTTTTTCTATCCATACATTCTCTCTAGAAATCTCACCCAGTCTCAGTTGCTTAAAAACAAAAAAACTCCATAGATGATTTCAAATCTCTATTCTCAGTCCTGACCTTTTCCTGAAGCTCCAAACTCACATATCCAACTCAGAACTTGATGGCCTCTCCAATCTATGATGGGTTTCTTTTTTTTGCTATATGTATACACATATATGCATATATATAGTTGAGAATATACACAGCAAAACACACCGTTTCTCATGTATAATTTAGTGGCGTTGATTACTTACGAGTGAGTTGTGCAACCATTCTTACCCTCGTTTTCTGAGTTAGTCCTCCCTTAATAACATAAACACACTTCCCCTAAGGTTCCTATCTTTCAAATTACTTTCGTCAATTTGATCCCATATAGATAGTTCTTAAAAGGGCATAATGCTCACGGCAGACCTTTTTTAGTTAAACTAAACTATTGTGAGGTTTTAAGATCACTTCAGGGGATATTTTTGGTCTAAGGTTTAAAGATTATCCCAGGGTAATAGTTCCAGGGGTTCATTCAATCTTCATGGCTCCAGAAGTCTGGAGTTCATGAGAATTTGAAATTCTGTATTTCCCCCCTTTTGATCAGGGATTCTTTTATAGAATCTCTGATCAAAATGTTCAGTCATGGTAGCCAGGCACCATCTAGTTCTGGTTTCATGGCAAAGGAGACAGTTGTTCATGGAGGCAATTTGCCACACATTCCATATCCTTTTATTCCTGACTCTCCTTCCTCTTGCTCCATGTGAATACAGACCAATTGTGCTTTGGATGGCTGCTTGCAAGCTTTTAAGACTCCAGACACTACAAATGAAGTAGGAGGTAGAACAAAAGCACTAAACATGTTATTAGGCCAATTAACTGGAATGTCCCATGAAACCATCACCATAAACCTTAAAACCAAGGAACCAAATCCTGTGAGGTTTTTGGTTGGACATAAGCAGCTTCAGCAGGCACTCTTTTTTTTTTTTTTTTGTCATTGATGTAAATATATCACAACTTTTGCCAGTTCAACTTTTTACAGGTGTACTTTAATACCAATTATAATAATTGGCTGTGCAACCCTACCTTTAATGCACTTTTTCCATCACCATTAACTCCCTTTTTCTCTCTCCTTCTAGTCCCTGGCAACTATTAATAAACTTTGTTCTCTGTACATTTGCCTTTTCTTGTCTTTTTATATAAGTTGAGATCATACAATATTTGTGATTAGCTTCTTTTGCTCAGCAGAATGTCTTCAAACTCCATCCATACTGTAGCATGTATCAAGACTTCATTTCTCCTACTGGCTGAGTAGTAGTCCATTGTATGTATATACATTTTGTTTATCCATTCATCTGTTGTTGGACATTTAGGTTGTTTCCACCTTTTGGCTATTGTGAATTAGTGCTGCAATAAACATTGGTGTACACGTCTCTTTTTGAGTCTCTCAAGTCTTTTTGGGTACATAGGAGTGGAATTGCTGAGTCATATGGTAGTTCTGTTTTTAGTTTTTTGAGGAACCACCACACTGTCTTCCGCAGTGGCTGTACCATTTTGCATTCCCAACAGCAGTGGGTAAGTGTTCCAATTTTCCGATCACCAACGTTTGTTGTGTGTGTGTGTGTGTGTGTGTGTGTGTGTGTGTGTTTAGCCATCTTAAAGTGAAATGGTATCTCATTATGGTTTTGATTTGCACCTCTCTGATGGCTAATGATGCTTAACATCTCTTCATGTGCCATTTAAATGTTCTCTGGCGAAATGTCTGAGTCCTTTGCCCATTTTATGATTGGGTGATTCGTCTTTTTGTTGTTAAGTTGAGGTTTTATATATATTTTGGTTATTAGATTCTTGTTGGATATATGATTTCTGAAGATACTCCCAGTTGGTTGCTTGTCTTCACTTTTTTGGTAGTCATTTGATGAACAAAAATTTTTAATTTTTATGAGGTCCCATTTGTTTTGTCTTTTGCTGTTTGTGCTTTTGTTATTAGATAATCCATTGTTGAAAGCTAGGCCTGACAGTGTTGCCTCTGCTTGTTCTTCTAAGATTTTATAGTATAATGGGTTTTTTGAAGTTAACTTGGCGAAAGCAGAAGCCTTGATTATCCTTTTCAAACCTGCTCTTTCCTCCAGTCTTCCTCATCTCAGTAAATGCCCCTACCTTCTATCCAATTGCTGAAGCAAAACATATAGAAACTCTTCTGAATCTTCCCTTCCTCTTTCCCCCAGTGCTCAATCTACTAGCAAACCCTGTCAACTTTACCTCTAAAGCATATTCCATTTAGTTGATACCACTGCTTGCCAACTCAGCATCCATTGCTGCTGCTTCTTTCCTAACAACCTCAAAAAATTGTTTTCCAGATAATCCATCCTTTTACTTAGAGCGTATGATTCAGGGCAAACTGACCACATTCCTAACTCAGGATGAGCTCTGCTTAATCATAAGCCGATTGTAGTAACCTCATCTTCTTGCAAATGATTGGATAAGGGATGGACAGGCTTAAATAAATTTGGGCCAATGAAGCAAAGATTGGAAATAGAGGCATCTGAAAAAAAAGAATCTTGGCTTGTAAAATAACCGATTAAAACCAGCCTCTCCCTTTGGATAGGAATAAGAAGCATCCTGTCCCAGTTGTTTCGTTGTTGTTAGTAGCAGTTCAATTGATTCCGACTCATTGTGACCCCATGTGTGTAGAGTAGAACTGCTCTATAGGGTTTTCAAGGTTGTGACCTTTTGGAGACAGATCACCAGCCCTGTCTTCAGAGGCACCTCTGCAGTAGGTTTGAACCAGCAGCCTTTCAGTCTAGTGCTTAATTGTTTGTGTCATCCAGGGACTCCTAGTCTCAGTTGCTAGTGGCAGTCATCTAACACCCATTCTAATTTGAGGGCAAAGATGATTAGAAGAACGTGACTCCTTGATGATGTCATGGAGCTACTGATTTGACCAATCTTGAAGCCTGCTCTAGCACTAGACTTCCTATAAAATAAACCTACAAATTTCCTTAATTAAGACAGAAATATCTTAACTGATATATCCAGAATCTATCTACTCCCACTATTAGTAATATCCTAATATAAACCACTACCATCTCTCAACTGGGTCTAATGCAATGATTACCTAACTGGTCTCCCGACGTCTGCTTTTGCTGCCCTACAATCAGTTCTGGAAAAAATAGCCAGAGGGATCTTGTTGAAAGTATGATCATGTCACCCCTTTCCCTAAATGCTGACAGTTGCTTCTTATAGCAGCATAAAATCTAAACTGCTTATAAATCGCTACGTGATCTGCCTTCTGCCTACCTTGTTGACTGATAGCGCTTAGTGTTCAATAATGTCATATTTTGGTCGCTTGTGAAGACTAAATCAAAGATAAATCACCTAATTAAAAAATTATTCAGCCACATGCTCTTGTTGAACATGCAAGGGACCTTTTTACCAGTTGTTCCCAGTAATGGTTGCCCTCATCCTCACAAACCAGGTCTTTCCTGAGAACTAGTCTAAGGTATCCACCCAGTTACTCCACAACACTTCGTCTAAAAAATGCTCTGCAGTACTACCTGACTTTTTGTCTATTTATTTTGCATTACAAATGATTATTTTCCTGTGTGTCAGAAACTGATGGCAAATGATGGCTAGAATATTGATTGGGTTTTGCTCTCCATATAGCTGCCTTGGTGTGGTGGGCTGTTAAAACGTTAATGCAAGGATAAAATTCATTTTATGGTGGCTGTAAGTGATTCCAAGTGGAGTCACTGTATTATCATTCTGGATTCCTCTTCCTTCCATTCGATAGCTGGCATGGCATGGAATGCAGCTTATACTTTTCTTTGTTATCCTTTGGCTATAGTCTATTATTCAAGAAACGTTAGAACAATATCAGTGATGATAGCATGGTAAGGTGACTTTTTAAACTAGGTGACTATAGATAGTCTTGACGCTTTTTCCTAATGAAGGTTGATATTTAGAGATGCAGGAACTGTTAGCTAACATTCCAATGGTATACAGAACATTTAAAACTTATTTTTCACCTTGATGAGGACACATTTACAATGTAATATAGTTTTTTTTCTTCTTAGTTTCTTTTGTTTGTTCGTTTTGTTTCTTATTGGTCTCTTGTTTCACACTGTGAATTCCTCGAAGTAGAATCCCTGTTGTATTCATCTTCATATGCCATTGTTTTAGTTTGGGTTCCCTCCAAAACAGACCTAGAGATAAGGATTTGAGTGTGAGTAGTTTATTGCTGAGGTGATAGGAGAGCGGGGAAATGAGACAGGAAAGAGAGGGAAGCCACTAAGCATTGTAGACCGTTAGACCTTAATTTCACCGACTTAATCCCACTGGTTCATTTCCACTGCTCTAGGAGACCATATACAACATGTCTCAGAGTTATAGTATCCAAGGGGCAGTGAAACTTTGGTATTTATCTACCAACTCCAGTCATTGATTGAGGGCTACTCAGAGGCGTTTGGGCGGGGGGGCAGAGATTATTTCCCAGCAGCTTCCAACCTGGTTTATGTGTAGGCCGAGCGGATTCTGGCTGCCAAGAGAAAGACTTCAGACTGAGTCATAGGTGCTGGAAGTTGACAATGAAGCTGTTCTGCCTAAAAATGGTAAGTTATGAGGCAATAAGGACAGGATCCCAACACCATCTGCTACATCTCTAGGATATAGTGTTTCTTAAATATTTGCTACAAACTGAATCTGGAAACCATTGATTAGGAGACCAGAAGAAAGACTGGCTGAATCAGCATAAATCAGGACACACAGTTGTGTGCCGTCAGGTGAATTCCGACTCATAGTGGCCCTAAAGTGACCCTATAGGACAGAGTAGAACTGTCCCTTAGGGTTTCCTAGACTGTAAATCTTTACAGGAGCAAATTGCCAGGTCTTCTCTCCCTCAGAGTGGCTGATGGGTTCAAATCATGACCTCTGGGTTAGCGGTCAAATGTTTCCATTGCACAACCAGGGCTCCTTTGGAAACATAGTAGAGACCCTTTATAATAATGAGAGATGCCTTTTGTCTTCTTTGTTAGTTGTAAAGTATATTAGACTTTTATAATATGTTGTTTTCATATAATAAGCCTATGTCATATTTAACTGATTGTACCTAGACAATTGAAACATTATGCCCTGCCAAAAGAGGAGATCAGTAAGGTCATCAATGACTATGAAATATGCTTTTTTGTTGCTGTCTGCAGTAAAAATATCTTGCAGAAAAATCTTCATAACTCCTTGCTTTGACCAAACTATGACCTCATTGAAATTCAATAACTATTCAATGCATAGATCACATGGATATTGTTTATATTTTCAAGATTAATCCCTTATTTAAGATGAAATGATATGCTTGTATCTAGACATGAATGTTCACATGTAAATAAAGATGACTTTAACAAGGGTGTTTGAATTTTGCAAAGTTCACACTTAGAAACAAAGACACATGATTGGCATTTTGTGTATAGAAACCCATAGTCAAAGTTAATAGGATATGTCCTAATGATTTTGATGATGATATTTCTAAGTAGAGGAACGGACAGAACATTGACTTTATGAAATGAACAATTGCTTCAAAGAGGACAATTTTTGTGTTTACGGCATTTCATAGTTTTCAGTAATTTCTCCTTTGGTGACTAATAAAAGGGCATATGTTAAATTACGTTGACTTTGGAGACATGTGGATCATTCCTCTGTAGGAGAAAAAAATTTACAGAAGAGAAGGATGGCTTGCTAAAACTTACCAAATTACAAGTAAAATTTTAAGTGATACTGATTTATATATTGGAGAGGCTTCTTCATATTTTACAATTTGGCTTGTTAAATAAGTCTAGCAATATATTTTAGAAGCTAAATTTTCACTGTTTAATACAGTTGGTCTTAGTCTATGTATATTTCTATTTATACTATTACTATATATAATACTAGTTGTCAGTAGCGTAGGGGATTAAATACTGTTAGATTTTATTTTGTTTTTCAAATTAAAATTGTTTATAGACTAACAAAAGAGTCTTTAAGTCCTTTTTAATGCCATTGAAAAAAGAGCATATATACTTTTCCATGGAATGCTTTTTCCTTAATTTTTTTGTCTGAGTGAAATTGTAAATTTCATTTTAGAACTATGACAAGGTATAGAAAAACCTAGCGTTGGTAATTAGATGAGTGGTGTCAAATGATATTCCCCAGAACCTGTATAAGAAAGTATGCTGATGAGCTCCAGGCACCCTTGTTTGTTCTACTTGGAGTAGTTTGACCTTTATTTGTTTTACACATTGGGACTCAATATAAAATTTTATTTGAAAAATTGATTCTGCTGCTTTTCGTTTAAAGTTTGATAACAGTGATCTAGATTTTCTACAATATTGGCAATTTCTCCTAAATACTACTGAGTAAGTTAGGTTTTACTTTCTGTCCAGATTCAGGGTAGAGCCACTTCATACTGTGAAAATTATAAACATTTTTTTGTTAGTTTTCTGAGTCTCTGTCATCTATATATTTGTGACCATGATGTTAGATTTACAGAATTGAACAGCTTCTTAAAGAGCATCTACCTCTACCACTTCATTTTACAGATGAAGAAATAAACTCAAAGAGGTTGTGACCTGTCCCCAAGATCACATTGGGTAGACACAATAAGTGATTCTAATCCACTACTCTTGCCACTGCATTGAGCTTTCTCTCTTTTAAGGGATCTTATTTCATCAATCCTGAATATAGAATATTTATTAGATATTAGGAAATATGAATGGCATAAAGGAAAGAATGAGAACAAATAACATTGGAGAAGAAATTCACCCATTCAACAAATATTTATTGAGCAATTACTATACATCAGGCACTTTGGTATTTACTGAAACTAGTTTGTTAGCTTACACGTGAAAAATCTATATGTGCTTTAGGCAGTGTTCGTTAATGCAAATTAAATAGACAGCTCCTGGTCTCTAGGGTTTTATAGTCGCAATTTCTGTTTTAACACCATAATGGATGTTGATTCTATCTTGGCTACCCAGGATAATTGCCACTTATGTTGATAGCAACACTCAGATTTCCTATAGGTAGTTAATACCACCACCTTCCTACGTTCCATCTTAATTTTTTAAAAATCAAGATCCCCTATATAGCCCTAAGCAAGGAGGTGAAGGCATATGGCCAATACGAGGTCAACTGGACTTTTTTTCCTGGGACTCAGGGATATGAGGGTGGGAAATCCATCAGAGTTTATCCTGTCCAGAGCACTGAGTAGTTTCTTCTTCCAGGACCCTCTGCCCCCTACGGTATCTTGGATCCTGTCCTTTTCAAGCGCGACTCTTCAACTTTGTCTTCGATTCTCATAACTCTCTGAGTTCCTTCCAATAAAATCCCTTTTGGCTTAAGTTAACCAAAGTTGGTTTCTGTCGCTTCAACCAGTTAACTCCAACTGATACCTATGTCTGTTTGTGAAAGAGATTGCAACTATTTATTTGATGTAACAACACAAACTGATATAAAAGAGCAGGGCCCATGAAAGTTTGGGCTCTTTATCTCAAAATCCAAATCCTGAATCACTGTACTGAGAAAAGATGACCCTAACCCCCAAATAAGCCTTTTAGTCTTTTGCTACATTAACAAGCTTGGTATCAGGAGACCTGTTATACAATAAAGATAATTCCCTCCTCTTGCTTATCTTCTCCCTTCCCATTTAGAGACGACATCCTAAGAAGCCATACTGGGTCTCTTAGGGCTGTGAAGCACTGTCATCCTTTTCCCAGTCTTCATTTTGATCTGCTAAAGTACCCCTGTGCTGGCCGTCTGCTGAGTGTTGTTGACCTTGTTCACTGATTGCTTTTAGTGATTCCCTTCAGTGATTGATGGAACTGACTGGACAGTAATGAAAACAGAGCTGATTCACTTTATCTAAGCAGGATTAAAGCCTGAAAACAAATCTAATTTTTGTTTATGGGGAGGGGAAGTAGGAGCAAAAGATTTTGATCAGCGTCTTAAAGTAACATGAAAGGAAGATGGGAGGATTTAATATGGTGAAAGGAAACTTTATAAAGAAAAGACAGCATAACTGTTAGATTCCTAATGGAAGGAGTGGTGACTCTCTAATTTCCTTTTTAACAGTGAATGCCTATCACATGCCAGGCATGGTATATACTAACCCACAGCCCCTCTGGATAAATGTGTGATCTAAATTGGGAGAAAATGAAATGTGGGAAATGTAAAACGATCATGGAAAATTGAAAAGATTAGAATAGAGCATTGGACGGCATAATTTGAGACCTTTACCTTTTTATATCTCTGTATAAAGTTATGAAAAAATGTAGCTTGTAGGAAATTAAAGATTCTTGGGAAAGTTGTTCTTTTTTTTTGCCAGTGGTAATTCATGTAAAGCATTCATTAATAACTGTAGTGTAGCACATAGATATTTGTAAATATCTTTTAAATTTAAATTTCAACTTTTTAAATAATTAGAGGCACATTTTAGGTACCTGTGACTATGGTGGGCCCTATGATAGAAGGATGAACTGTTAGAAGAACATTCCTTGTCCTTTCACGTTTTTCTTGCAGGAATAAATAGGTGGCTCAATCTATAGGTGGAGAGAAAGGCTGCAGGATAGCCCAGTGCAATATCATTGCATTACTGTAATCATAGTTGATGTGTTAATCCCTGGGTCTCTGTTTAACAGCTGGAAAATGAGGAGGGTCACAGCCAGCCTATACAGTGCTGTTGTGGATTGAATTGTGTCCCCCCAAAATGTGTGTCAACTGGTCTAGGCCACCATTCCCAGTATTGTGTGGTTGTCTTCCATTTTGTGATCTAATTGTCCTATGTGTTATAAAGGAATTGACTCCACTTGGCGTGAGTTTTTTAGTTTTTGTGATGTTAATGAGGCAGGATTCGAGGCAGTTATGTTAATGAGGCAGGACACAACCTACAGGATTAGGCTGTATTTGAGTCAATCTCTTTTGAGATGTAAAAGAGAGATTTGCGCAGAGAGGAGAGGGACTTTCTACTACCAAGAAAGAAGTGCCAGGAGTGGAGCACATTATTTGGACCCGGGTCCCTATGCTGAGAAACTCCTAGGCCCAGGGGAAGATTGATGACAAGAACCTTCCCCCAGAGTCGACAGAGAGAGAGCCTTCCCCTGGAGCTGGTACCCTGAATTTGGACTTCTAGCCTCACAGACTGAGAGAATAAATTTCTGTTTGTTAAAACCATCCATTTGTGGTATTCCTGTTATAGCAGCACTAGATAACTAAGACAAGTGTCTTTGTGTAAATTGGAAAATGCCACGCCTCCCTCCAGGAGAATGTAGCCCTATGAGCTTGGCAAGCAGAGCACAGACTAGATTTTAGCCTTTGTGGTTATTTTGCTGGGTGCTCTTGTGCAGATTACAACCTACACCTGTATAGACATCCCTGGTTCAAGTTCCTGGTTGCCTGCAACAGAGACCAACCCTAAATATCTTAAGCTAAAAGAGAATTTATTGGCAGGATATTGGGGGCCACAGATCAACAGGAAGCTGAGAAAATGACAGAAAGTAGGGCATCTCTGGCATCAGGACCTTAGTTAACGAAGGTCTTGACTGAGGAGCAGGCTAGTCCTCAGGCCCCCAGGGCTGCTGCAATGGATTTGACCTCTGCCCATGCTCCCTCCCTTTGCTTCACTCACTCAGGGTTTATAGTTCCAGAAGTAATGTCTGATTGACTGTCCCCCTGGCTGTACCAGGGAGTTGGTGGAGGAAGGAACAGGCTGCCCAGCTTCTAAAGTGGGAAGTGGCAGTGAGAGATGGTACTTAGTGTCCTCCCACTAAGACCACACGTCTTTGAATTGTCCCTCAGGGAAGACTGGGGTGCTGTTAGGAAGGAGTTCATGTATGGAGAGAATTGGATGCTAGATAACTACAAAATAATAAATGTTACAAGATGTAGGTATTAATATCTGCTAATGGTGTTATATCTAGTCCAAGCTCCTGTACAAAACTGCTTTAAAGACAGTGACATAAAAAGTGTTAGAACTAAAGGCACTTATGTAGCCAGTTTCCTGACCCACTGTTTTTGTGCATGTCCTTGTCTCTGTACATAGATGTGATGGCATAAATGGATGACCTAGGAAAGGAAGACTCTTCAGTGACTGTTCATAGTGAAATACTTAAAAACTAATGTTAGTTATGAAACTATTATTTCTGTTGATTCTCTATAGTCTACCACATACTGAACCCAGAGGACACTTTTCTCCAGCACAAGAAGAAAATTCCCAAATTTTATCATCTCCTTTCTCGTAGATAGAAATGTATCTATTTTCCACCCTTTGTATGTGTGTGTCTTTGATGGGGTGGGGTGAGGCTTATGCTTATGCGTATGGTGAAGCCATACCAGGGCTGCCTATAACCTCCTGGAGCTCAGTTTCCAACACTGACCTTGAGGCAGAGAGAGCACTATTTGTCTTGCTTTCCTGCCTACTCGTGTTCTTTCCTTGTAGCAAGTGATTCCAGAAGTGCAAAGTACCACATAGGAGCCCAGGAACGCTGGGTTTGTAGGATGTTCAATGTAAATAATTTTTAGGGAATTATACTTGAGAGGTCATTGAGTTTCTCTTCGTCTTACCTGGAGTCACCACAAGCTTTCACCCAATCTGGGCACTGACCTTAGAACAAGCATGAGTCATGAGACAAAGGGAGTATTTTGGCTCTCTAAAAATAAATCCATTTTTATAAAAGGCATTTCTAGGAGCAGATTCTTCATCCTCATATGGGCATCATAGTAACAGTAGGTTTTTCCTAGTTGTAGTTTACATTTTTTCCTAGTTGGAGTTTACATTGTAAATTTAAAACTTTTTTATAATATTGTCCAGCTACTTATTTTTTCCTTTTCAGAATGGCAATGGATTTGAGTTTCAGGTTAGTAATTTTGGTCTACATGGAGCTCTGTTTCCCAGCATACTCCACAGTGTTTCATGCCTCTGGATTTGCTCATGCTGTTTTCTCAGACTGCAATGTCCTTTCCTTTCTTCCCTTGACTAACTCCTCATCATCCTGCAGGGCTCATTTTAGGCTTCATTCTCTCCTGGAAGCTTTTTTTGACTCCCAAGTTCAGCTCTGTGCGCCTCCTTCAGCTTCCCATCGAACTCAGTGAATACCTTCATCTTATCTTTTTCCAGTTCCAGTTGCCCTCCAGTCGATTCTAACTCATGGTGAGTCTATGTGTGTGAGAGTAGAACTGTGCCCCGCAGAGTTTTCAATGACCGATTTTTCAGGAACAGATCTCCAGGACTTTTCTTCCAAGGCACCTCTGGAAGGACTCGAACCTCCAACCTTTCAGTTAGCAGCTGAGAATGTTAACTGTTTGCACTACCCAGTTACTGCATCTTATCCTTAACCTAATTTAATTGAAATGATCTGTTTTGAATTGTTTGAATTGAAATGTTTTGAGGTTTTTCTCGTTTGTTTTTGTTTTTCTGCTGTCATTAGAGTGAAAAGTTCTCTTGGGTGAGGACCATCTTTTCACCTTTAGATCTAGTACAGTTCTTAATAAATGTCACTTGAACCAAATTAAGTGGGCAAAAGCTGGCCTCCAATAAAACTTAGTGAGACTTCTACAATTCTGTTGTAGCTTCGGAAATGAGAACAGTTTCTATGAAACCATCATTGGAACAAGGGAACCAAAATTGAGCACCATAATCCAGTCATCCTACAGAAGTAAATAGAAGACCCTGAAGCTGGACTTGAATCTTATTTCTGACTTCCACTTCTCACTTGTTTTGAAGCAGGTTTTTTATCTGATGTGTCTTAATTTTCCCAGTTGCAAAATAGCTGTGAATATTCTATTCATTGAAACCTGTGGGGCCTGGTATTCTCATTGAGCCATTGGATGCCAGCATACCATGAATGTAGTTCATTATGCCAAAAACAAAGTGCATGCAGCTTAATCAATGTGGCAGTGAAGACTAAGCGTGTTGGAGCAATTGAACTGATTTGACATTTTCCTGGAATCGACAAGGAGAATGTATTCCCACGTGGCAAGCTACTGGATTTTTCCCCCTATATTTCAAGTTATAGACACACTTTCTCCATTGACATTTATTAGAAAGTAACACAAAGCAGATTGCTGGTCTTGCACTCTGTGGACGTTTTATATGGGGCATACTATCTGCCTTCTGTGTGCCAGGCATGATGGCATCCTGAGGGGTTAAGCCCTCAAATCCTGTTCTACCATTTTAATAATTTCATTGACTTAACCTTTATATAGATAAAGTATATAATTTTCTCAAAGAATACTTTGTGCTTGCCTAAAGAAAGAAGGCATCAGGTTAGACGTTCGGTCTGAGATCTGTCAGGTGATGATACAAAAGGTTTAACTTAAACACAAACACTAGGTCACGCAGGGACTGGATCCAGATGGTTTTGTATTTGATTACACCCACCTCCATCTCCCTGGCATCTATCTCCTTTCTTCTCTTTTCTGCCATCTGCCAATACACTCGAATCAGGAACTTAATCACATATGCTATCAACAGGTCACGTTTTTCTCCCCCTTCTGTTCTTTCATTGGGTGGCAAGAAAAGAGTATATTGTAAAGCAGTATCTAGTTTTACTGTGGATACTGAAGATTGTACTGTAAATTTTCCCCAGGGCTAAATAGCTTAAGACTAAGTCTGTGTCACTTGCTCGTGTAATTCCAGTATTTAAGACACAGAAATCAAATGTC
Source organism: Trichechus manatus latirostris (assembly GCF_000243295.1). Taxonomy (NCBI): domain Eukaryota; kingdom Metazoa; phylum Chordata; class Mammalia; order Sirenia; family Trichechidae; genus Trichechus; species Trichechus manatus. The sequence continues at coordinate 3,606,899 of NW_004444092.1, forward strand.
ATACTTGATCTAATTTAATGTGTAGAGTGAAGTACATTTTTCCATTATCTGTTGTCTTTTATTATTAACTATAGATTCTTGATATTGGCAATTTTACTAATTAACCATAATAAGAAATTAACAATAGTATATAAAATGATTTAAATTATGGACCTTGGAGTTAGAATCACCTGATATTTTTTTGTGGCTGGGTCATGTACTAGCTGTGTGGCCTCAAGCATGTTACTTAACCTTTCTAAGCCTCATCTGTAAAGGGAATATGAGAGCACTTAACTTTTAGGGTTATTGTAAGGATTAATGAAATAATTGTGTGAAGCAGTTAGCAGAGCCCCTGGCACCCTCTAAGTGCTCAATGAATAATAAGAAAACAAATAATTGTCATCGGGTCACTTCCAACGCATGGTGACCCCATGTGTGCCTGAGTAGAACTGTACTCCATCGGGTTTTCAATGGCTGATTTTTGGGAAGTAGATCGCCAGGCCTTTCTTTTGAGGCACCTCTAGTGGACTCAAACCCTCAACCTTTCGGTTGGCAGTCGAGCACAAGTTAACAGTTTGTACCACCCAGGGACTCCTAAATAGTGATAGACTTTATTATTAATCTTTGTGCTACTATTAAAATAACTTTGACCACTAAAGTAAAAGAGATAAAGTAATGAAATGGAATTTTTTTTAAAAAACTACTACTCTACTATGCATCTTGAAATACGATTCTCAGATGGTTTTATAAAAAATATTTGTATTTATAAAGAGATATGGCTCCATGAATACAATTACTATCATCTGCAGCAAGTCAGGCTGCTCAGCTGATGTGTCCAGAGTGAAAGGCTGCGTATTGATCTTCCGTTGCAATTTCTACCAAGTGGGTAGAACATTTGTGAACATCTTAGAGCAGGGTTCAGAAACTGTAGCCTGCAGACAAATCCAGCCTGCTGCCTGGTTTTGTAGGGTCTGGGAGCTAAGAATGGTGGGGAAAAAAATGAAAAGAAAAATAATATTTTGTGTCATGTGAAAATTATGGGAAATTTACAGTAATGTGTTGTCTATGTCGGCAGAGTTGAGTAATTGCAACCACGTGACCTGCAAAGCCTAACATATTTTCTATCTGGCTCTTTACAGAGAAAAAGTTTCGTGACCCCTGACTTACAATAATAAAAAAGTAATGCTTGATGAGGCTTTCAGAATCCAGCACTCTCAATTTAAAGATCTGGAAACTGGATCCCAATAAGATACAGGGCTCATCAAAGTCACAAAGAGAGTTAATGGCAGAACCAAGACTAGAACCTGGTTGCTGGGTCTCTGAGTGTTTGAGGAATAATCTTTCCACTACACCATATGAGTTCAAACTGACTTGATCTCTCATATCTATCGTATATGCAACACAGAATTTCATTGAGTCCTTTTTAAGGCATACATATTTAGGCATTAATCTGAAACATTCTATTTAAGGTTGTGGACTGTGATTGGCTAAAAGTCCCAATACTATAATTTTAATTTTTTTTTTTTTTTACAGCAGGAGAGAATGAGTGTGATGAGTTTTTTTGTTTTTTCCCCATTTCAGTTGTCAGCTAACCGTTCCATAAAACAAAGTAGTCGTAATGTACGTTATCTGAGGACACTTTAATATTCTGCTAAATCATCAAAGTTTACATTCTTTTTATTTAGAAGTGACGTCATGTAAAGCAATACTAAAGAGGAAAATCAGCAATTTTCTTCTTTCCCAATGGCTATCACTTTTCTCAGCTATAGAAACTGAAGCTTAAAGTTATTTCTTTCTTAAAGCTACTCTAAAAGTAGTGTTTGGAAGGGGGTTCCCCCCCCCCATAGGTCTGTTAATGGTTATGAAGGAGCTAATAGAATTTCTCAGTGTTAAAACATCACTAAAAACATAAAGTGTGAAAGAAGTATTCCTTTAGAACTATAAGTGATAGAAACATGGCAGGTAAAAAAAGATATTGGAGTCACACGAGGATAAGAAGTGGAGATGGGAAATGTTTTACTTACCTGTGAATACCAAGCTATATTCTTTGCAATATTTTTCAAATGGTATCAGATGCTTATCTTATGGGTAAGCCTAAGAAAGCCACCAGTGTAATTTAGCAATGTTGTTCTCTTGGACTGAATCCAGGCTTTTTTGGTTTAAGGTTTAGGAAAGATGCTGTTATTTCTATCAGTCAGCACGAAGGCAATAGGGGATGTGGCTCAGTAACCCTAGAGAAAATCCTCCCTGAATGAACCTCTGGCTGTGACAGGCATCCAAAACCCAAAGTAATTCCCAAGATTAAATGTTTATGCTCTGAAGGAAAAAGCTGACAATAGCATTGTTACTGCACAGAAATTTCCAAGTTTACTGTGGCCATGGGGTAATTAATTGTCATAATATATGCCTTTGAAGTAGATGGAAGAAAGGAAAAATTACCCCATTTGACTGACAGAAAAACTGAGACAAGGGCAGTTAACTTGCTTGTGGTTACCCAGGGAATAGTTGGCCGAGACTCCAGGATTCCTGACTCCAAATTCATTGCCGTAACCACCAGACTGAAACCAGCTGCCAAAAGCTGTAATTTGGTCTTGAGCCTGTGGCCATAGTTTAGAACCACAATAGTGAGGGAAACACACTTTAAGGAGGACCGTGATGATCTCGCCAGAGAATCATGCCTGTTTATCTATGTGGATTGTGTGATGATTGGAATAAATGAGGCCCCCTCCACGTTTCTGGCTTTGGACAAGGCTGGGGTCCCTCTGAGGAAACTGGGAAGGTTTGCCTCACCTTTCAGCCCCAAATTTTAAACCCATTTTGTTTATGATCATGGATCCATGTGTTAACATTATGTTTTTTACTTGATAGAAGTCATAACATGGTTGCGATTGACAACAAGATGAGCTAGAGAGGAAAGGGCTGGAGACTTGGAGATAGGGAAAGGCCATACTTCTTGGGGGCCACACAAGTGAGCTGGAGCATCGTGAGGTGGTCAATCTGTAGGGATCTGACTGGGCATCTGTCTTGCATCAGGAAAACTTTCAGGATCTCTAGGAGACAGGCAAGGAGAGCATGGCAGAAATGGGGTCTGACTGAGGGTACAAGGTTGAAGTCCTGAAGGTAAGCCTTTGGCCTCATAGATTGGTTGGTAGTCTTTGGGGCTGAGACTCAAAGAAAGTGTTTCAACAGCAGCATTCAAGCTATTTTAGTAAGAGTAGAGCAACACCCTTACTCCGTTGGAACAAGGGTACCAGGTAATAACAATCATTATATCCCTGGGTGGTACAAACACTTAGTATGTTTGGCTGCTAACCAAAAGTTTAGAGGTTCAAGTCTACCCAGAAGCACCTTGAAAGAAAGGCCTGATGGTCTACTTCCAAAAAATCGGCCACTGAAAACCCTATGGAACACAATTCTACTCTGATACACGTAGGGTTGCCATGAGTTGTAATTGACTCGATGGCAACTAGGTTTTTTAAAATAAAATAATAACTACACTTCATCTACTACTTACTGAGCACTTACTATGGGCTGGGTGTTATCTCTTTCCATGTGTTATATTGCTTATTCATCATTAAAACTCTACAATGCAGGATTTATTTTTCACATTTTATAGATGCAGAAATCAGAGGGGTTAACTGATTTGCCCGAAGTCACAATACATGTGATGAAAAAGGGATTTACACCCCAGACTCTGACTCCATCACTCATACTTTATGTTCCTTCTCGCCGGAGTAGGAAAAGTGTCAGGGCTTTGGTCACAGGCATTAGGCTGACAGTTCAGTTACCAGATCCAGGTGCAAGTCTGATGGATGCACTAAAGCAAAGTGGCTTTTTGTCCAACATATAGAAAAAAAAAAATCTACAAAGACTAGAAGTCTTTTTCATGCTCCTTCTATGGGCTCCTGTTTTGGATTAAATTGTGTCCCCCCAAAATATGTGTTGTAAATCCTAACCTCTATGCCTGTGGTTATAATCCCATTTGGAAATGGATTGTCTTTGCTATGTTAATGAGACAGGATTAGTGTAGGGTGTATCTTGAGTCAATCTCTTTTGATGTATAAGAGAGATTAAACAAGGGAGCAGAAGCAGAGATGGGGGAATATAGATGCCAAGCCACATGAAGATTGCCCAGGAGCAAAAGCTCAAAAAGAGACAAAGACCTCCTCCAGAACTGACGGAGAGAGAAATCCTTCCCCTAGAGCTGGCACCCTGAATTTGGACTTCTAGCCTCCTAAACTGTGAGAAAATAAATTTCTGTTTGTTAAAGTCACCCACTTATGGTATTCCTGTTATAGGAGCACTAGATAACTAAGACAGCTTCTATCCAAGCTCCCACTCTGGGTCAGCACAGGAGTGAGGAAGCAGCAGGACTAGACAGACCAGATGTTTGGGGAAGGACCCTGCAATAAGGAGGAAGGGCTTATTGTGGGTCAAGAAAGGGGTTGGACAGCTGGTGAAAGGCCAGCAGGGAGGAAGTATCCAGCAGGCCAGACAAGAACAACAAGCAAGTAGTGTACAACAAAGGAGAATTTGGGGTCAAGCTCCAGGATAGGAATCAGGTAGGTAAGGAATAACATCAGCTGGGCCTGCATTCCTGGACTAGCCTGTTTGTATGAAGTAGGTTTTCAAGGCAGTCTTCAAGGACAGGGTGCAGGCAGGGCTCATGTCATCTGATTACTGTCCTCCAACCCATTTTATTATTGTCATCTCCTGACCATTCCTCTGCATTCGCTGATGACTTAAACGTCTTTCCAGAAGAACAGTGAAGAAACAGGAAGAATCACCTAAAGAACCACCAATATGTTTGGTAACCTCATTGTGCTGATAACTCATTCCACGCTGTAGGCCAATGTTTTTTAGATTTCTCAACTTCCACAGCTTTTCCCTTCACTTTTGTCAACACACTCCCTAAAAAATTTTTTAAATCATTTAATATTTTGCATATAGAAAGAAGAGAACGTATTAAACAAATATGTGATACAGTGAAATAATAAAATGAACACCTCAAAACACATTAAAAATTTGTATATTACCAATACCATTTAGGTTACACATGTGTTCTTTCCATTCTCATCTCTCTGCTTCCCATGCCAGAAATAATCTCTATGTTGAATATTGTGTTATTATTCTATTGCCTCTTTTTAAACCACGTGATATGCATTGCTGAACAATATACAGTAAAACCTGCGAAAGCTGGAACCTATGTAAGGCAAAAACCTGTCTGAGAAGGAAAACACAAATATTTTTCACTAAAATGAGCAATAGAAAAGTGGTAAGACTGAACCCTGTCTAAGACAGAAAACTTGTAAGACCAGAAAAGCAAGGCAGTTCCTTTGAGTTCCAGCTCTAACAGGCTTCACTGTATTTTTCATTTTAACTTGCTGTTGAGTTTTGCCAAGATGAATTCTATAAGAGTCTTATAGGACTTGCTCTTCTCACTCACCAGTTTATTTCATATGTCTGTGGTTCATTCTTTATTTCATTGCATATAGTTTTCCACTTTATGAATATACCATAATTTATTCAACTGTTCTACCATTACTGAATACTTAGGATGTTTCTAGTTTTTGTTATAAACTATGTTGTTATGGTAAAAACTGTTAACTTGTGTTTGTTGTGTATATTTTCACACACACACACAAAAATACCTATGTTGCTATGAACATTCCTGATCATGTCTCTGGTACACGTGTGCAAAAGTTTCCTTATGATGTTGTGGTAGGCAGAATAATGCCTCCCCCAAAGACATCCATGTTCTAATCCCTGGAGCTTGTTACATATATTACCTTACATGGCAAAAGGGACATTGCAGCTGTGATTAAGATTAAGAATGTAGATATGGGGAGCATATACTGGATTATCCACGGGGGCCCAATCTAATCACATGGTCCTTAAAATTAGAAATGGGAGGCAGGAGAATGGGTCAAAGAGATACGACTCTAGGAGGACTCAACCCATCGTTGCTATCTTTAAAGATAGAGGAAAGAGATTATGAGCCATAGAATGTGGTGGCCTCTGGAAGTTGGGAACAGCCCTTAGCTTACAGCAAGCAAGAAGATGGAGACCTCAGTCCTTCAACAAGGAACTGAATTCTGCCAATAATGCAAATGAGTAGGAAACAGATTCACCTCTAGAGCCTCCAGAAAAGATTGCAGCCTACCGACGCCTTGATTTTAGTCCCCTCAAAAACAAAACAAAACAAAAAAAAATCGTTGCTGTCGAGTCGCTTCCTTCTCGTCATGACCCTATAGGACAGAGTAGAACTGCCGCATAGGATTTCCAAGGAGCAGCTGGTGGATTTGAACTGCTGACCTTTTGGTTAGCAGCAGAGCTCGTAGCCACTGCACCACCAGAGCTTCAGAACAGTAAGATAATAAATCTGTGGTAATTTGTTACTGCAGCACTAGGTAACTAGTAGAGTAGTTGTCTTTTCACGTTCTTTTTAGTGTCTATGGCAGCCATGGAGTGTGCTGGTCAGAGAGGACCTGTTGTGACGAATGTAATTAAGTGACAACCTTCAGTGGATTCACTGCAGCATTCACACTCTCTGCCAGGTAGCTACCAACCAAAGCCTGAGCATGGTGGAGGTCCTAAAGCCAGGTTATACCTGCCCAATGTGAGACTTGTCTAATGGGTAATCTTTGCTTTGGGGCTCCTGTTGGCCTGGCCAGGACTTTCTCAGTGTGGCACTGTAGTCTGAGGCTCTTCCTACCCAGTCCTCCTTCTTTCCCAACGTTCTTCACAGGTGTCAGAACTGCATCCTAATCTGAAGCTCTTCCCACCTACTCCTGCTGCCTTTCACCCTTATTCTTCACAGGTGTTTCCTCCGATAAATCTCTTGCACATCTATCTTGTCATCTACCTCCTGGAGGACCCAGATTAACACAGTGCCTTTTTTTTTTTTAATTTATTATGGTTTAGGTAAAAGTTTATAGCTGAAGTTAATTTCTCATTCAAAAATTTATACACATTGTTTTGTGACATTGGTTGCAATCCCCACAATGTGACAGCACACTACCCCTTTCCACCCCGGGTTCCCTGTGTCCATTCAACCAGTTCCTGTCCCTTCCTGCCTTCTCATCCTGCTTTTGGGCAGGAGCTGCCCATTTGGTCTTGTATATCTGCATGAACTAAGAAGCACTTTCCTCACGAGTACTGTTTTTTGATTTATAGTCCTATCTTATCTTTGTCTGAAGAGTGAGTTTCGGGAATGGTTTCAGTTCTGGGATAACAGAGCGTCTGAGGGCCATAGTTTCAGGGGTTCCTCCAGTCTCTGTCAGACCACTAAGTCTGGTCTTTTTATGTGAATTTGAGTTCAGTTCTACATTTTTCTCCGGCTCTGTCTGGGACTCTCTGTTGTGTTCCCTGTCAGGGTGGTCACTGGTAGTAGCCAGGCACCATCAGGTTCTTCTAGTCTCAGTCCGGTGGAATCTCTGGTTCATCTGGTCCTTTAGTCCTTTGGGATAGTATTTTCCTTGTATCTTTGGTTTTCTTCATTCTCTTTTGCTACGAGTGTGACGGGACCAATAGATATATCTTAGATGGCTGCTTGCAAACTTTTAAGACTCCAGACACTACTCATCAAAGTGGATGTAGGACATTTTCTTTATAAATTATGTTATGCCAATTAAACTAGATGTCCCCTGAAACTATGGTCACCAGGACCCAGTCCAAGCTACTGTGTCCCTCAAAGTATTTGGACATGTCCAGGAAACTTCTTTCTTTTTGCTTTGATCCAGTTGTGCTGACTTCTCCTGTATTGTGTGTTGTCCTTCCCTTCACTGAAGTTGACCCTTGTCCACTATCTAGTTAGTGACTGCCCCCCCACCCTCATAACCATCAAAGAATGCTTTTTTCTGTGTTTAAACCTTTTCTTGAGTTCTTTTAAAAGTGGTCTCATACAATATTTGTCCTTTTGTGACTGACTTATTTCGCTCAGCATAATGCCCTCCAGATTCATCCATGTTGTGAGATGTTGTGCGGATTCACCATTGTTCTTTATCATTCCATAGTATTCCATTGTGTGTGTGTACCATAATTTGTTTATCCATTCATCTGTTGATGGGCATTTAGGTTGTTTCCATCTTTTTGCTATTGTGAATAGTGCTACAATGAACATGGGTGTTCACGTGTCTATTTGAACACAGTGTCTTTTGATGAACAAATTCTTTTCTTCTTTGTCTTCACTTTCTCCTCCACTTTTTGTTAGGGAGATTTTCAAACATATACAAAAGGAAGACCCTCAGCAAGATGGATTGACACAGTGACTGCAACAACGGCCTCAAATATAGCAATGATTGTGAGAATGGCGCAGGTCTGGGCAACGTTTCGTTCTGTTGTACGTTGGGTTACTATGAGTTGAAAGCGACTCCATGGCACCTAACAACAGCATACAAAAGTAGAGAGAATTGTAAAATAACTTCCACATACCTAATTACCTACATTTTCCCCCAGTCTTGTTTCATGTATTTCTCCTCTCCCCTTTTTTTTCCTGGAGTATTTTAAAGCAAGCCCCACACATCATATTATTTCACTAGGAAATATCTCACTGTGTATCTCTAACAGATAACACATACAATACCACTATCATACCTAATAAAGCTACCAATAATTCCTCAGTATCACCTGACACTCAATTTGTGTTCAAATTTTCGTGTCTAAACAGAAGTGTTTATTTTAAAGTAGTTGGTTAATCAATTTTTTTGTTTTATAGTTTATACTTCCTGTGTTTTATTTAAGACATTCTTTCATACCATATGGCCAATAAAATATTCTCCTATATTGCCTTCTAAATTTTTTACTCTTGTTTTTGTGCATGTAAGCCTTGAATCACATGGAATTGATTTTTGTGGATGATATGAGGGTTACTTTTTTTTTCATAGGGATAACCAATTGGCCAAGCACCAATTATTGAATAGTCCATTCTGTTCACAAAGATATGCAATGCCACCTCTGTGATATGTGTCCGTTGTTTTGTGGGTCTCTCTCTGGGCTCCCTATTCAGTTCCATTGGTCAATTTTATCTATTTATCTACCACACTACCCTAATTAACATAGCATATATAAGTCTTTATATCTGATAGCACAAGTCTCTCCCACACCACCCATCCTTATTCTTCTCTAAGACAGTTATTTTTATTGACCATTTGTTCTGATGGCATAGTGGTTAAGAGCTCGGCTGCTAACCAAAAGATTGGCAGTTCGAATCCACCAACCGCTCCTTGGAGACTCTATGGGGCAGTTCTACTCTGTCCTATACGGTTGCTATGAGTTGGATTGGACTCAACAGCAACAGGTTTGGTTTTTTGGTTCTTTTCATATAAATTTTAAAAATAATTTGTTGAATTCCTAAAAACAACTTGTTGAGATTTGATTGAAACTGTATTAAATCTAAGGAACAGTTTGGGGGGGAGGTTGATATCTTAATGTTTTGTAGTCTTTCTAGTCATAAATGTAGTAATTCATCTATTTATTAGGTCTGAATGTCTTTCAATGAAGCTTTATAGATTTCCCCCCCAAAAGATCTTGCATGTTGTTTGAAAAGTAGTAAAGAATAGTGGCTAAAAGTGAGGAATCTGGCACCAGACTGCCTGGATTTTAATACTGCTGTTTACTGGCTGGGTATATTTATCTAACCTCTCTGTGCCTCAGTTTCCTTATCTTTAAAATGGGATGATAATGATACTCAAAGGGTTGTTGTAAATATTAAATGAGTTAATATATGTAAGGAATATAAAAACAGGTCTGGAAAACAGTAAAAACCATATAAGTGTTAGCTGCTACCATTATTTATCCCTAGGTTCCTTTTATTTGTTATTTTATTTCAAGAGAAATAGATGATTTTTTTGGTTATTACATTTTTCTACTTCTGAATGCAGACATGTAATTGACTTTTATATATTGATTTTAAACTTAATTCCGTTGTGGTTAGAGACTATTTGTTTGGAATGTCTTGAGAATTGCTCTATGGTGAGCCAGTTGGTCAGTTTTTGTAAATATTTCATAAGTTCCTCGGGAGAATGTGTATTCTTTAGTTATTGGATACAGATTTCTCTATATGTCCATTAAATCAAACTTATGAATTGTGTTCAAATCTTCTATATTTATATCTTTCAAGTGTATGGGTTTCACTAGATCAGTGGGTTAAATTGAGTTAGTAATGTAGAATATCTCTAAACAATGTCAAAATTTCAAAATGACTCCTAAAAATTATACATACAACAATAGTGAGCCTTCTCAAATAAAGCATAAACTTTCTATGTTTTTTACTGGCATTAGATCAAGTTCTTATACTCAGAGTTACATATATATTTTTTTAAATTTTTCTTTAGATGAAGGTTTACAGAGCAAACAAGTTTCTCATTAAACGATTAATACACATATTGTTTGTGACATTGGTTGCCAACCCCACTACATGTCAACATTCTCCCCTTCTCCACCTTGGATTCCCCACTACCAGCTTTCCTACCAGCTTCTTCCCCTCCTGCCTTCTTGTCCTTACCCCTACGCTGGTGTGCCCCAGGGTTACATACTTTTTTAAAATAAATTAAAAAAATAAATTATTGGACAAAAAAATGCCACTATATTGCTACTATTTTTTTTTTGTCCATCTCTTTGACCTATCAAGAATTCAGAGAGGGGTGTTGAAATCGCCCACTATGAGGTTCCATCACCTTTTGATTTATATAATTTGAAGCTATTTTATTAGTTATATGCAATTTTAGAATTGTCATAACTTCCTGGAGAGTTGAAACTTTTGCTGTTATGTTGGGACATTCTCTATTCATGAGAAATTTTTTTCTTTTTTGCCTCGAAGTCTCTTATCTGCTATTATTACAGCTATCCCAGCTCTATTTTGATTAGCATTTGCATGCTTAGCTGTTACTGTCCTTTTATTTTCAAGTGTTCCATATCTTTGGGTATGTTTTTGGTGCATCACTTGTAAATAGCATACAGTTGGATTTTTAAAAAATTCAGTCTGATACTAACTTTTTAACTGGAAAGTTTAATGCAATTACATTTATTGTGATTACTGATATATTTGAACTTTTTTTTTACATTCTTACCTTGTCCCTTTTATTTGTTTCACTTTTCTTTTTCTTTTTTTCTTCTTTCATTTACTTTTTTTTGCCTTTTGGGGGTTGATTGAATGTTTTATTTATTTATTCTAATTTTTTCCCTTATTGATTAGAAAGTTTTTCATTTTACATCTTTTTTTTTTTTCTTTTTTTTGTGGTCACCCTTGAAGTTTTGTAAGTAGGCTTAGTATATAGATTTGAAACTTAATTCCATTGTGGTTAGAGACCATTTGTTCAGTAATCTATACCATAGCCTCTCTATGGAAGAATTCAAAGAACCTGAATATATTTTGGTGTTGTTGTTCTAATCATCTCTCTCCCATCTTGAAGCTTTCAATGAGAAATTATTACTATTTTATGCAAAGAGTAGTGTTTAGATTTACCTCTATGTTTAAACATTTCTTTGCTCATCTTTCTTCTTTTGTCTCTCAGATTTTCATCTCTGAATCATTTTCTCTCTTCCTGATAATTACTCTTTGGAAGTTCCTGTTGTCAAGATCTTTTTTTTTTTTTTAGTGATGATCTCAACTTTTGTTTGTCCAAAATATCTTTATTTTGCCTTTGACCTTGAAGACAGTTGTATTGAGGATGGAAGTTGGCAGTTATTTTCTGTCACTACTTTGAAAATATTATTTCACTGTTTTCTGGCTTCCCTTATTGCTATTGAGAGTCTATCAGTAATTTGTGGATCACTTTCTTTCCTGTTGCTCTTAAAATTTTTGTTTTGTCTTTGGCGTTCCACAGTTTAACTAAAATGTGTCCAGGTGTAGATTTCTCTTTATTTTGCTTGGCATATGACTTAGGGTGGGTTCTCTTGAGAAGTAAAATCAGGGAAACATACATATACATATATAGAGAGAGAGAAGGAGGGAGAGACAGAGAGAAATTTATATAAAAAATTATAAAGGCTGGAAAGTCCCAAGTCCATGGCTCAGGCATCCAGCTGGAGGCTTCTCCTGACTCACGTAGCTGCAGGGGCTAACAAACCCAAGATCCCCAGGCTGGCTTGTAGGCTGCAGAGGCTGATGAATCCAAGATTAGCAAGTAAGCCCCAAGAACTGGAGGCCAGAGGATGATGAGCTGAATGCAGGATCTGGAGCAGAGCAAAAGCCAGCGAGCTTTGCCAGAAAGTTCATATATATTGGATTCAGGCCACACCCCCAAGGAAACTCTCTTTCAATTGATTGGTTGCTCATAGCAGATCTCATCATAGAGGTGATTATATCAGATCTCATCTTGGAAATGATTACATCATTACATAGCTGCCGAACTACATAACTGCCAAACCACTGAAAATCATGGCCCAGCCAAGTTGACACACAACCTTAACCATCACAGCATATATCATGCCCCCATGTCTGTAAATTAATGTTTCCTGAATTCTAGAAAATTCTGAGCCTTTATTTTGGATGTTGGCTTTCTCCATACTCGCTTGTATCTTTTTATAGTGTTTGCCCTAGCACAGCTCTGCAGGCATGAACACCTACTTAAGCTCTTTTGATGAAGTTGTTGGATTGTTTTAAGTATAAAGTAGTCTACGGACAGCCATAATATTGCAATAAGAACAACTACAGGGCCTCTGCTAGGTCATATAGCACCTTTGTGCTAATTAGTATAAAGCACCCTCTCCGGGTGAATATAGCCTGCACTGGGCCATTAGATTTAGTGAGCAGACATCATGGCTTAGGGAGAAGGGTGCGTGAACTGGGGAGAAGGGTGCAGGGTGGGTTTTAGTGCCCCTGTCACCTCCTTGATTGGGTATCTTTTTGCTGGCCACAACTGGTACAACCAGTTGTAGCAGCCATGAAGTGATAAGACCTCTGGTAGCTGCGGAACATTGGACATGGTGTTAGGATCAGATGCTTGGGGAAGGAGCCCAAAGGGGCTACAGAACAACAGGAAATCTTCATGTTGTGCATTAGGGAAAGACCTCTTGATCATGGGTGGTGCTCTTCAATAACACTTGTACATGGAGACTTTGCCCCTGTTGGTGAGTCACCTTCTAATATGGAGACAAGCTATGGGTGCTTTTTCCTAGGAATTGCATGGCTCCTGTATATGTTTTTCATCTTTGTTTCTTTTAGAAGATCCTTATCTGCACTGTTTCTCAGTGGGCATGGCTCATAAAAACAAATTTTTTGGATATTTTTACTACTGGAAAACACCTGTGTGATTTACTAGTTTAAATCAGTAAAGAAATGAAGGGACTGTACATTAGAGAGGCTCAGCATTCTTTCATTATGTAACATGTGTACACCAGGCATTACTGATTGCCTAAGTGAGTGCTTAGATACAGGCCAAATCCAGAGAGAAGAGAGGCATTGAGATTTATACTCAGCTGTTTCTCACGGGCACTTACTCTGTGCCCAAGACTGGGCTGGCACTAAGCACCACGATACAAAGGTACAATAGGAATATTAGCAAAGTACAAACTGGGCAGTCCCTGGGCCCTGAAGCCGAGAAAGTTGCAGGCCATTGAATCACACATCCCATTCTCTGATTTCACTGGGATTCATCAGCTTAAATAACCTAATTGAGTGTTATAATTGATTTGGGAGACTCATTTCCTTCCCTGGAAATTATTAAAGGTGGCCACAGCTTGCTTGAAGCAGCACTTTCTCTAATGGAATCCCCTGGATTCATTCATGAGGAAAAAAGGCCCTGTCAGCAGGTGGCTGTTCAGCCCTGCTGGCCCGAGGCCTGCCCAGACCTGCCCTCTCCACAAAGGCTGCCAGTGGCTCCTCAGGCCTCCCCACTGGGTGTCTTTCAGAGTGCACAAAAAGGGCACATTGCCATTCCTAATGGAGGCAGCCATCCTGGGCAAAGGGCTGGCCATTGGCGTCATCTTTGCCATCACCCCAATTAGCGAGCCACACTTGATGCCACTGAAGAATTTTCAGCAGGAAGCTCTTTTGTGAGTGACTTGGCTTCTCCCCTGTGTGAAATACCTAGATATTTTTCGAAGCCAATGTTAAATTCCTAATTAAATCCTTACCTTTGAGGTTTTCCAACCAACTGAGAAAACCCACTAGAGGTGGCCCTAAAGAATTTGCAATTCCTTCTGTTTGAGTTCACCAATGAGAGGTGAAGCTGGGAACAACCAGTCTGCTCAGAATACCTTTGAGGTCACAAGAGGTGGTTCTCCTTTCTCTAGTCTTTAATCCTTCTTCTGCTTAGGTTGGAAACAGCCTGACCCAAATCTGAATGAGTAGCATCAAGTTTCTGTAGAGATGTCCAAGTTTAGAGTCACAAATAGAAAAATGTCTGGGGTTTAGAGTTTTGTGCAATTCATTCACCCCTATTGATAAGTACCTATTCTTAACCATGCATTTCCACCTGCAGTGGAAATCTTCATTTTAAAACATTGTCTGCAAGGATAAGCCTCCCCCAATTCAGAATCACTGCCATAGCCCTGAGAGAGTCTCCAGTCTACAAATGACATCTCTAAAGTCATCTAAGAAAAAGTGTCCTCCATGTCATCGGTGAAAGAGAAAGCCTCCCCTGACCTATACCTTGGTTTAACTATTGTCACTGTTTCAAAGTTCTTCCATGTGCCTAACTTAAATTTTCTTGTTGCCATTCTTTGTGGAGGTAAATAACAGATGTTTCATATTTTTAACCAATTACAGATAATATTTCTTTAGGGTATCAAAATCAAACCAAACCCAATCATTAAGTCTGGTCTTCTGGTGGTCAACATGGTGGAATAGTTAGACGCTTCCTATATCCCTCTTACAACAAAGACCTGGAAAAACAAGTGATTTGATTCTGTGTGAACATCTAACAGCCCTGAACAAGGCAAGGTTAAGAAATCTGTCTGAGTGATGAGGGAGAGGAAGACCATTTGGAAGAGGTGAGGAGGGCTAGAGCCGCAGCGGCGAAACTGCAGAGCCACAGCCACGCCAGTCCGCGGTGAAGCAGACAAACAGCTGTGCTGTGCGTGCGCTCAGGAAGCAGTTTCCACATCGAGAGAGACCCACCAGCAGAGATTCTGCTTGGACACTCCGAACCAGTGAAGAGCAGCTCCCAAGAGGCTAGGATAAGTACATGCGTGCACCCTTTCGCAGGGATTTAAAAAAAAAAAAAAGCCCATTTGGGAAAAACCTCTCTCCCTTTTACCTCCTCCCTCCATGCTCCACACTGGATTTGGGAAAAACCTCTCTCCCTTTTACCTCCTTCCTCTGCGCTCTGCACCAGATTTGGGAGAAACCTCTCTCCCTTTTATCTCCTCCCTCCGCGCTCTGCACCGGGAGTCCACTGGGCTGGAAGTAGATCCCAAAAGACACCCTGACCCATTCTCCTGGCCTTGGAGAGGGAACAAATAAGTTGCTGGTTCCCCTAGGCCAGGAACACAGGGTTGGCACAGCTCCTTTGCTGGCCACAGGTATCAGGGGTCCACAGACTCTGGGTGCCTTACACCCCTGTATAGACTTGTGGGGACCCATCTCAATAGCATTAGCCCTCACTGCCACAATACAACAGGGCAAACATCTGAAGTTTAACTTCAACTGCTTCAGCTGTGAACGGGCAGATTTGTGACCCTCGAAACAGCCCTGCCCCTTAAGTAGGCACTTTTATTGATCTGCAGCAGGGTCTTGAGGACTGGTGATAGCACCTGAAGTGCCTAGTCACCTGCTACAGGAGTTAAAGAAAAAGTGGTGCCCTCAAATCTTTACAGCCAACAGAGTGGGGTGCTCTTAGTCTGGCTGCAAAACTCACCTACTTACTCACCTTAGAAAATAGGGACACGCTTTCCTTTCAGACTCTCAGGGGCAGCCATCAGCCCCCTGCCTGGTTCAGTGTGTGATCCCCTACCACAGCCAGAGTCCAGTGCCTGCACCAATCACCCATGCCTCCCTAGGACGAGGGGTGAGAGCCTGCATCACACACTTGGTGACCAACTGCCTGAACACCTGAGCTGAACCCATATAGGAAAATTTAACAGACTCCTGTGTGCATATACTTAGTTACAGAACTAACTACCTGGTGACAGGACGTTAGAGATCCAAAAGTGTCGAAAATCAAACTAGTGCACACGAGCAGCCTATATGGGCATATAAAAAAAAAAACAAAATAAGAAGCTAGGTCTCACTAAGCAAACACAAAATTAAATTATAATAAATTATTGGTGACTCAGAGACAACAGTCAATATCAAGTCACTTAAAGAGGCAGTCCATGATGGCTTCCGCAAGCTCCTAAAATAAAGAATCAATAAATTCTCGGGAGGAAGAGAACTTCTTGGAATTACCAGAGGCAGAATACAAAAGATTAATATACAGAACTCTTCTAGAAATAAGAAAGGAAATTCGACAGAATGCAGAAACAGCCAGGGAACATACAGACACAGTAGTAGCGGAACTTAAAAAAGTTATTCAAGAACATAACGCCAAATTTAATAGGCTGCAAGAATCCATAGAGAGACAGCAATCAGAAATCCAGAAGATTAACAATAAAATTTCAGAATTAGACAACTCAATAGAAAGTCATAGGAGCAGAACTGAGGCAGTAGAAGTTAGAACTGGTGACATCGAAGATAAAGCTCTTGACATCAACTTATATGAGGAAAAATCAGATAAAAGAATTAAAAAGAATGAAGAAACTCTAAGAGTCATGTGGGGCTCTATCAAGTGAAATAACCTACGAGTGATTGGAGTACAAGAACGGGGGGGATAACAGAAAATACAGAGAAAATTGTTGAAGATTTGTTGACAGAAAAATTCCCTGATATCCTGAAAGATGAGAAGATATCTATCCAAGATGCTCATCGAACCCCAGATAAGGTAGATCCCAAAAGAAAGTCACCAAGACATATTATAATCGAATGTACCAAAACCAAAGATAAAGAGAGAATTTTAAGAGCAGCTAGGGATAAAGGAAAAGTCATCTACAAAGGAGAGTCAATTAGAATAAGCTCAGACTACTCAGCAGAAACCATGCAGGCTAGAAGGCAATGAGATGACATATTCAAAGCCTCGAAGGAAAATAACTGTCAGCCAAGAGTTATATGTCTAGCAAAACTGTCTCTCAAATATGATGGTGAAATTAGGGAATTTTCAGATAAACAGAAGTTCAGGGAATTTGCAAAAACCAAACCAAAATTATAAGAAATACTAAAGAGAGTCCTACAGTTCAATAGTCAATAACACCAGCTAACAACGCAAGACTAGAGCACAGGACAGAGCAACCAGATATTGACTCACATACGGAAATGGAAATTACATCAAAGCTAAAACATTGAAAATAGGGAAGCAGATATCAATATGTAAAAAAAAGGATAATATTAAAACAAAAAAAGAGGGACTTAAAAAATAGAGACATTGATTTTCTATATGGAGGGGAAGTTAAGGCAATATAAAGTAAGAAAAGACTAGTATAAACTTAGAAAAATAGGGGTAAATATTAAGGTGACCACAAAGGAATCTAACAATCCTACAGATCAAAATAAAAAAGTAGAAAAACATAAAGACCCAGCAGACACAAAATCTACAACAAAGAAAAAGATGAAAAAAAAATACATAAAGAAAAATGACTCAGCACAGAAAACTGAGGAGAACAAAGAAACTGTAAACAACACACAAAAAGAGATATCAGGATGACAGCACTACACTCATACCTATCAATAATTACTCTGAATGTAAACGGACTTAATGCACCAATGAAGAGATGAAGAGTGGCAGATTGGATAAAAAAGCATGATCCATCTATATGCTGCCTACAAGAGACACACCTTAGACTTAAAGACACAAATGGGCAAAAACTCAAAGGATTGAAAAAAATATATCAAGCAAACAACGCTCAAAAAAGAGCAGGAGTGGCAATACCACTCTCTGACAAAGTAGACTTTAAAGTAAAATCCACCACAAAGGATAAGGAAGGGCACTATATAATGATTAAAGTGTCAATATACCAGGAGGACATAACTATAATAAATATTTATGCACCCAACAACATGGCTCCAAAATACATAAACTCTAACGGCTCTGAAGAGAGAGATAGACAGCTCCACAATAGTAGTAGGAGACTTCAACACGCCACTTTCAGTGAAAGACAGAACATCCAGAAAGAAGTTCAACAAAGACACAGAAGATCTAAATGCTACAATCAACCAACTTGATCTCATAGA
>NW_004444092.1:3625182-3653935 GCF_000243295.1 Trichechus manatus latirostris
ACATAAACCAGAGACTTCATCAGCCTGAGACCAGAACTAGATGGTGCTCGGCTACCACCAATGAACGTCCTGACAGGGAGCACAACAGAGAGTCCCTGATGGAGCAGTAGAACGATGGGAAGCAGAACTCAAATTCTAGTAAGAAGACCAGACTTAATGATCTAAGACTGTAAGCACCCCAGAAAGCATGGCCCCTGGTCTCTCCATCACCCCAGAACTAAAACAATTTCCAAGGCCAACTCTTCAGACAGGGATTGGACTGGACTGTGGGACATAAAGTGATACTTGTGAAGAATGTGCCTCTTAGACAGTAGATACAAGAGACCAAAGGGGCGGCTTCTGTTCAGAGGAGAGATGGGAAGGCAGAGAGAGTTAGCAGCTGGTTAAATGTTCATGGGGAATCAGGGGCAGAGGGGAGGAGTGTGCTGTCACAGAAAGGGGTGAGTGGTTGGGGTCTCATAACAATGTATGTAAAAAAAAAAATTCTGTATGGGAGACTAACTTGAAATGTAAACTTCATTTAATTACAACAATTAAAAAAAATAAAATAAAAACCAAACCCATTGCCGCTGAGTCGATTCTGACTCATAGCAACCCTGTAGGACAGAATAGAACTGCCCCATAATGCTTCCAACACTGTCGTCTTTACAAAAGCAGACTGCTACATCTTTCTCCTGCGGAGCAGCTGGTGGATTCAAACCGCCGACCTTTCGGTAGCAGCTGAGCCCTGAAGCTCTGTGCCACCAGGGCTCCCTTTTCCTTTGGGGTTGTTGTTGCTGTTGTTAGGTGCCGTCAAGTCAGTTGCAACTCATAGCGACCCTATGTGCAACAGAAGGAAACATGCCCGGTCCTGTACCGTCCTCAGGAACGTTATTATACTTGAGCTCATTGTTGCAGCCACTGTGTCAATCCATCTCGTCGAGGGTCTTCCTCTTTTTTATTGACCCTCTACTTTACAAAGCATGATGTCCTTCTCCAGGGACTGATCCCTCCTGATAATATGTCCAAAGTATGTGAGACAAAGTCTCACCGTCCTCCCTTCCAAAGAGCATTCTGGCTATACTTCTTCCAAGACAGATTTGTTCTTTAGGCAGTCCGTGGTATATTCAATATTCTTCGCCAACACCGTAGTTCAATGGGATTAATTCTTCTTTGGTCTTCTTTAGGGTAGATAGCCACTATTTTATACTGTGGACAGCATATTTTTGCAGTTGTCTGTGATTCACAGATACAGCCCAACTTATAAAGCACCCAAACCAAACCGACTGCCGTCGAGTTTCTGGCTCATAGTGACCCTGTAGGGTTTCCAAGGTGTAAATCTCTACAGAAGCAGATAGCCACATCTTTCTCCTGCAGAGAAGCTAGTGGTTTCAAATTGCTGACCTTTCAGTTAGCAGTCCATCGCTTTAACAACTGCACCACCAGGGCTCCTTTTATAAAGCACACCAGGGCTTTATTATCCCCAGTAGTTGAAGAATAAAAAAAGGAAATAAACAGTTGCTGTCGAGTAGATTCCAACTCATCATAACCCCATGTGTGTTAGAGTAGAACCATGCTTCATAGGGTTTTCAATGACTGGTTTTTCAGAAGTAGATAGCCAGGCCTTTCTTCCAGGGCACCTCTGGGTAGACTTGAGCCTTCAACCTTTAAGTTAGCAGCTGAGTATGTTAACTGTTTGCACCACCCGGAGACTACTGAAGAGTACACATGTTAAAAGGGGCTAGAGTGTGGCATTTTTGTTCATCTCGTTCTCACTCGTATTTTATCGGATTCAGAGGTTATTTTTCCTACTTCATCTTGCATTACTAGCTAAAAATATATATAGATGGTTTTTGATGTACAGATTTTTAGGTTTTCCAGATTTCCTGGATTTAAGTGGAAGAATCTCGCTTTTATTTTACTAGATCCTAACCTGACTCTTGAGGACTAAAGAAAAAAAAAAGTATAATTTATCATGGAAGCTGCTTAAATGCAAAATTACTTAGTCCGGGGAGGATGGACATGGAGATTAAACTGTCATGCTGGGATTTGGATGTTCAGTGGCAGGCCAGGCAGGCCCAAGGAAGTTAGTTTGGGGTGAGGGTTGAGTGTTCTGTGTATCAGAGGCTGGACAAGGCAACTCAGGTGAGGCAGCGATGATCAAGCTGGAAGGGGAACCAAACAAAGACAGAAGAATGCTCAGGCAGTAGGAATAGAGGACTCTAAATAAGAGATTGAGAGTCATAGGTTTAGGTAAACTAAGGCCAGAAACTCAGACCAGAAAGATTAGGGAGCCTCTTCTGTATGTGACAGAGGCTGGTACCAACAGCAAAAATGAGATTTGATTTTGAGCTTGGAATTTGGGTGGAGGAAGTCTTTGGCCTCATGCACAGGGCCAGGGCCTGTGTCTGAGGGTGGGCTGGTCTGAACCTACCAATGGAGGCATGGAGACAAGATGGGGAGCAAAAGAACAGGAGGCTGGAAGAACTCCCCCTTAACGACAGCCTTCCTCACTACTTCCATTAGAGGCTACGTAGAATCTATTGTGGGAATTTGACCCAAAGCTTCTGTCATCGAAATTAATGGCTTCTTAATATGTAGCCAATTGTTAAGAGCTCAGCTGCTAACCAAAAGATGGAGAGTTTGAACCCACCAGCCGCTCCTTGGAAACCCTATGGGGCAGCTCTACTCTGTCCTACACAGTCGCTATGAGTCGGAATTGACTGGACAGCAACAGGTTTGGTTTTTTGAGTTTTTGTATAATAATAGTTGTATCTCTAGTCCTTAGTTTTACAAGCACTAATCCTCTGAATGTGCTGGTTTAAAAAGTAGCTTTATCTTCATTATGAAGACGATAAAATGAAAACTGAGTAACTTGTTCAAAGCCACAGGCACCTAACTCATAAAACAAAAAAGGTGAATGGACCAAATCAAGATGCTTAACATCCGCTGTGGTGAAGGGTGGGCCAGCTTTCAAAGGGGCACGAGGACACTCTTAGGGGTGATGAGTATGTTCATTATCTTGTTTGTGGTGATAGTTTCACATACAGTAGTCTCCGCTTATCCTCGGGGGATATGTTCTAAGACCTCCTGTGGATGCCTGAAATCTTGGATAGTACCAAACCCTATATATTCTGTGATTTGTCCCATACATACCTATGATAAAGTTTAATTTATAAATTAGGCACAGTAAGATTAATAACAATAACTAATAATAAAATAGAACAGTTATAACAATATACTGCAATAAAAGTTATGTGAATGATGGAGCAGGATGGTGTGAGATTTCATCATGCTACTTACTACTCATTGAATATTTTCAAACTGCGATTGACCACGGGTAACTGTAACCGCGGAAAGCAAAACCGCAGACGGGGGCGAGGGTGGTGGCTACTGTATGTATAGAGCCCTGCTAGTGCAGTGGTTAAGAGCTCAGGCTGCTAACAAAAAGGTCGGCAGTTTGCACCCACCAGCCACTCCTTGGAAACTCTGTGGGGCAGTTCTACCCTGTCCTATAGGGTCGCTATGAGTCAGAATCGACTCGACAGCAACTGGTTTGGTTTTTGGTTTACCGTGTGTATACATATGTCCAAACTCTTCAGATTGTACAATTTAAATATCTGCGTTTGATTGTATGTCAATTATACGTCAATCAAGCTATTTAAAAAATAAAATAACTAATGGTACCAGCAGCTGATGAACGTAAATGGATGTAAGCGGCAGTTTTTGCACAAGCACATGACAATGGTGATGGGAATCTGTGGGTGCTAGATCCCTCTCTATTCTTGTCAACAGACTTCTCCAAGTTCCTCTTCCAGACTCTAAGATGAATCATTGTAAACATGCTAATCACTGGCACCCTCAGCTTCTCCTGTCACTAAGGAAGAAAATTGAATAAGAGGTAAAGGTTAACTTGTGTAAGATTGATCTTCTGGGGGCTAGCCTCCTTGGAAAGGAGTTGGTGTTCTGCAAAGCTCCATGGAAACAGGCTAATGCTTAAAAAAATCAATCATTCCTGGTCAGCGACAAGCCTGGGAGGCCAGCCTTTCCCTGTCATGCCAGGGGAGGAACTAGCGCTGCACAACCTGAACGCTGATAGCTTGCCACATCATACAGTTGTAAATGCAAAGTGTGGACCTCAAATCCTGATCACACCAGGGAAGGAGCTGGTGACCTCCAGACATGAACCCTGAGCTGGTAGGACAGGCTTGCGCCAAGGTTCCACCACACTATATAGCTTTTGTATCCTGGCCCCCGATCATACCAGGAGAGGGACGATGCTTTCCAATGGAGTAGCTTAAAAGCTGAATAACCCAAAGTTCCAGTCCTTCTCCCCAATAGCTAGATCTCTTTATGCTGCCATAGAACAAAATGAGAGATTGGGAAGAGAGGGGGGAGGGGAGCAGTGTGTCTGTGTCTCCTATTTCTGTGAGTTTTCTTCAGTGGATGCTGGTCTGAGTGCTTCCTGGCCAGTTGCTACTGTGTATGAGTTTTATTACAAACACAGGGCTTCCTCCTCAACTGGACACTCATGGTTGCTCTGCAGACCATTTACTCTTTTCCAGTCAGTTCCTAGCTGGATGTGAATACTTATAACTATCTTCAAGTCACCTACCCAATTATATTCCCTCATTTTGGGCAAATAGCTTCCAACTTCATAGAGAAACAGACACCATTAAGTGAATTTCTCCCTAACAGAAAACATATCTCTGTCTTTTCCCACTCTTCCCTCATTTCTTTCTTTTTCAGAAGAAAAAGAGGAGACTGTTATATAACGGTTTGGAGCAGGATGCCTGTGTTGCTGACTTGTTACAATGCTTGCTAGCAGGGGGACCTTGGGAAGATTAGGTAACCTGTCTCAGTTTCCTTGTGTGCAAAACAAAGGTAATAATGGTACCTACTTCATAGGTTGTTGGGAAGAAAAATTGAGAAAGGGAATGCTTAGCACAGTACCTGGCCCATAATATGTATTCAATATGTATAGGCTGGTATCAACATTATGATGACTCCTTTCCAAGGCTAACGCCACCCGCCCTGCTGATGCCATTCCTGTTCCCAATGCTGGATCTGGCTACAGCAATCACTTCTCTCCTACTTCTCCTCCCACCCTTAGCTGAAATATCCTCTCCTCTGTGAAACCTTCTTTTCCCGGCAAAATAAATTACATTCATTTGTTCGTGTGCCTGTCTCCCCTGTTGGAATCTGAACTCAGAGGTCAGGTCATCATCTCGACAGACCCAGTTCATCCAGACCCTGATACTTAGGTTCGCAATTTGTTAAATAAATCAGATTTAGAAAGCAGTCAGATTTCCTTCCTTTTTTCTATTAGGAATCCACCGAATGTGATAACATCTCCCTTTCTTTGTCTTGTTGATGTATTGAGAGGCAGTTTCTGTAGCAGTCGTCGTGTGGGCTCTGGAGCCAGTGATGCCTGGGTGGGAGTCATGACTGCTATTTGCTAGCTGTGTGGCCTTGGTCAAATGACTACTGAAGTATCTGGTGCCTGCATTTCTTTCTTTTTTA
Source organism: Trichechus manatus latirostris (assembly GCF_000243295.1). Classification (NCBI taxonomy): domain Eukaryota; kingdom Metazoa; phylum Chordata; class Mammalia; order Sirenia; family Trichechidae; genus Trichechus; species Trichechus manatus. Next base: position 3,630,685 of record NW_004444092.1, read on the forward strand.
AAAATAATATTTAACTGTGTTTTCGGTGAAGGTTTACATAGCAGTTTAGGTTCTCATTCAACAAATTCTACACAAGTTGTTCAGGGACATTGTTAAATTCTTTACAAGGCAGGAACATTCTCATTATTTCTGTTCTGGTTATTGTTTCCATTCATCTAGTTTCCCCGCCCCCCCTTACATTCTCATTTTTGTTTTAAAATAATTGTTGACTATTTGGTCTCATATAGGTGATTTTTTAAAGAAGCACAGTACTTACAGGTGATATTCATTATTTTGTGAGCCAATCTGTTATTTAGCTACAAGGTGACCTCAGGGGTTAATTTCAGTTCAAAGTTTGAAGAGTATTTCAGGGCAAGTCTGGAGGAGTCCCCTAGTCTCAGCTGGTCCAGTAAGTTGGGTTTTTTTTTTCTTTGTTTTTTAGGAATTTAAGGTTCTGTTCCATGCTTTTCTCCCATTCTATCAGGGTACATCTATTGTGGCTCTGATTAAAATGGTTGGAATTGGTAGCTGGCACCATCTAGTTATTCTGGTCTCAGGGTAGATGAGGCCATGGTTCCTGTAGACTATTTGTCCTGTAGAGTAGTTTCTTCTTTAAGTCTTTGGTTTCCTTCTTTCTCTTTTGCTCTGGATGAATAGAGATCAATAGTTATATCTTAGATGGCCGCTCACAAGCTTTTAAGACCCCAGACACTACTCACCAAACTAGGATGTACAACTTAACTTTATGAACTATATTATGCCAATTGACGGAGATGTCCCACAAGACTATTGTCCTAATCCTTCAAACCCAGAAATCCACTCCCTCAAGGTGTTTGATTATGTCTAAGAAGTATCTGTAACTGTGCTTTATTATATATGAATATATGTGCATACAGCCACATAGATGCATATACATATATATGTGAATACACCTATATATACACACATATATACATACCTATACACATATATGCCTACATACATATATACCTACACATATATTTTTTGGTTGTTCTTGCTGTTGTTTCAAAATTATATATCCCATAGTAATTACCAACAGGTCCTTTTTTCTTGTGTGCTTTTTATCATTTACCTTTATCAAGCTGTGTACACTTCATCCTTTTTTGATGTTCCCTTTCCCATCACCAAAAATAACAAGTGTCTACTATCTACAGAGTGAATTCCCCTTCCTCTCATCCCTGGTAACAACTAATGAACATTAGTTTCTGTAAATTGTTCATGTCATTTCATAAAAGTGAGAACGTACAATATTTGTTGTGTTTTTTTTGTGATTAACTTATTTTGCTCAGCATAATGTCCTCCAGGCTTGTCCATGTTCCAAGATATTTTGGGAATTCATTTTTCTTTATTGCTGAGTAGTAGTCCATTGTATGTATGTACCACATTTTACTTATCCATTTATCCATTGATGGGCACTTAGGTTGTTTCCATATTTTTTTAAAGTATTTTATTATAGTCCTTGAGAATATATACAGCAAAACATGCACCAATTCAACAGTCTCTGTATGTACCATTTAGTGACATTGATTACATTCTTCAAGTTGTGCAACCATTCTCACTCTCCTTTTCTGAGTTGTTCCTCCTCCATTAACATAAATTCACTGCCCCCCTAAGGTTACTATCTAATCTTTTGAGTTTCTGTAGTCAATTTGATCCCATATAGTTTTTAAAAGAGTACAATGCTCAAGACAGACATTTTTTACTAGTTAAGCTAAACTACTGTTTGGTTGTAAGAAGACTTCAGGGGGATATTTTTGGGTTATGGTTTAAGGATTATCTTAGGGCAATAGTTTCAGGGGTTCATCCAAACTTCGGGCTCCAGGAAGTCTGAAGTCCATTAAAATTTGAAATTCTGTTCTGTATTTCCCCCCTTTTGATCATGATTCTTCTATAGAATCTTTGATCAAAATATTTGGTAATGGTAGCTGGGTACCATCCAGTTCTTCTGGTCTCATGGCAAAGGAGGCAGCTGTTCATGGAGGCAATTAGCCACACAGTCCATATCCTCCTTCTAGTCCTGACTATCTTTCTTCCTCTGTTGTTCCAGGTGAATAGAGACCAATTGCTGTGCCTTAGATGGCCATTTGCAAGCTTTTAAGATCCTAGGCACTACACAACAAAATAGGAGGTAGAACAGAAACACTAAACATCTTATTAGGCCGGTTAACTGGGATGTCGCATGAAACTACGACCCTAAACCTCCAAACCAAGAAAACAAACCCCGTGAGGTCTTTGGTTGTACATAAGCAGCCTCAGCAGCTACTCTCTTTTTTTTTTTCTTTTTTGGTCATTGTAAATATATCACACAACTTTTGCCTATTCAAGTTTTTACAGGTGTACGACTTACAGCAATTACAATAATCAGCTGTGCCACCCTACCCTTAGTCAATGCAATATTTCCATCACCATTAACCTCCCCTTTCCCTCTCCCTCCTGACTCTACTAAACTTTGTTCTCTCTACATCTGCCTTTTCTTGTCTTTTTATATTGTTTCCATCTTTTTGTTATTATGAATAGTGCTGCAATGAACATTGGTGTGCATGTATCTGTTCATGTCACTTCTATTAGATCCCGAGGGTATGCTGGGTCTGGTGGCACAGTGGTTAAGAGCTCAGCTGCTAACCAAAAGGTCGGCAGTTGGAATCCACCAGCTGCTCCTTGGAAACCCTATGGGGCAGTTCTAATCTCTCCTGTAGGGTCACTGTGAGTCAGAATCGACTCGGCAATGGGTTTTGGTTTTTTGTATGACAGCTCTACCTCTAGTTTTTTGAGGAACTGGCAGACCATTTTCCACAACAGGTATACCATTTTGTATTCCCACCAGCGATGGATGAGGGTTCCAATTTCTCCGCATTCCCTCCTTCTGCCTGATTTCTTTAGATGTAAAATGGGAATAATCACATCATTTGTTGTTGTTGCGATTAGCTGCCTTTGAGTTGGCCCCTGACTCATGGTTACCCCATGCACAATGCAACAAAAACACTGGCTGATCTGTTGCAGATTGGACCATTGGTATCCATAAGCTTTTCACTGGCTGATTTTTGGAAGTAGATCACCAGGCCTTTCTTCCTATAGAATTGTTTTATTAAATCAAATATTGCACAAAAAGCATGTAGCCCAATGTCTGGCACAATAACCATTTTTATCATCATTGTTACTAGAATTGAGAAATCTCCAAAACCATGGTACTGTAGCTGCAAGAAAATCCAACTGGATTGTGCTTGCATGTCAACACTAATGATGCTGTCAAAACTACAGAAAGGGTGGAAACAAAAAGAGAAAAGGGGAAATATTTTTATTCTCTTCACAGACTCTCTTCAATGCATGCTTGAGTGATTATCTGTATGAGTGTGTTTTAAGTTTAATTCATACAATTAACTTTTCATTTCACAGCTCAAAAAATTTGAGTACAGAGAGAAAAAAAACGCTTTCTTATATAGGAAAACACAACTGAAGACGAAAAAAAGTTTTTCTAGGGTAACTTAGGCTTTATTTGGGATTTTAAATGGCATTATACACAAAATCTATAATGCTTTCAAAGTTTTAAAAGTTGATATTTGGTCATCGTAAAGATTAAAATATTCCAAAAAAGATAAGATGCAATATATACCTTGAAATGGTCAGTTAAATATACATTTTTTCCTATTCTTTTTGTGATTATTTTTCTGCGATTTTCCTCCTGTTTTGGCAAATAGAGAAAGCATTTCATCACAGCCTGAACATGCCCAAACTAGTTTGCCAAGACATGTAGAATAACCAGTTGCTGCTGAGTTGACTCCAACTCATGGTAACCCCATATGTGTCAGAGTAGAACTGTGTTCCATAAAATTTTCAATGGCTGATTTTTCGGAAGTAGATTGCCAGGCCTTTCTTCTGAGGCACCTATGAGTGGACTCGAAACCTCAACCTTTTGATTAGCAGCCAAGCGTTTTAATTGTGTGCACCACCCAGGGACCAAATTTATAGAATACCCGTTGCCATTGAGTCAATTATGACACACAATGACCCTGTAGGACAGAGTAGAACTGCCCCATAGGGTTTCCTAGGAGCAGCTGGTGGATTTGAACTGCCGACCTTTTGGTTAGCAGCTGTAGCTCTTAACCACTGCACCACCAGGGCTCCATTTATAGAATATAGAGAGTTATTTTCCTTGAATACATAATTAGCTCATGAAAATTAGTAAGAAAAATACACTGTCATATAAAAAATGTGTAACAGACATAAACAGGCAATTCACAACATAAATACAAATGGGCAGTAAACAATAAAGCATTACATGTTAGTTTAACATAAAAAAATTTTTACTTCACTCAGGGGTGCATTTGACCACAAAATTCTTCATGACCCAATTGCATTTAAACTGAACTTCAGATGGAAAGAGACATTCTGTCTTTTCAGAAAACTTTATTCTCTTAAATGTTTATGCTATCCAAATCTCATAAAGAAAAAAAAAAAAAAGGTGAAAATAGATGGGAAGAGGGATGACATAAAATGAAAAGTGGAAACATGTTAAATGTTCATATGTGATGGTATCTGCTGCGCTCTGAAGTCTTTGGCTGAAAGTAATTTTCAGCCTTGTCCCAGACCTGAGTTTGGTAAAGCTTTTGACACATCTTTTTGCATCTTAAAACATTTTTGTCATCTTGCTCTTCATCAGTCAGCAGGTTGAAGCCTCTTTTCAATCCTGATGATCATGGGTACCATTATCCATGAGCAGAGACCCTGGTGTTTACTATGATCTCCCTTTAAATTCACAGACATCAGGGTTCTTTCTCTCAAGTCCCCCTAATATGAATTACATTTGATGGTGTGGACATTCCAGAAAGGCCTCCTCACTTGTTATCTTGGATTTCTTTTTAAGTCATGATAATTTATCCTTTAAAAATATCATCTTCCATTTTAATAAGATATATGAAATCATATTTATAAAGAATGTTTTTAATGGGAATCTTAAAGGAAGAGACTAACACCTTTCCAGTGTGGAATTTTAAGTTCTCTTGATCCTTAATTTATTACCACTCTGGACCAAGAGGTGACATTTCCTACAAGGTTTGGGAAATTTATGGCAATACTAATAAAAACCAATCCTTGGCTTGCCACCCACGTGGTGTTTAAAGTGGTTCTTCTGGAGGACTTAGAGACTGTGGCGTCTTAGATTACTGACGGTTGTTATTCGTCCCTCTCACCCTTCATTTTTCTCCATGAGTAAATTCTTCCCTCTCAGCCTCAGTAACCCAGAGGTACAGAAGTCCAAAGGCAACAGTCAAATGAAATATAAACCCTACATCCCCACACCTGAAAACACCTTAAGCAAATTCACATCCAGACTCTAGGAAGCAAACACTATCAATTTGTATGGATGAGACTAACCTTATACCAAAAAATAATAATAATAAAAACTAAAATTAAAAATATCATTGCCTAAAAATTTGAAAGGAAGGTAAATTTATATCTTTTGTAAATCGTTTTTTACATGGTGAACATTCTGGATATTATCTGTAGCTCTCAGTGTGTGTGTGTGTGTGTAAGAGTGTGTGTGCGTGTGTATACAAGTTCTTCCACTTGCTTTTTTCATTTAGAAGTTCATGGTTGTCATCGAAATTCTGGGTAATATGTTTCAGGGGCAGAACAACTCTACAAAATATATTCTTGTTATTTATAAATCTGTTTTTCTTTGTAATTTCTTAGTTTTTTCCTATGCTGCCGGGAAAAGCCCTGAACTCAGTCTCTCCAAAAGCCTGTGTCTGTGGCATTGACTTGGTACAATCAAGTTAGGTGAAGGACCTGTTGGGCAGGGTGTCTCCCCAGCTGTCTGCAAAGCATGTCTGAGGGGCTGGAACTTGTTCCCTGTCAGTGATGAAAACTTGTCTTCTCATCAGAATAGCAATAGTGTAGCACACCAGATCAGAGAGGTCTTTTTGACATCTAACTGAAGGAGCATTGTATCAAGTCTTGTGCAGCAGAGTTTTCCATAGTTTGTTCTGTGACTTCTTAGTTTTGCAAGATGCCCATAGGAAGAGGTTTTTGTGGTCAAATAAGTTACAGAAATCCCTGCCTTCAAGCAATTTATAGATTCGTAACGCACATTAGCATGAATATATTCTGAGGCTTTCTGTGTTTAAAAAAAAATTGTTTAACTTTTTTTAGTTTAGTAATTTCCAAACTTGTTTAACCATGTGTCATGGATTGAATTGTGTCCCCCAAAAATGTCTGTCAACTTGGCTAGGTCATGATTCCCAGTATTGTATGATTGTCTACCTTTTGTAATCTGATGTGATTTCCCTATGTGTTGTATATTCTATCACTATGATGTAATAAGATGGATTAGTGGCAGTTATATTGATGAGAGGTACAAGATTAGATAGTGTCTTAAACCAATCTCTTTTGAGATATAAAAGAAGCGAGCAGAGAGACGTGGGGACCTCATACCACCAAGAAAGCAGCACCGGGAGCAGAGTGTGTCTTTTGGACCTGAGGTTCCTGCGCTGAGATGCTCCCAGACCAAAGGAAGACAGATGACACAGACCTTCCTCCAGAACCAACAGAGACAGAAAACATCCCCCTGGAGCTGACACCCTGAATTTGGACTTGTAGCCTACTAGATTCTGAGAGAATAAGTTTCTCTTTGTTGAAGCCATCCACTTGTGGTATTTCTGTTGTAGCAGCACTAAATGACTAAGACACCATGACATTGTTTTTGAAATATTGTTAATATTTTATGGAGCTAATGGGCTACAGAAAACACATGGGATGTGCTGATGGACACTGTTAGGATGATGGGTCAGATATATAACAGGAAACCAGTTAACAAATTGCCGTCAAGTCAGTTCTGACTCATGGCAACCCCATGAGTGTCCGAGTAGACTATGCTCTATAGGGTTTCCAATGGCTGAGTTTTTGGAAATAGATTGCCAGGTCTTTCTTCTAAGGTGCCTCTGGGTGTACTTAAACCACCAACGTTTCAGTTAGCAGCCTAGCCGTTAACTGTTCGCACCACCCAGGGGCTTCATATAACGGGAAGAACCATGGATTTGGAACCAGAGACTTAATACACAAATATAATCTGCTGTTTACCAAAAAATACGACAATTTTAGGCTTAGGTATATAAACAAAGGTTTAGGTCACTGAGCCTCTCTCACTCTCAGCTTCCTCATCTGAAAATTGGAAATGATAATATTTTACTACATGAGGTGTTTGTGAGAATGAAAGGAGGAAGTGTGAGAGAAGATCAGGAATAGTGTTTGGTTACGACTTTGGTTGAACATGACCCTCCTTGACAGATGAACACTCGGCCCAAACTGCACAATAGTATATATGGCACAGGCATGCTCTACAGAAGTCCCATTACTGTCTTACCTGGATGTGACACTTCTAAGTGTTCTGTGGTGATGGCTTCATACAGGGTTGGGGGTAGCAGCCTATTGATGAACTGGGTGCAGTAGAAAAGGGTACAGACATTTCTATGCCACCAAGTTGGCTGTCTTCAGAGTCAGTTGAGACTGGCCATCACAAAGGATCGCACTGACTGTACCTCAGTTTGTAGAATGACAAAAGCACTGGGCCAACTGTATTTGTCACTAAAATCCAGCAAGGTTATTGAGTGTGGGGTTTGGTGGCATCTTTTCTCAGGAGAAAAAAACAAACATACAAAAAAACCCAGCTCTTTCAGTCCCAGCTGTGACTTGTGATATTTTCTCCTTGCGTAACCAAGCAGCTACCATTGGTCAGGAGACCACTTGTTGATAGTTTTGTGACTTTTTCATAGTTTGCGAGAATTTTTGTTTTTTAATCTGGACTTTTTTGGTATCTCAAAAAAAAGTATCTTAATTTTGTAATCACTAGTTTAAATAAAAACACTTAAGTTTATAAGCTATCTTTATATTGAACTATGTGTATGTAGTACTTTAGTTGTACCGTAGATCCTCATTATTTATGGATTCTGTATTTGTGAATTTATATACTCACTAACATTTATTGTAACTCCAAAATCAATACATGCAACACTTTTCATGGTCATTCACATACACATGCAGAGCAGTAAAAATTTTGAGTTAGCTGACATATGCGTTTCCAGCTGAGGTCCAACAAGGCTACGTTCTACTTTCTTGTTTCAGTTCTAATGCTGTAAATAAGTGTCCTTTTTGTATATCTTTCGTACTTTTGTGCTCTTTGTTGGTAATTTTACTATTTAAAATGGCCCCCAAGTGTAGTGCTAAAGTGCTATCTAGAGTTCCTAAGTGTGTGATAGCTGTGACATGCCTTATGGAGAAAATATGTGTCTTAAATAAGTTTTTGTTCAGTCATGTGTTATAGTGCTGTTGGCCATGAGTTCAATATTAATGAATCAATAATATATATTAAATAAGGTGTCTTTAAACAGAAATATATAAGACATTATATATTGATCCAATTGCATTAAATATTGTGACCAGAGGCTCACAGGAACCTAGCCCTGTATTTCTCCTAAGAGCAGTGGTTAAGTATTCGCTAATTCAGTGTTTGTAGTGACTCCATAGAACATAAATATCATGAATAACGAGAATTGACCATATTTAGTTAACTTCTTAGAAATCCATTGCTAGCTCTCTTTCTGGTGAATTTCCATTCACTTTCATTAGTGGATGCTTTAATATGAAGTTCTCAAAGGGCTGTAAAAATGAATTATGGTAGACATGGAGTTGCACAGCTCAGATCCCCCTTCAAGAACGTGCTGCCCAATAGCAAAGAGTCAGTCTCCAGCTCTCAATGCCTGGAGGGTCCACCTCAGCTGCAGGGAGCTACCTTGCTGGAGGTCACACCCTTCCCAGGGTGGTTCACATGACTGACCCAGACAAGTGTAAAAAGCCTCAATGTTTCAGCCTAGTATGGGACAGCTCTGATGGCTAATATATGCTCTGGTGCCCCCCACTGGGTGGGCCAAGGCTTTGTCAGGCCTGCATTGCAGTTTGACCTCTTTGTCTGCCCAATCCAGCTTCCTTTCACAGGTGTAAATCTCAACTTCCATCTCAGAATCTGCTTTTGGAGAAGCCAACCTGCACCATGGTTTTGTGACTTGGCACTTTCTCCTAAATGTCTATTCGGTGTTCCATGAATACAGTATTTCCTCTCTTACTTGATTTTAAGTTCTTTGTGGGCAAGAAATACACAGAGACTTCTATATATATGCCACAGTTCCTATCACTGTACCATGGACATAGAAGATACCTGTTAAATATATTGTGAATGAAGGGGTATGTCTTTTAAGCAGATGAACAATATATTTACACTCTGGAGAGATGTCTGTACTTAGCATGTGGTCTGAAGTTAAGAGAGCCATGTTAGAACTCTGAAATTCTGACTGTTAGCCTTGTTCAGCTTTGTTTAGTGGCTCTCTCAGTGTCCAGTTACTCTGTGGAAATTTCCAGTATGTGGTTCTTACTCCCTTCCCTTCTTCCTTCTCTTTCAGTAGCCAGAGCTAACACTGATGTCCAAATTACTCCAACCTATATCTTTCCACATTCTGATATGATAGTTGAAATGATATTTTTCTTTATGAATTGTTATTCACAGCAATCTCCTTGACTAATGCATTCAAAAATTGTGAATGCCATTTTCCCCTTAAATAGGCCCCTTTAAACAAATAACTGCTTAGCATTTTTCCCTGTGAATATGTAAATAGGTTAAAAACGAAGATGCAGCCAGTGTTGTGTGAATATTATTCCAACATTACACTTAAGATCCTTTCAGTACCATTTGCTAACATTTTGTACTCCTAGCCAAAGTGCCAAAAATTGCTCTCTCCTCATGCAATTTTCAAAAATTTCGCTGGCACAAAATGAAGTAAAATCTCTATCTGCAGGAGAGAGCAAACTTCATTTAGTGTGTTTTACAAAGTGCTAAATAGGTTTTCTATTTTGGGAGCAGAGTGGCAGAATGTGTGCTTCCTGCTATCCTGATCAAACATTTGCAATTCCATCCCCGCACATTCTAGGTTGTCTTTGGATAGATTAACATAATACTTGTTGTTTTATTCAAGGGAAAAGAAAAACAATTACAGTGTATTCATGGGATGTGATGTCAGTACTGAAAGGTTATTTTTCCTTGTCTTTTTCTTTTTTATTATTTAAAATAAAATAGTCATTATGATCCCTGTGAGAGACTTTGAATTTAACTGGTTTCAAAGTAAGAGCTCTCCTTTCCTATTTTTAGTGCGTCATCCAAGAAGAAAGCGTCATGGTCTCACTGCTGAGAAATTTAGGACCCTGGGTCACTAGTATCATTTTTAAGTAGTCTAGCAAATCTTTGTCTGAAAGAAGCCATACATGACTAAATGTTCACTGAATCTATTTTTTAAGAAAAAATTACTTGTTTCATAATAATAATAACAATAACAACTAACATTTATTTACTGTTTATAGTATCCTAAGAAAATATTTTAAAAACCTGAAATATCCATGCAATCTTTACAACAACCCTTTGAAACACTACTGTTATTATCCCCCTTTTACAGATGAGAACTAAGGTAGAGAGAGTAAGAATACTGGGCAAGTTAGTAAGCAAAGGAGCTGGGATTCAAACCTGGTTTGACTCCAGATCCTGTGCTATTTACCACTCTGCAATATTGCTTCACAATATTACAGAGTGTACAAAGTTAGTACCTCACACCTCTAACAGAGTGTATCTTTCAGTCCATTAACAGACTTGACTTAGAGAGCATAAACACGGAGAATTAGGGGAGGAAGCTGGAGAGCACACGAGAGAGGGAAATATATTACTTCTTTGTAAACTTCTCAGCACTTCTATCATAGAATGCCATAGAGCATACACTTAGAATATTTGCACACTTTGCCAGCCTTTCCCAGCACTTAATATGTGGCTGCTATCAATACCCAGCTATAGTTTGAAAAGAGCAAACGTCCCTTCAATGCTAATGAAGGTTGGAGAATTGACCCAGGTGATTAACTTTTGAAGTATTAGCCCTTTATAGTTATGTGTAATTCATCTTCTTGGAGTTGTTGGCAAAAGAAGCTCTAACAACACTCATCCCTGATAAAAACTCTCAATAAAATAGGAATAGAAGGGAAATTCCTCAACACAATAAACATCATCAATAAACCAACAGCCAACATTATTTTCAACAGAAAGAGGCTGAAAGCATTCCCCCTGAAAACGGAAACAAGACAAAGATGCCCTTTATCACCACTCCTATTTAACATTGTGCTGGAATTCCTAGCTAGAGGAATAAGGCAAGAAAAAGAAATAAAGGGCATCCAAATTGGAAAGGAAAAAGTAAAACTATCCCTGTTCAGAGATGATATGATCCTATACATAGAGAACCCCAAAGATTCCACAGGAAAACTACTGGAACTAATAGAAAGATTCAGCAGACTAGCAGGATACAAGAGCAACAAACAAAAATCAGCTGGATCCCTACACACCAACAAAAAGAACTTCGAAAAGGAAGTCAGGAAAACAATATCATTTATAATAGCCCCTAAAACGATAAGATGCTTAGGAATAAATCTAACCAGAGGCATAAAAGACTTATACAAAGAAAACTACAAAACACTATTCAAGGGAAACAAAAGAGACTTATATAAACAGAAAAATATACTCATGCTCATGGATAGGAAGACTCAACATTGTGAAAATGTCATCTTACCCAAAGTGATCTACAGATATAATGCAATCCTGATCCAAATACTAACAGCATTCTTTAACGAAATGGAAAAACTAATCACCAACTTTATATGGAAAGGAAAGAGGCCCCAGATAAGCAAAGCATTATTGAAGAAAAAGAACAAAGTAGGAGGCCTCACTCTACCTGACCTCAGAAACTACTATACACTCATGGTAGTCAAAACAGCCTGGTACTGGTACAATGACAGACACATAGACCAATGGAACAGATTCGAGAACCCAGATGTAAATCCATCCACCTATGGTCAGCTGATCTTTGTCAAAGGACCAAAGTCCATTAAACGGGGAAAAGATGGTCTTTTTTAACAAATGGAACTGGCAAAACTGGATATCCATCTGTAAAAAAATGAAACAGAACCCATACCAAACATCATACACAAAAACTAACTCAAAATGGATCAAAAACCTAAATATAAAACCTAAAATGATAAAAATCATGGAAAAAAAAGATAGGGACAATGGTAGGGGCCCTAATACGTGGTATAAATACAACACAAACCATAACTAACAATGCACAAACACCAGAAGACAAACTAGATATCTGGGAGCTCCTAAAAATTAAACAGTTATGCTCATCAATGGCTTCACCAAAACAGTAAAAAGAAAACCTACAGACTGGTAAAAAATTTTTGGCTACAACATATCCAATAGAGCTGATATTGCTGAAAACCAAACCCAGAGTCTTATCGTAAGAGTGGCTGAATTACAATGCCAATTGAATTCACAACTTCAAATGGTGTCTAAAGTTAAAATGAGGGCATTAATTTTGAAGAAATGGGATCCTGAAACTTGGGATGAGGACATATGTTCAGATAATCAGGAAGCTGGGGACACTGAGCCCCTAAATTCCATTGAATCACTCTTGTCAACAGAACCAGCCCTGTCACTCCCATCTGAAGAGATTACTCTATCTTTGTCTGCTAAGCCACACTCCCCAGTAAAAACATTAGCCTCTCCACCCCCATCTGATGAAATTAACCCAACTGTGTCTGAAGAGTCTTTGTCTAAGTCATCCTCTGGGGAGCCATCTGAGTTATTGCCTGGGGCATCGCCTGAGGCAGATGTCTTATAAGATGTTGCTGAATGTTCTCAGAACACGTCCCCACTACCCATTTTTCCTTCTAGACCTATAAATAGACTTAAGTCCCAGAAAGCCCCAAAAGATGAAGTATCAAACATGACCCAGAAGGAGATACACTACACTCCAAAAGAACTGCATGAGTTTTCTAATATGTACAAACAGAAACCTGGGGAATATGTGTGGGAATGGCTATAAAGGGTGTAGGATAATGGTGCAAGGAACATAAAGTTGTATTACTCTGAGTTTATTGATATGAGCCTACTAAGTACAGATCCTTCATTCAGTGTTTCAGCTTGAGAGGTTAGAAAACAATCTAATAGTTTTATTGGTTGGTTTGCTGCAGCATGAATTATGAGGTGGCTCACACTAAATCAAGTTGAAGTGCCAAACCTACCTTGGTGTACTGTAGAAGAAGAAATCCAAAGGCTTAGGGAAATTGGCATGTTAGAGTCAATTTATCAGGTTAGACCCACAGACTCACACATGGAGTGCCCAGAGGACCCATCTTTTACCACAATGGTGAGGAACAAATTTGTGAAGGAAATCCCAGCATCCTTGAAGACTTCTGTGATTGTTACTTTATGTAAGTCAGATTTGACAGAGGGAACTGCCTAACTGAGTTAAGACACCTAACTACAATGGGGCTGATTGGACCCCATGGTGGTAGGGGCCAAGTGGAGGCACTCATCAACAAAGACAAGGTGGGCATGGTTACCATAATGGACAGCAGAATCAAAGCAGTAATCAGAACAGTCTGACTAGTTAGACTTATAGTTTCAGCTACTTAGTCATGGTGTCCTTAGGAAAGAAATAGATAGGAAATCTACTAAATATTTACTTGATCTGTACAAGTGGGAGAATTCTAGGTTAAGTGAACAGCAGTCTAACTTGAATTACCAGAATAGAGAGTCACAGCCCCTTAGGCACTTCTCAGATTTGAGCCAGTTTACAGACCTGTAAGCCCTTGAATGAAGGGGAGGCCAAGCACCCTTGAGGAAGGATCTCACTACACTGCCAAAAATTTATACTGTTAATCTTTCTTCCAGCCTTCCCCAAAGGGATCTACAGCCTTTTACAAGAGTGACTGTTTCACTGGGGAAAAGAAAATAATCAGACTTTTCGGGATTGCTGGATACTGGCTCTGAACTAACACTAATTCCAGGTGACCCAAAACATCACTGTTGCCCACTGGCCAGAGTGGGGGCAAATGGAAGTCAGGTTATTAATGGAATCTTAGTTCAGATAACAATGGGTCCAGTGGGTCCCCAAACTCACCCTGTAGTGATCTCCCCAGTTCCAGAATGCATAATTGGAATAGATATACTCAGCAACTGGCAGAATTCCCACATTGGATCCTTGACAAGTGGAATAAGGGCTATCATGGTAGGAAAAGCCAAGTGGAAGCCATTAGAACTGCCCCTACCTAGGAAAATAGTAAACCAAAAGCAATACCACATTCCTAGAGGGATTGCAGAGATTACTGCCACCATCAAGGACTTGAAGGATGCAAGGTTGGTGATTCCTATCACATTCCCATCCAACTTGCCTATTTGGCCTGTGCAAAAAACAGGTGGATCTAGGAGAATGACAGTGGATTATCAAAAACTTAACCAAGTGGTCACTCCAATTGTAGGTACTGTTCCAGATACAGTTTCATTGCTTGAGCAAATTAATATGTCTCCTGGTAACTGGTATGCAGCTATTGATCTGGTTAATGCAGTTTTCTCCTTACCTGTTTCGAAGAACCACCAGGAACAGTTTACCTTTAGCTGGCAAGGCCAGCAATATACCTTTACTGTCCTACCTCACGAGTATAGCAACTCTCTAGCTCTATGTCATAATTTAGCACGCAGGGACCTTGATCATTTTTCCCTTCCACAAGATATCACACTGGTCCATCACATCGATGACATTATGCTGATTGGACCTAGTAAGTAAGGTGTGTCAGTGACTCTGGACTTATTGGTAAAATATTTGCATACTACTGTTGTTGTTAGGTGCCATCAAGTCAGTGCTGATTCATAGTGATGCTATGTACAACAGAACAAAACACTATCCGATCCTGCACCATCCTCACAGTCATTGTTGTGCTTGAGCCCATTGTTGCAGCCACTGTGCCAATCCATCTCTTTGAAGGTCTTCTTATTTTTTGCTGACCCTCTACCTTACCAGCATGATGTCCTTCTCCAGGGACTGGTCCTGCCTGATAACATGACCAAAGTATGTGAGACAAAGTCTCGCTATCCTTGCTTCTAATGAGCCTTCTGGTGGTACTTCTTCCAAGACAGATTTGTTTGTTCTGGCAGTCCATGGTATATTCAATATTCTTGCCAACATCATAATTCAAAGGTGTCAGTTCTTCCGTCTTCCTTATTCATTGTCAGCTTTCACATGCATATGAGGCAACTGAAAACACCATGGTTTGGGTCAAGCACACCTTAGTCCTTAAAGTGACATCTTTGCTTTTTAACACTTTTAAGAGGTCTTTTGCAGCAGATTTGCCCAACGCAATGCATCATTTGATTTCTTGACTGCTGCTTCCATGGTCATTGATTGTGGATCCAAGTAAAATGAAATCCTGGACAACTTCAATATTTTCTCCATTTATCATGATGTTGCTTATTGGTCCAGTTGTGAGAATTTTTGTTTTCTTTATGTTGAGGTGTAACCCATACAGAAGTCTGTGGTCTTTGATCTTCAACAGTAAGTGCTTCAAGTCCTCTTCACTTTCAGGAAACAAGGTTATGTCATCTGCATATTGAAGGTTGTTAATGAGTCTTCCTCCAATCCTGTTGCCCCGTTCTTCTTCATATAGCCCAGCTTCTTGGATTATTTGCTCAGCATACAGATTGAGTACGTATGGTGAAAAAATGCAACCCTGACGCACACCTTTCTTGACTTTAGACCACGCAGTATCCCCTTGTTCTGTTCGAATGACTGCCTCTTGTTCTAAGTACAGGTTCCTCTTGAGCACAATTAAGTGCCATCTGTTCTTGATCATATACTACCTCCTGCAATGGTTAAACACCAACCAATTCTTTTTGGTATGGTGACTCTGTGTATTCCTTCCATTTTCTTTCAATGCTTTCTGTGTTGTTTAGTAATTTCCCCATAGAATCCCTCACTATTGCAACTCGAGGTCTGAATATTTTCTTCAGTTCTTTCAGCTTGAGAAACGCTGAGCGTGTTCTTTCCTTTTGGTTCTCTATCTCCAGGTCTTTGCACATTTCATTATATACTTTGTCTTCTCAAGCTACCCCTTGAAATCTTCTTTTCGATTTAGCTACTCTACTTTCAAGAGTAACTTTCAGAGTCTCTTCTGACAATCCTTTCTTTCCTATCTTTAATGACCTCTTGCTTTCTTCATGTGTGATGTCATTCTACAATCCGTCTGATCTTTGGTCATTTGCTTTCAATGCATCAAATCTATTCCTGAGATGGTCTCTAAATTCAGGTGGAATATACTCAAGCTCGTACTTTAGCTCTTGTAAACTTATTCTAATTTTCTTCAACTTCAACTTGAACTTGCATATGAGCAATTGATGGTCTGTTCCACGGTCGGCCTCTGGCGTTCTTCTGACTGATGATATTGAGCTTTTCCATCGTCCCTTTCCACAGATGTAGTTGATTTGATTCCTGTGTATTCCATCTGACGAGGTCCATATGTATAGTCGCAGTTTATGTGATTGAAAAGGGTGTTTTCAATGAAGAAGTCATTGGTCTTGCAAAATTCTATCATGCAATCTCTGGTGTCCTTTCTATCACCAAGGCCATATTTTCCAACTTCCAATCCTTTGTTTCCAACTTTCATATTCCAATCGCCAGTAATTATCGATGTATCTTGATTGAAAGTTTGATCAATTTCAGACTGCAGAAGTTGATGAAAATCTTCAGTTTCTTCATCTTTGGCCTTGGTGGTTGGTGTGTAAATTTGAATAGTAGTCATATTAATTGGTCTTCCTTGTAGGCACATGGATATTACCTTTTCACTGACAGCGTTGTACTTAAGGATAGATCTTGAAATATTCTTTTTGACTATTAACATGACGCTATTCCTTCAGTTTGTCATTAGACCATATGATTGTCCAATTCAAAATTGTAAATACCAGTGCATTTCAGCTCACTAGGATATCGATGTTTACATGTTCCATTTCATTTTTGACGACTTCCAGTTTTTCTTGCTTTATACTTGTGGCACAGTGGTTAAGTGCTATGGCTGTTAACCAAAATGTCAGCAGTTTGAATCCACCAGATGCTCCGTGGAAACCCTGTGGGGCAGTTCTACCCTGTCCTGTAGGTTTGCTATGAGTCGTAATCGACTTGATGGCAATGGGTTTGGGTTTTATGCATCATACATTCCACTTTCTGATTATTAAAGGATATTTTCAGCTGTTTCTTCTCATTTTGAGTAGTGGCATATCAACAAATGAAAGTCTCGAAAGCTTGACTCCATCCATGTCATTAAGGTCAACTCTACTTTGCCAAGGTAGCTCTTCCTCAGCCGTATTTTCAGTGCCTTCCAACCTAAGAGGTTCATCTTCTGGCAGTATATCAGACAACGTTCCACTGTTCCACTGCTACTCATAAGGTTTCACTGGCCAATTGTTTCAGAAGTACACTGCCAAGTCCTTTTTCCTAGCCTGTCTTAGCCTGGAAGTTCTGATGAAAGTCTACCAAGGGTGACCTGCTAGTATTTGATATACTGGTGGCAAAGCTTCCAGTATCACAGCAATAGGCAAGGCACCACAGTATGACAAACTGACAGATGCACAGTGGATTTGCATGGTAAACCCCAAAACTAGACCCATTACCATCGAATCGATTCCAACTCATAGTGACCCTATAGGACAGAGTAGAATAGCTGCATAGGGTTCCCAAGGAGCAGCGGGTGGTTTCAAACTGCCGACCTTTCGGTTAGCAGCCAAACTCTTAACACTGTGCCACCAGGGCTCCATACAAGCAAGAGATGATTCAAAATTCTGCTGGTTTCTGACTCAGAAGCAATGAGTTTATTTGCACAGTAGAGGGTGGGAAATTAACCCAACAAAAATTCAGGAGCCTTCTACCTCAGTGAAATTTCTGGGGGTCCAGTGATGTGGGGCATATCGATATACTCCTTCTAAAGTGAAGGATAAGTTAATGTACCTGGCCCCTCCCACAACTAAAAAAGGAAGCACAAGACCTGGTGGGCCTCTCTGAATTTTGGAAGTAACATATCCCTCATTTGTGTGTGCTACTCCAGCCTATTATCAAGTGACCTGAAAAGCTGCTAGTTTGAGTTGAGTGCAGACCAAAAGCAGACTTTGCAACAGGTTCAGGCTGCCATCCAAGCTGCTCTGCCTCTTGGGGCATGTGCTCCAGCTGATCCAATGGTGCATGAAATGACAGTGGCAGATATAGACACTGTTTGGAGTCTTTGGCAGGACCCTATTTGTGAATCACAGCACAGACCCTTAGGATTTTGGAGCAAAGCCCTGCCATCCTCTGTAGATAACTACTCTCCTTTTGAGAAACAGCTTTTGGCTTGTTACTGGGCCTTAGTAAAGACTGAATGCTTAACCATGGGACACCAAGTCACCATGTGGCCTGAGCTGTTGAATTGAACTGAGTGTCATCTGACCCACAGAGTCATAAATTTGGACATGTGCAGCAGCACTCCAACATTAAATGAAAATGGTATATATGAGATCCGGCCCGAGCAGGACCTGAAGGCACAAGTAAGTTGCATGAGGAAGTGGCCCAAATGCCCATGGTCACCACTTCTATCACATTACCTTCCATCTCCCAGTCTGCACCTTTGGCCTCATGGGGTGTTCCTTATGATTAGTTGACTGAAGAAGAGAAAACTCGTGCCTGGTGTACAGATGGTTCCACGATATGCAGGCACCACTCAAAAGTGGACAGCGGCAGCACTACAGTCCCTTGCTGGGAACTTCCTGAAGGACAGTGTTGAAAGGATATCCTCCCAGTGGGCAGAACTTCGAGCAGTGCACCTGGTTGTTCACTTTGCTTGGAAGGAGAAATGGCCAGTTGTGGAGTTGTATACTGATTCATGGACTGTGGCCAATGGTTTGGCTGGATGGTCAGGGAATTGGAAGGAAAGTGACTGGAAAATTGGAGATGAGGTATGGGGAAGGAGTATGTAGAGAAACCTCTCTGAATGGGCCAAAGAAGTGTAGACATTTGTGTCTCATGTGATTGCTCACCAAAGGGTGACCTTGGCAGATGAGGATTTTAACAATCAAGTGGATAGAACAACACATTCTTTGGAAACCAGTCATCTTCTTTTCCCAGCCACTCCTCTCATTGCCCAATGGGCTCATGAACAAAGTGGTCATGGTGGCAGGGATGGAGGTTATGCATGGGCTCAACAACATGGACTTCTATTCACCCAGGCTTACTTGGCTATAGCCACTGCTGAGTGCCCAATCTGCCAGCAGCAGAAATGAACACCGAGTCCCCCATATGGCACCATTTCACGAGGTGATCAGCCAGCCACCTGGTGGCAGGTTGATCACACTGGACCACTTCCATCATGGAAAAGGCAGCATTTTGTTCTCAATGGAATAGACACTTACTCTGGATATGGGTTTTCCTTCCCTGCATGCAATTGTTCTGCCAAAACTACCATCCATGGCCTTACAGAATATCCTTATCCACCATAGTGGTATCCCACACAGCATTGCCTTGGATCAAGGGACTCACTGCACAGCAAATGAAGTGTGGCAATGAGCCCATGCTCATGGAATTCACTGGTCTTATCATGCTCTCCATCATCCTGAACTAGTTCTCTTGATAGAATGATGGAATGGACTTCTAAAGTTATAATTACAGAGGAAGCTAGGTGGCAATACCTTGCAGGGTTGGGGCAATGTTCTCCAGGAGGCTTTATATGCTGTAAACCAGCATGCAATATATGGTGCTATTTTTCCCACAGCCAGGATTGATGGGTCCAGGAATCATGGGGTAGAAATGGAAATGGCACCACTCACTACTGCCCTAAGCCACCCACTTGCAAAATTTTTGCTTCCTGTCTCCATGACCCCATGCTCTGCAGGTCTAGAGGTCTTAGTTCCAAAGGGAGGAATGCTCCCACTGGGGAACACAACACCGATTGCATGGAACTGAAAGTTAAGAAAGCTACCTGGCCACTTTGGGCTCCTCACGCCTCTGGATCAACAGGCAAAGAAGGGAGTTATTGTATTTGCTGGTGTGATTTTTCCTGAGTACCTAGAGGAAATCGGATTGATATTAGATAATGGAGGTAAAGAAAAGTGTATCTGGAATACTGGAGATCCCTTAGTACGTCTCTTAGTACTACCATGCGCTGTGATTAAAGTCAATGGAAAACTAGAGCAACCCTATTCCAACATGACTACTAATGGCCCAGACCCTTCAGGAATGAAGATTTGGGTCTCCCCACCAGGCAAAGAACCACAACCAGCTGAGGTGGTTCAAGGGACTCACTGCACAGCAAATGAAGAGTGGCAACGGGCCCATGTTCATGGGAATACAGACTGGGTGGTGGAAAAGTTAGTTGTAAATACCAGCTACGACCACATGACAAGTTACAGAAACAAGGACTGTAATTGTTATGAGTATTTCTTACTTGTATGTGTGCATCAAATATTTTTATTTTCTTCACTTAAAAACTACAAGATGTAAACAGGGCTAGGGCATTTTTGGTTGTTTGTGTGTTAGTTGTATCGTGTTTGCTGCAAGGATGACTATATAATTGTGTTTATGCCTATGATGTCACAGAAAACAATATTAAAAAGACTAAAAACCAAACTTTACAGAAACTCTATTGCCAGAATCTGTGATCAGTCTCTGGAATCTACAAGGCAGATAATGCTTGGTCAAGATAATCCAGTCCTGCCTTTGATGGGTGGCATTTTCAAACTTTGCCTCATAAGACAGATGGCATAACCCAGAGAACCAGAGATTGCACCAACTAGAAACTGTGGAGTCATACCTCCACCATGCAGCTGCTGCCTTTGGGCCTGCCTGGGCATTATGCGAACTGCTCTCCATCTTTCTGTGTCACTCAGGGAAGCAGCCACAAAAGGCCGATAAAGGATGGTGGCCAGCAACAGTGAAAAGTTACATCCTAGAAAGTAGAATCACCATGAAGTGGTGAGAAGGAGGGATGGGTACTGTTAAAAACTGGAGTAGACTTGGTGCAGTGAACATCATCACTCAGCCTTCTAGCTGGAGATTTAGACATATACCGTTAACAAGGAGAGAGGTGGGCAGAAGGCAATCCTTTATTGTCAAGTACAAGCTTTTTCTTGTTCTTACCTTACTAAGGATAACGAAAGAAAAAAATCCAAATTAGAGCCCATGAAAAAAAAGTGCAAAATATGAGAAAGGAAGCATCATGCTGACAACTTAGAAGAACAGATAATGCATAGATGGTTTCATTGAAAGAGAATAAAAACAAGCAAAATTATGAGTGGAAGAAGAAATCTAGTGATTGATATAGAATTATTTTTAAGGAGAGAGAGAGATTCTACATAAAAATCTTGAAAAAAATTTCAGGAAAGCATAAGTTATCAAAATTAAGAAGAAGTAGAAAACTTGACAACTACAGAGAATATTCTTTAAGTTTTTAAAAAGTTACCTCTAAAAAAAGGCTGGTCTTCGAATTACTGAGTAGAGGGCTGTGTCTGAGGAAATATCTAGTTCAATTGGCATAACATAGTTTATAAAGAAAACGTTCTACATTCTACTTTGAGTAGCGTCTGGGATCTTAAAAGCTTGCGAGTGGCCATCTAATATACTCCACTGGTCTCATCCCATCAGGAGCAAGGGAGAATGAAGAAAACTAAAAACACAAGGGAAAGATTAGTCCAAAGGACTAATGGACCACAACTACCACAGCCTTCACCAAACTGAGTCCAGTACAACTAGATGGTGCCTGGCTACCACCACTGACTGCTCTGACAGGGATCACAACAGAGGGTCCTGCATAGAGTTGGAGAAAAATGTAGAAAAAATTGTACCTCCCAAAGAAAGACCAGACTTACTGGTCTGACAGAGACTGGAGAAACCCTTAGAGTATGGCCCCGAGACACTCTTTTAGCTCAGTAACGAAGTCAGCCAAAGATCAGACAGGCCCATAAAACAAAACGAGACTAAAGGGGCACACCAGCCCAGGGGCAAGGACTAGAAGGCAGTAGGGGATAGGAAAGCTGATAATAGGGAACCCAAGGTCGAGAAGGGAGAGTATTGACATGTGATGGGATTGGTAATCAATGTCACAAAACAATATGTGTACTCTTTAATGAGAAGCTAGTTTGTTCTATAAACCTTCTTCTAAAGTAAAATAATAATAAAAAATAATAGAAAAGCTGGTCTTGGGAGTTTTCAGTGTGTTCTTTCAAACTTTCAAAGAACAGATTGCTTCCAGCTCTTTTTAATTGTTCTAAAGAATAGAACATTATGGAAAGTTTAAAATTATTTTATAAAGACCATACAGTTTTGATACCAAACCTGACAAAAATTCAGCAATGAAAAAAATGGGAAATCACTCCCATTTATAAATATAGATGAGAATATTTAGCAGTATATTAAGAGGATTACTTTCAGAATTAAAAATCAGTTACAAAGACATATCACTGATTATGTGCCAGGTGGTATTATTCTAAGACCTGCTCATGTGTTAACTTACTTAACTCTTCCAGCAATAAATGAGGTGAGTCTTATTATTGTATCCATTTTACTGAGGAGGAAATTGAACTATTGAAAGATCAAGTAACTTGCCCAAAATCCCACAGCTAGGAAATGGCAGAGCCAGGCTCGTATCCAGACAGTCGCACTCTTAACCACTAGCTATGCTGTCCTTTATGCCAGTTGGTTATCGGAAGAAGACAAAGCATGCATCTCAATAGTTGTGGAAAAGGCATGTGATAACATTCAAAGTCTATTCCTGACTTAGAAAGAATGCACTTAAACTAAGAGAGAAGGTTATGTTATTCTTAATATGATAGAGAAACCCTATTGGAAACCAGCATCTAAGAACGTAATAGGGAGACTAGAAGCATTCACATTAAAGTCAGGTATAAGGCAAGGATACCCATCATTATTTAATATTGTTATAGTAGTTTTACTTAATGCAACAAGACTGGGGTGGGGTGGGGGGAGGGTCGGCAATAAAGGTTTTAACTCTTGGAAGAGGGAAAAACAAATTACTGTTACTTGCAGATGATACAATATTCTACCTAGAAAACTTAAAGGAATCAATTGAAGACCTACTAAGACCAATAAAAGAACTCAATATATACTTATTAAATTTATTCCCATATATATATGAGATGGATTGACACAGTGGCTACAACAATGGGCTCAAGCATAACAATAATTGTGAGGATGGCGCAGGACCAGACAATGTTTTGTTCTGTTATACGTAGGGTAGCTATGAGTCAGAACTAACTTGATGGCACCTAACAACAACAACATATATGTGTGTGTGTGTATATATATATATT
>NW_004444092.1:3654035-3717345 GCF_000243295.1 Trichechus manatus latirostris
AGTAACACAAATGTGTGACATCTCTCTGTTTAGGGAATATCCTGTTCACAATAATGAGAAAAATATAAAGGAGCTAGGATTTCATAAGAAACACACAGAATATGCTAAAAACTATACAAATTGACTAAAGAAACATACACTATGTTCCCCAATCATTTGGAAGAATAAAAAGGTGATACTATCCAGGGAAACTTAGGATAATGAGAGTAATGAGGGAGAAGTTTCATTATTCCTATCAGATATCAAAATGTATTGAAGAGCTGTAGCTATTTAAATAGTCTGTTTTGTTTCTGCTTTGCTTGTTTGTTTGTTTGTGGAAGAATAGACTGATCATTAGAATAGCAAAAGAAAATCTAGAAACATACTTAAGTGTAGATAAAATTCTAGCTTATGGTATATTTATTCATTCAAAAACAATACTCTAAGCACTAAGATACAACAGTGAATATGATAAGACAAGGTTGTGTTTCTTTTTACATTCTGGTGGGAGAGACAAAAAATGCAAAACTATACCAAAAATAACTCCCCCTCCAAAAAAAAATAAAGATAATTCAAATAAGATGCTGTCTTAGAGAGTAGCAGAGGCGGGGGTCTGGGAACCATGGTTTCTGGGGACATCTAGGTCAGTGGGCATAACAGAGTTTACTAAGAAAATGTTCTGCATCCCACTTTGGTGAGTGGCATCTGGGGTCATAAAAGCTAGCGAGTGGCCATCTAAGATGCATCAATTGGTCCCAACCCACATGGAGCAAAGGAGAATGAAGTACACCAAAGACACAAGGAAAATATAAGCCCAAGCAACAGAAAGGGCCACATAAACCAGAGACTTCATCAGCCTGAGACCAGAAAAACTAGATGGTGCCCGGCTACCACCAATGACTACCCTGACAGGGAACACAGCAGAGAGTCCCTGATGGAGCAGGAGAAAAGTGGGGTGCAGAGTTCAAATTCTAACAAAAAGACCAGACTTAATGGTCTGACTGGGGACTAGAGGAACCCCAGAAGACATGGCCCCTGGACTCTCTGTTAACCCAGAACTAAAACTATTCTCGAAGCCAACTCTTCAGATAAAGATTAGACTGGACTATAAAACATAAAATGATACTCATGAAGGGTGTGCCTCTTAGTTCAAGTAGATACACGAGATTAAATGGGCAGCTCCTGTCCGGAGGCGAGATGAGAAGGCAGAAAGGGATAGGGGCTGGCTGAATGGACACGGAAAATCCGGGGTGGAAAGGAGGAGTGTGCTGTCACTTTATAGGGATAGCAACTAGGGCCACATAACAATGTGTGTATAGATTTTTGTATGAGAAAATAACTTGAGCTGTAAACTTTCACCTAAACTGCAATAATAATAAAACAAAGATGCTGTCATAGTTATCTAGTGCTACTGTAACAGAAATAGCAGAATTGCGTGGCTTTAACAAACAAATTTATTTTCTCACAGTTTAGAAGGCTAGAAGTCCAAATTTAGGGTGCCATCTCTAGGTGAAGGTTTTCTTTGTTGGCTCTGAAGGAAGGTCCTTGTCTCTTTTGAGCTTCTGTTCCTCAGTGAGCTTCACGTGGCTTAGCATCTACCTTCCCCCATCTCTGCTTGCATAATCTGCTCCTTTTATGTCTCAAAAGAGGTTGACACAAGACCACCCTACACTAATACTGCCTCAGTAACATAATAAAGAAAATGCATTCCCAAATGGAATTATAACCACTGATATAGGGTTAGGATTTACAACACATATTTTTAGGAGACACAATTCAATCCATAACAGATGGCGTTTGTCCTTGTTAGATGCCATGGAGTCAGTTCCGACTCATAGCGGCTTCTATGTACAACAGAAGGAAAGAGTGGTTCTTCACCATCCTCCCAATCGTTATTATGCTTGAGTGCATTGTTGCAGCCACTGTGTCAATCCATATTGTCAAGCGTCTTCTTCTTTTTCGCTGACCCTCTATCTTACCAAGCATGATGTCCTTCTCCAGGGACTGATCCCTCCTGATAACTTGTCCAAAGTATGTAAAATGAAGTTTTGCCATCCTCCCTTCCAAGGAGGACTCTGGCTGTACTTGTTCCAAGACAGACTTGTTTGTTCTTCTGGCAGTCCATGGTATACTCAATATTCTTCACCAACACTATAATTCGAAGAATCAGTTCTTCTGCTGTCTTCCTTATTCATTGTCCAGCTTTTGCATGCATATGAGGTGATTGAAAATACCATGGCTTGGGTGAGGGATGCCTTAGTCCTCAAAGTGACATCTTAGCTTTTCAACACTTTAAAGAGGTTTTTTACAGCAGATTTGCCCAATGCAATATGTTATTTGATTTCTCGACTTCTGCTTCCATGGGCGTTGATTGCCGATCCAAATAAAATGAAATCCTTGACAACTTCAATATTTTCTCCATTTATCATAATGTTGCTTATTGGTCCAGTTGTGAGGATTTTTGTTTTCTTTATGTTGAGGTGTAATCCATACTGAAGGCTGTAGTCTTTGATTTTCATCAGTATGTGCTTCAAATCTTCTTCACTTTATGCAAGCAAGGTTGTGTTATCTGCATATCACAGGTTGTTAATGAGTCTTCTTCCAATTCTGATGCCCCTTTCTTCATATAGTCCAGTTTCTGGGATTATTTCCTCAGCATACCCATTGAATAAGTATGGTGAAAGCATACAACCCTGATGCACACCTTTCCTGATTTTAAACCACATTGTATCCCTTTGTTCTGTTTGCATGACTGCTTCCTGGTCTTTGTACAGGCTCTGCATAAGCACAATTAAGTGTTCTGGAATTCCCATTCTTCAGAATGTTATCCATAATTTGTTATGATCCACACAATTTAATGCCTTTGCATAGCTAATAAAACACAGGTAAACATCTTTCTGGTATTCTCTGCTTTCAGCCAAGATGTATCTGACATCAGCAATGATATCTCTCGTTCCACGTCCTCTTCTGAATCCAGCTTGAATTTCTGGCAGTTCCCTGTGGATATACTGCTGCAACTGCTTTTGAATTATCTTCAGCAAAATTTTATTTGTGCATGATATTAATGATATTGGTCGACAGTTTCTGCATTTTTGGAATCACCTTTCTTTGGAAAGGGCACAAATATAAATCTCTTCCAGTTGGTTGGCCATGTAACTGTTTTCCAGATTTCTTGGCATAGATGAGTGAGCACCTCCAGCACTAGATCCATTTGCTGAAACATCTCAATTGGTATTACAGATGGTGTAGTAGTGAGTTAATGAGATATTTAAGCTGAAAAATAAATGGCTAGAAGGAGCGAGCCATATGTAATTCAGAGGAAAGAACCTTCCAAAAAGAGAGAATGCCATGTGCCCCTCAAAGGTATCAAGCTTGGTATGTTCAAGAAACGGAAAGAAGGCTAGTGTGGGTGCAGCAGAGTTGGCAAAGGGACAATACTACAATATGAGGTTGGCGGGAGCTAGATCTTGAGTGACTTTGAACCTAAGATAAGAAGTTTGAATTTATTTTTTAAACATAATGAGAAAATATTGGAAGGCTTTTAAGCAGAGGAGTGTTCATGGTCTGATTTATAATTTATAAAGATCATTCTGATTTATATTTGTAGAATGGATTTCAGAGCGGCCAGCGTGGAAGCAGATGACCCACTTAGGAGACTATTGGAGTAGTTTAGGGAGAGATGAAGGTAGCTGGACTATGGTGGATAGATTTGGGATATGTTTTGGAGGAAGAGTCAAAAGGATTGGACTGGGACAATGAGGAATAGAAAGGAGTAAAGGATAATTCCTAGTCATAGGCTAAAGAAACACGATAAATGATATTAGGAAAATTGAAGGAAGACCAGAATTGGGATTGATTACCCCAGCTCAGCTCTTCAGTGAAGTTAGAGGAAAAACCCAAGAGGCTCCCCATCCCTTTCCATCACGAATGCCTGCGCATTAGTTAAATAGAGAAGAAGCAAGTAGTATGTATAAACCAGGATCTCCAAGTGTGCGAGTGTGTGCGTGTGTATGTGTGTGTGTGTGTGTGTCCAGTCACCACAGGAAGTCATAGTCAGCTGATTACTAACAGCCCTGGCTTCTTTCTGGGTTTTGTTTTCAGTGCTCAAGTAGTTTGTCCAAGTCCAATTAGGAAAAGGTTAAGTCTGATTTAGTTTAAGAAATGCAGTTAGTGAAGGAGGCCACAAAATGGAGGATTCGGAACCGGAGTTGGGTGGAGCTAGCACTCCTCCGTTTTACATGGCGTCTGTTATTGCTGTGGGTTTTGGAGATTTGCTGAGTTGGTCCAGTGTTCATGTTAAAGCCCACCTGATACCACATGTTACAGAGATAAGAAGAGGCTGGATTTCTGCATTTGATTCATTGGAGGATGGAAGTGACTCTTTACATTTGAGACAAGTGTTCTCTAGGTGGGAAGAAGTAAAAAAAAAAAAAAAAGTATACAAGCAAGAGATGATTCAAAATTCTCCTGGTTTCTGACTCAAAAGCAATGAGTCCATGGCTATTGTTAGCTACTTTCCTTGACTCTTCACACAGTACTTAGGCAAGTGCTGCAGAGGAAATTACCCGACGTAGAGAGGGTATGACTGCACTGCCTCTCTCAGGAAACCATGATGTCGCTAGGGTGTCCTTAGATACAGAAAAAGAAGATTTTTAAATGTCAGTGGCATTACTCACATGTCTTTTCTGCCTGTCTCAGTGTGTTCTTCACCCTTACAGAGAGATTGACACGTTACCCGTATTCCTGATCAAAAATAGAATGCACTTCATATTTCAGCTTTCAAGCTATAGGATGGTCTGTTTCAGCTTTCACAATCTTCTTCTATCACAACCTGAAGCCCTCAGAAGCAATGTGTTTGGATGCTTTTAATATGTTTATGTACTGAGAAGTTTCATCATATAAATTGTTTCATTTTGCGATGCTTCTCACTGCTATAAAGTCTTTCCTGTATTTCTGCTTATGTTTCCCTTTATTTATGTGCTTGACTGTATTTTCTTTTTAATTCTCAGGATGTTGGGCTTTTACCAAATCATACTGAGAAGCCCAGTACACTCTCAGAGGATGTTCCATGAAGTCTTATTTGGTCTTTCTAATTCTGACTTTACAATTGACGTACCACATTTTTCTCTTCATATAAGCAAGCTTTGCTTTTTAAACAATATATTTTTTTCTAATTATAAAATAAACGTATGTGTGATAAACTTTAAAAATATAAGAAAAACTCCAGTGAAGACACAGTCACTTGGAATCTCCTTATTTATTATTAACTCTTTGATTTACGCCTTTCTAGCCCCTTCCTATATATTAACACAAGTAAAATTACATTGTCCATATTGCTTGCAGCTTCTGTTCACTCAACAATCCAACATTTTTTCCCGTAGTAATAAATATTCTATTACAATATGAATGCTATTGATTAGATGAGATACAATCACTACTTCCTAATTTAATAAGCCAAATCCCCTATTACTGGACATGAAGGTTGTTTCCAGTTTATTGACTTTATAACTAATGCTTCATTGAGAATCTCCGCCCATACCCTTTTGTGCTCATCTTTAATTCCACCAACGTACTATTTTTTATGGCGTCAAGCTCCATTTTGTCCCCTGTATTGTCCTCATTCACTTTACCAGTTCAATACGCAGCATCCTGTTTAAGTGTTTCTCTTCAACTAAAGTATGCCTATTTCTTGGGCATACACTAAGGTTGTTTTTAAATCGTTTCCAGGATTTCTTACAAATTTCTCTGATATCCACCTTTTCTTGTAGTTCCTCTGTCCAAAATCAGGAAACTACATGATGAATGTTTTAAGCTTTCTTTTTCTCCTCATTAGAGTTTTATAGTGATGGTCTCAATTATGTAGTGATTATGATTATAAACTGGTTTATATGGTCATTCTGCCTACGCCAATTTCTGTCCATTCTTCAGAACCCAGTCCAAGATGTCTTTTCCACACGTATTCAAAGAGCAGTGCTTCAAGAGGCTGCACTGTTTCCTATCCAAACCTCATATCCACAGCTCATATCCAGTTTGGATGGGGATATTGATCAGAACCCAATTCTGCAGCCTCTCCAGTGTTGTTTAATATTTCCAGGACTGTCTTGAGATTTTCCTTCAGTAATTTATAGTGTAATGTATCCCTATTACTGCCATATTTGTATTGTTTCAGTATGGACTCCATCCAATGAAATTTTATCAATATTACCTTTGTCTGATAAGTCATTGAATCTTGACTTTGTACCCACTGTATGCAAAAACATTCTGTTACTTTTACCTCTGACAATAAGCAGAGTAAAGGAGAATTTAAATATGGATGTGCTAATCTAAACACATGCATAATTTACCCCGACCATCATCTACCAAAAAGTTAGATTTGTTATTATACAATACCAAAGCAAGCACTTGCTGTACTATATATTTGTATTCAGAGCCATCATATTTTACCATTTAAGCTATGTATATTCCTTTTATAACAATGAAGAGGTGTTCTAGTTCCTTCTTGCAACAGCTATAATATGATTCTTAATTGGCTACATATAAGAATGAGCCGAGATTTGAAATATCCTAATGTCAGGGTCCTTCTCTAAACCAATTAAATCTCAATTTCTAGGGGTGGAGCCCAGGCAATGGTGTTACTTAAAAGCTCTCCAGGAAATTCTAATGTTCAGCCAGGGATGGGAACCATTGATCTACAAAAAAAGCTTGAAAGAAAATATTGGACTATGATTGCATATCTTTTGTAAAGTAGGTGTGGATTGCTGAAATAACTGCTTTGTTCAATACAAGCTGGAATCCCCCACCCAGCTAACTCATGCTCCCCTGCCTCACCCCTACCAGTGACACTAGCTGAAGGCCTCCCTGCCTGTCTATATGGGCTTTTCAACACCAAGTGACTTTGAGTCTGGCCCTCCATAACCAAAACAATCAACACTCTCTATACCAGTGGTTCTCAAACTTTGCTGAACACTAGAAACACGGGGTAGCTTTTAAAATCCTTCATGCCCAAACAGAACAAACGGGACAGAATTAACAAGACTGTTCACGCATTGTGAAACATATTACCAACGTCATTAAACACTTTGTGTAGAAATAGTTGAATGGGAACCTAAAAATTATTTAAAAAAAAAAAAAAATCCCTCCGTCAAGAACAACTACGAATCTCTGGGCAACAGCCTTTTTAAAACCTCCCCAGGTAAGTCCAAACCAAAAACCTGTTGCCATTGAGTTGATTCTGACTCATAGCGGTAGGTCCAAAGTGCAGCCAAATTTGAGAGTGGTGCTCTATACCTTGCAACTCAAAGCGTGGTCTGTGGTCCAACAGCACTGGCATCACCTGGGAGCTTGTTAGAAATGCTGAATCTCAGACCCTATCACAGACCTAGTAATGCAGAATCTATTTTAACAAGATCTATTGATGATTTTTGTCACATTAAAGTTTGAGAGGCACTTTATGCAAAGGGTTTCAGCCCTTGCAGCTTAGACCCTAAACTTGGAAGACTTCTTGTTTTTTGTTTTTGTTTTTAAATTTATTGTTTTCATTCATTTAGTAGGGAGCAGAAAGTGACAACACTAAGGGGTAGTTCCAAAGATTCACTTCAAAAAAAGCATCTGGACATTTTTAGGGAGCTGCATGTCTTCTTGGTATTTCATCACTTCTGCTCTTGCTGGTTTCATCTTTAAATTTTTGTTGTTCTTTGATTTCTTTTGTTCCTGGTCTTGAATATGTTTGGTGATCACAAGCAGTTGAGGGACAGTGTGATCTTAGTGAAATGCAAGGGAGGGAAAAGCCTTCATGCTCTTCATCTAAAAATGAAATGCACTCTATATATGGCGTGTGAGTTGCTGGGAGAAACACTGACACCCCGAGGTGCAGGAGGTGAAGGTGGCAGCCACGGCACTCCACCTGAGCAGGGCTACCTCCATTCCTCGTTGGAACAATGGGGTTCCCTGACAGCACGATCACACCTGAGCTTCCCCCAACCTCACAAAATAACAAAGTCCTCATGAGGCAGAGGGAATTGTTCTTAAATACTGTTTTAGCATGGATGGAGCCCTAATAAATAACATTTCCACTTAGGTTGAGTCACAGTTACTTAGCACTGAAGCAGCTTTCTAGATATGCCGGGACTTTTGGAATTTGCATTACCTCCTTCAGGATCATGACTAAGACTTGGGCACTGAGCAGTGACTATTTGGGGATCGCGTAAAAGTTTACCAGGGTAGCCCTTGTTTTCAGAATCCTCTCATTTCCCCGGTTGCTATCTCACTCTTTACTCCAGGTCTGTCCTGTGCCCCTAAGCAACTACCTTACACTCTGCATGCCTTCTTGCTACCCCCACTCACAAATACACAGACACATAGACTAAAACTCAAACACTATGGCCCCCTGTGTCTCCTTCTTTACAGTGTTTCTCTTAGGTAACAGTAAGCCTTCTAAACCTGTAAAGAAGACTCTTTTCTGTAATAGATAATGGGTAAAAGTGTAAACTCCCCTCCCTGCACCCCAAACAGGAGTATCATATGTTAATAGTGGAATCTTATAGGAGAAAATACCCAACATCATAATAACTATAGTTAATATTTGTTGGGCCCTATCTATGTGCCAAGTACTCCAGGAGCATTATTATTTCATTTAATTTTTACAACTGCCTGAAGTTAGTATTTTTATCCCCATTTTATAGGTGAAAAAATTAAGAAACTGACCCTAGATCCCACAGCTAGTCAACGTCAAGCTTGGCAGGATGCAAACCCAGACGTTCTGACTCCAGAGCCCATGCTCTTGCCCTGTACACTGAATAACTTTCTAAATGAGGCTCTGTTGGCAAAATGAGAGACTTAAATTTGCTTTATTATGAAAATGTGAAGCATACAAAAATTAGATGAAATAGTATAATAAGACCCTATATACCTACCACCTGGATTTATCAATCATGAACATTTTCTCTTAGTTTTTTAATCCGTATTTATTTTTATTAAATCATTTTAAAGTAAATTTTAGATGTCTTGATACTACATTTCTGTAATGGGTTGAGTGCTGGTCCCAAAAGACATGTCCACATCCTGATCTCCAGAACCTATAAATGATACCTTATGTGATAAAAAATTGAATGTTATCCTATTTGGAAAAAGGAGTTTTTACAGATAAAATTAAATTAAGGAGTTTGAGATGAGGAGATTACTCTGGATTATTCAGGTGGGCCCTAATCAAAAGACAAATGTCCTTAAAAGAGAAAGGCAGAGCAAGATTTGGTACAGACAGAAGAGAAGACACACATAGAAGAGAAGGCCATGTGAAGGAGGCAGAGGCTGGAGTTTTGCAGCCACCAGACAAAGGATGCCTGGAGCCAAGGAATGCCAGAAGCAGCAAGAGGCAAGGAAGGATTCACCCCTACAACCTTCGGAGGGAGCACAGCCTTGACGACACCTTAACTTCAAACTTGTGGCCTCCAGAAGTGTGAGAGAATAAATTTCTGTTGATTTAAGCCACTCAGTAGTAATTTTTAGAGCAGCCCTAGAATACTAATATAATGCCCTAAAATACTTCAGTATGCATCACCAACAAAATAAGGATGCTATTATTCCACACAGCCACAATACAATGATCATACCTAATGAAATTAACACTAATTCTCTAATACTGTCTAATATATAGTTTATATTCAAATTTTCCCAAAGGTTCTCCAGAGGTCTTTTAGGGCTGATTTGTTTAAATAATGTCCACTCAAGAACCATACACTGCATTTGGTGGTTGTACCTTTTTGGTCAATTTAACCTAAAAAAGTGCTCCCAGCATTTTCCCTCCTTTTCCATGACATTTCCTTGCTGAAGAGCCTGTAAAATATCTCCCATTCTGGATTCGTCTGATTGTTAGAATGAGGGGTTTTTTTTTCCAATTAATAAGTCTGCTGAGGCAAAGGTTTGCTCAAAGCCCTCTGGATGCCACCCTGCTTGTGGCTGCTGCCTGAGGCAAAGCTGACAGGAGCAATGACAGAGTGGGGAGCTGTGCCCCATTGGCTGCCATCTTCCTGGGGCTTCCGTAGTAGACTCACATATCTCCTTTCTGACAGAGGAAGATGTTAGGGCTTGAGTTTTCTGCAGAAAAGGTGAAACAGGGATTCTTGTCCACTAAACTGTAATTGACTTTTGGCAGTGTGAAAAGATAGGCAGTTACTTTTTCAAGGATGTCAAGATGGGCACTAGCCCTGTATTAGTTATGTATTGCTGCTTTAACAGAAATACCACAAACTGGTGGCTTTAAGGAACAGAAATTTATTTTCTCACAGTTTAGGAGGCTAAAAAAGAAATAAATAAAAACATTGTCATCGAGTCAATTCCCATTCATAGCGACCCTATAGGACGGAGTAGAACTGCCTCATAGGGTTTCCAAGGCTGTAATCTTTTATGGAAGCAAACTGCCTCATCTTTCTCCTGCAGAGTGGCTGGTGGGTTCCAACCACTGACCTTTTGTTTAGTAGCCAAGCGCTTAACCACTGCACCACCAGGGCTCCTTTTAGGACCTCTTTGTTGTTTGTTGTTGTTGTTAGGTGCCGTCGAGTCGGTTCTGACTCGTAGCAATAACCCTATGTACAACAGAACGAAACACTGCCTGGTCCTGCGCAATCCTCGTAATCGTTGTTATGCTTAAGCCCATTGTTGCAGCCACTATGTCAACCCATCTCGTTGAAGGTCTTCCCCTTTGTCGCTGACCCTCTATTTTACCAAGCATGATATCCTTCTCCAGAGACTTATCCTCTTGATGACACATCCAAAGTCTCACCATCCTCACTTCTAAGGAGCATTCTGACTGTACCTCTTCCAAGACAGATTTGTTCATTCTTTTGGCAGTCCATGGTATATTCAATATTCTTTGCCAACACCATAATTCAAAGGCATCAATTCTTCTTTGCTCTTCCTTATTCATTGCCCAGCTTTCGCATGCATATGAGGTGATTGAAAACACCATGGCTTGATTCAGGTGCACCTTATTCCTTAAAGTGATATCTTTGCTTTTTAACACTTTAAAGAAGTCTTTTGCAGCACATTTACCCAATGCAATAAATCGTTTGATGTCTGATTGCTGCTTCCATGGGCATTGATTGTAGATCTAAGTAAAATGAAATCCTTGACAAATTCAATATTTTCTCTGTTTATCATGATGTCGCTTATTGGTCCAGTTGTGAGGATTTTTGTTTTCTTTGTTAAAGTGTAATCCATACTGAAGGCTGTGGTCTTTGATCTTCATCAGTAAGAGCTTCAAGTCCTCTCCACTTTAAACAAGCAACGTTGTGTTATCTGCATAACACATGTTGTTAATGTTAGGACCTCTTTAGAAGGCTAGAAGTCGTAACTCAGGACACCAGCTCTAGAGGAAGGCTTGCTTTCTTTGTCAGTTCTGAGGGAAGGCCCTTGTCCCTTTTCAGATTCTGTTCCTTGGCGATCTTCATGTGGTGTGGCAGCAATCTTCCTCTATCTGTACCTCCTGGCTTCTGTGCCTACCAATTGCCTTCAAGTCAATTCTGACTCATAGGGACCCAATAGGACAGAGTAGAACTGCTAATCTGCTCTTTTCATATCTCGAAAGCGATTGGCTTAAGACACACCCTACACTGATATGGCGTTGTTAACATAACAAAGAAAATCCTATTCTCAAATGGGATTACAACCACAGGTATATAGATATTTTAAAAAAGCCCATTGCCGTGGAGTCAAGTCCAACTCATAAGGACCCTGTAGGACGGAGTAGAACTGCCCCATAGGATTTCCAAGGAGCAGCTGGTGGATTCAAACGTTGACCTTTTGCTAGGGGTTAGGATTTACATCACTTATTTTTGGAGGACGCAGTTCAATCCATACAAGCCCCAGTACACTTGTATTCCTCACAGGGAAATTCCACCATATGAAACACCCATATTTATGTCAATGATGACTGCTCCCTTGAAAATGCCACATCTCTACACAGAAAAATACATGATGTCACGAACACAATGGTGTGAATTAGTCTTATATCACATGACTTTCCCACTGATCATTTGATCAAAGGGGGTTTAGGGCTGCTGGGTTCGACAAACCCCTTCTCCTACTTTCTAGTTTTGCCCAGGTCTGGGTACAGCGAACTACTGGGAAGAATTGCCAATACCTAGGAGGCGGGCTTCACACTGATCACGCAGTTAGTGTGAGGGAAGAAAAAGGTACCCAGTTCCTTGCCACATGAGAGCTTTCATCAACTTTGGAAGAAGACAAATGAAAAATGACACCCCATTTAGAAACCGCCATTAGTACTTGACCAGGTCACTTTACTTCTCCTGGACTGACTACTCTTTCCCCTCCCACCACCACCCCACCTCCAACCCCCCAAGTGATTTAAAGCAGAGGAAATGTTTTCTCATCACCGCATGTCTCAAAGCTTGGAAACAAAGCATCCTTTCCTGTCTTGATTTAAGGTCTGCTTTGGGCATTTATTGAACTGATTAGCACATTAGTTTTATTATTCTGTTCCATGTCCTTTTATGTTCTGTTGAGTTTATGAGGTGAGGCTGGTTTCGTTCTGAGAGTTTAATCCAAAGACCTTCACTGAAGGCTGGCATATTTCCTTTTCTCATAAAGACAAGAAAACATCAACAGGCACAACAAAGATAGCAGACTGTCTGAGTTTGACTTATGGAAAAGACTCCAAGTCAAACCCTCCAGTAAGACTGACTTCGACACTTATTGGCTTGCTTGTCCTAATACCAGATTCACAAGTAATCCCCTGAGGGGAAAACTGGCTGTGTTCCTTTCCTTACTCTGGGGACTCATTTTGCCACTAAAAGTCAGACTGATTCCATGTATCATTTCAGAGTTGAGGATCTCTACCTGAGCCACAGGGAAGAGGAGGCCACAGAGTTCTTTTGGATAAGACATCAGCAATGGGTTCAGCTGCCAGAGAAGCCGGGCTATATTTAGGAACATGTGGGGAGACTCTGTTTTAAAAGAAAGAGAATCGGAATTTACTGTATTCCTAATTAGAGGGCCTTGTACTCCAAATGAATTTGCTAATAGTTTCTAGTAGTTTTCATTTCAATGTTGTAGGTATTCAGTGATGTCTGATTAATTCTTGTACTCAACTTCATCTTGCCATTGTCTACTCATTCATTAATTACTATAATAGTGTCTTGGGTAAACAGTGACCTGGAGAAACGCTGGGCAAGAAGAGAAGAGGGTTAAGTTGAATACATGCAATCAACCTGTAAACACTTTCATCTTCACCAATGAAAAAAGCTCAGCTATTCCCCTCTTTTGCTTCTACACACCCCAGCTCAGGCTGCCTTTGTATAATCCACTGTTACCACTTTGAACCTATCTTTTATATTGAGGAAGGATTGAACAAACATATTAAATGATCCAGAGTAAAAAGAAAACCCTGCTAGCCTATTTAAAACACAGTTCAACTCTAAGCAACTTTAGTCAATTACTTAGATGCTGCAAAGACTAGGCTTTCTTTTTTTTTTTTTTTTTTAGGTATTTAATTGATATTGCTTACATATTTCTTACTTGTGCTTATTATTAATGAAGGAAAAGAAAGTAACAGTTCAAACTTTTCTGGACAATTCATTTTATATGCAAAAACCATCTAAATTCACCTCCTACCCCAGATTTTCTAGAGTGTAACAAGGCATAATTACTTTACGTATAGTAGGTTCTCATTAAACTTAGTGGGAACATAAATGAACATACATTTAAGGTCAGTCATACCTGGCATCTTCATGCAAGATGGGTGAAATTTGGAGCAGCCCTTAGAGGGCTGTCCTGGAAGATGGCGGCATGAGGAATGGCACTGACTGCCGCTTTTCTCAATAAAAGAAAGTATCATAATATGTGCACTGCCTACGTTGCAGGGCTGCTCGAAGAATGCATTTGGAGCTATTTTAAAAAAGTGCTTTGCAAGTATAAATGTTACAATAATACTTATTAGTAGGGGTCATGATTTTTAAAAAATATTTTCTGTGTTTTTGGTGAAAGTTCCCAGAGCAAATTACTACACAAATTGTTCAGTGACATTGGTTAAATTTTTCACAATGTGTTAACATTCTCATTAATTCCATTTTGTATGTTTTGTTTCCAGTAATCTGGTTTCCCTGTCTCCTTACGCTTTCATCTTTGCTTTAGAGTAATTGTTGACCATTTGGTCTCATACTTATAATTTTTTAAAGGTGTGCAGTACTCACAGGTAATAGTCTTCATTTTATGAGCCAATCTTCTTTTTAGCTAAATGGTGGCAATCATCATTTTGATAAACTGATTATACATAACAGATTAGAATTAGAAATATGCTAGAAATTGTACTGTCTTTTTTTCTAGGAAAGGAGGAAAGAAAAACGAAAGGAATGTGTTTGACAAAAATCTAGCAAATTATGAGACACAAATTGACCTTTAGTAATAGGTCTGATCAATTTACGAATCCAATAATGGAAACAAGATATTAAATTATATTAAAATAGAGTTGGGGTCAGCTGTGACTGGATGGAAGAAGCTCTGTACTTGATAGGGTTGCTCACAAGTATAATGTGGTCAAATTGTTTAAACAGAGGGTTCTGTGATTACTTTGAAGGTTAGGCTGACCCAAAAGTTTTATGAGAATAAACAAGTAAAATCCTCAAAAAACAGACAGTACTCACTGAACTCATCTCTACAACCTCTCGTTTTCTTCCTTTCTGATTTTCTGAACCCTGTTCATTGTCCGAGGAGCACTGGTGGTGCAGTGTTAAAGCATTAGACTGCTAACCAAAAGGTCGGCAGTTTGAACCTACTGGCCACTCAGCAGGAGAAAGATGTGATAGTCTGCTTCTCTGAAGGTTACAGCCCTGGAAACCCTATGGGGTAGTTTTACTTTGTCCTGTAGGGTCATTAGGAGTTGGAATCAACTAGATGGCAACAGGTTCTTTTTTTGTGTTGTTGTTGTTGTTTTTAAATTCATTTTTCAGACCCACTTTCTTCCTGTATGGATCCTTCTTTGATTTCCAACCGTGGCTTACAACTCTTTCTCTTCCTTTGAACTCCAAGAAGCACTTCTGTTCTCCTCCATTCATCTGACTTTTGGTTCATACTCCTTGATATAACCAATGTGGATAACTTCCAGCACTTTTTACCTATTGTGTCTCTTCTTGCCTAGACGATAAGCAAGCTGAGGCCAGCAGCAATGCCACATATATCTTAGGATAGCCCACTGCTCCAGGCCCAGTATTTTACACAAAGGATTGTAGACTCTGGAAATCTCTCTGAATCATGTGAGCCATTGACCAAGACTCTAGAGACACCCAATCCTTTACTGCAA
This sequence comes from Trichechus manatus latirostris, assembly GCF_000243295.1. Classification (NCBI taxonomy): domain Eukaryota; kingdom Metazoa; phylum Chordata; class Mammalia; order Sirenia; family Trichechidae; genus Trichechus; species Trichechus manatus. Next base: position 3,669,325 of record NW_004444092.1, read on the forward strand.
GAAGATGTGTTTTATAAAGAAGAAAAAACAAAAATAGAAACAGTGTCATGTTCCCACGAGTGGGAAGAGTAGAGATGCTCAGAAGCAGAGCCCCAACCAACACATTCAAATTTAGAGTTAGAACCTCCAGTCTCTCTGTTGAGGTGCTGACAAAAGCTCATTCACAAATCTCCATGCCTTTACTTATGCTTTTCCCTCTGCTTGGGATGTCCTTCCTCCCTTGTTGACTTAGTGAATTTTTATTCCTCCTTTGAGAATCACCTTGGGTATGCCTTCTTTGAATTCTTTCCTACAGCCTTCTCTCTCCTGAGAAATGTTAAGGGCTTCTTCCTCTTCCATTTTCATAGCACCCCACACATATCATTCTTAGAGTATTTACCTTGCTCTTTTATGACTTTTATGGATACATCCTCCCTATAAGACTCTGAGCATCTCAAGGATAGAGGCAATATATATTTTAATATTCCCAACACCTGACATGATGCATGATCCAAGTAGATGCTCAATAAATGTTTGCTGAATGGATAAAAAGACAGGTACCCTAAAAGTGGACTAGAATACTAGATAGATTAAGATCAGGGACTCACAAACAGAGTCCAAGGCTAAAGTCCCAATGGGAAAGCTGTATGGGAAGCCCGCTCTCCATGCAGGGCCACCTCGGGAGTGGGCAAGGGTGACACAGGGAACAAGGAGTGACCCTGTGACCAGCACAGCTATAAGGGCAGTGGGTCTAACTGTAGGAAGCTGCGGATGACGCAATCAAAAGATACGAGGTGAAGGCTGCCAGTCAGTATTATTACCTAGCTGTTCGTCTACTTTAGTTAGTTAGATTATAAAGTCCTTATGGGTAAGGGCTGTAATTTCTTCTTTTATATGTTTCATCCACCATGTGTCTGTCATTTTGTTGTACTGTGGTGGCTCGCGTGTTACTGTGATACCGGAAGCTTTGCCACTGGTATTTCAAATACCAGCAGGATAACTCTTGGTGGACAGGTTTCAGCAGAACTTCCAGATTAAGACAGACTGGGAAGAAGGATCCGTCTACTTCTGAAAAATTAGCCAGTGAAAACCTTATGAATAGCAGCGGACTATTGTCTGATATAGTGCGGGAATATGAGCCTCTCAGGTTGCAAGGCACTCAAAATACGACTGGGGAAGACCTGCTTCCACAAAGTAGAGTCGAACTTAATGATGTGGATGGAGTCAAACTTTTGGGATCTTCATTTGCTGATGTGGCACGACTCAAAATGAGAAGAAACAGCTGCAAACATCCATTAATAATCAGAACGTGGAATGTATGAAGTATGAATTTAGGAAAATTGGAAGTCGTCAAAAATGAAAGACAATGCATAAACATCAATATCCCAGGCATTCCAAACCAAAAAACCAAACCTGTTGCCATTGAGTCATTTCTGACTCATAATGACCCTATAGGACAGAGTAGAACTGCCCCATAGGGTTTCCAAGGAGCAGCTGGTAGATTCGAACTGCCGACCTTTTGGTTAGCAGCCGAGCTCTTAACCACTGTGCCACCAGGTATTAGTGAGCTGAAATGGACCAGTATTGGCCATTTTGAATCAGAAAACCATATGGTCTACTATGCTGGGAATGACAAATTGAAGAGGGAATAACGTCGGGTTCATTGTCAAAAAGAACATTTCAAGATCTATCCTGAAGTACAATGCTGTCAGTGATAGGGTAATATCCATACCCCTACAAGAAAAATCAGTTAATGCAACTATTATTCAAATTTACGCACCAACCACTAAGACCAAAGATGAAGAAACTGAAGATTTTTACCAACTTCTGCAGTCTGAAATTCATCAAACATGCAATTAAGATGCATTGATAATTACTGGTGATTGGAATGCAAAAGTTGGAAACAAAGAAGGATCAGTAGTTGGAAAATACAGCCTTGGTGATAGAAACAATGCCAGAGATCGCATGATAGAATGTTGCAAGACCAATGACTTCTTCATTGCAAATACCTTTTTCCAACAACATATAATGGTAACTATTCATGGGGACCTTGCCAGATGGAATACACAGGATTCAAATCGTCTATCTTTGTGGAAAGAGACAATACAAAAGCTCAATAGCATCAGTCAGAACAAGGCTAGGGGCTGACTGTGGAATAGACCATCAATTGCTTATATGCAAGTTCAATAAAATTAGAAAAAGTCCACAAGAGCCAAAGTATGACCTTGAGTATATCCCACTCAAATTTAGAGACCATCTCAAGAAAAGATTAAAAACACAGAAAGGAAAGAAAAGACCAAAATGGACGTCAGAAGAGACTCTGAAATTTGCTCTTCAAAGTCAAGTAGATAAACAAAAGGAAGAAATGATGAAGTAAAAGAGCTAAACAGAAGATTTCAAAGGGTGGCTCAAGAAGACAGACTATTATAATGACATGTGCAAAGACCTGGAGTTAGAAAACCAAAATGGAAAAACATGCTCGGCATTTCTCCAGCTGAAGGAACTGAAGAAAAAGTTCAAGCCTTGAGTTGTAATATTGAAGGATTCTATGAGGGAAATATTAAATGACACAGGAAGTATCAAAAGAAGATGGAAGAAATACAGAATCACCGTACCAAAAAGAATTGGTTGTATTCAACCATTTCAGGAGGTAGCACATGATCAAGAACTGATTGTACTGAAGGAAGAGGTCCAAGCTGCACTAAAGGCATTAGTGAAAAACAGGGCTCCCGGAATTGATGGAATACCAATTGAAATGTTTCAACAAATGGATGCAGTGCTGGTGCTCACTTGTCTATGCCAAGAAATTTGGAAGACAGCTACCTGGCCAATCTACTGGAAGAGATCCATATTTGTACCTATTCCAAAGATAAGTAATCCAACAGAATGCAGAAATTATCGAACAATATCATTAATATCACGTGAAAGTAAAATTTTGCTGAAGATCATTCAAAAGCAGTTACAGCAGAACATTGACAGGGAACAGCCAGAAATTCAAGCTGATTCAGAAGAGACTGTGGAGTGATGGATATCATTGTTGATGTCAGTGGAGCTTGGCTGAAAGCAAAGAATACCAGAAAGATGTTTACCTGTGTTTTATTGACTATTCAAAGGCATTCGACAGTGTGGATCACAACAAATTATGGATAACAGTGAGAAGAATGAGAATTCCAGAACATTGTGCTCCTGAGGAACATGTATATAGACCAAGAGGCAGTTGTTTGAACAGAACAAGGGGATACAATGTGGTTCAAAATCAGGAAAGGTATGCGTCAGGGTTGTATCTTCACCATATTTATTCAATCTGTATGCTGAGCAAATAATCCTAGAAACGGGATTATATGAAGAACGGGGCATCAGGATTGGAGGAAGAATCATTAACAACCTGCGATACGCAGATGACACAACCTCGCTTGTTGAAGTGAAGCACTTACTGATGAAGCTCAAAGACTACAGCCTTCAGTATGGATTACACCTCCATGTAAAGCAAAAATCCTCACAAGTGGAGCAATAAACAACATCATGATGAGCAGAGACAATTTTGAAGTTGTCAAGAATTTAATTTTACTTGGATCCACAATCAATGACCATGGAAGCAGCAGTCAAGACATCAAAAGATGCATTGCATTGGGCAAATCTGCTGCAAAAGACCTTTTTAAAGTGTTAAAAAACAAAGATGTTACTTTAAGGACTAAGGTGTGCCGACCCAGGCCATGGTGTTTTCAATGGCCTCATATGCATGTGAAAGCTGGGCGATGAATAAGGAAGACTGAAGAAGAATTGATGCCTTTGAATTATGGTTTTGGCGAGGAATATTGAATATACCACGGACTGCCAGAAGAACAAACACATCTATCTTGGAAGAAGTACAGCCAAAATGCTTATTAGAAGCAAGAATGGTGAGACTTTCATCTCACATACTATGGACCAGTCCCTGAAGAAAGATATCATGCTTGGTAAAGAGGAAGGTAAGCGGAAAAGAGGAAGACCCTCAAGGAGATGGATGGACACAGTGGCAGCAACAATGGGCTCAATCATAACGATTGTGAGGATGGTGCAGGACCGGGCAGTGTTTCGTTCTGTTGTAAATAGGGTCACTATGAGTCAGAACAACAACCAATATGTTTCGTAGATACCCTACAAATGTTCGTTAAATGAATTCATTTTATTCTAAAATTGTCTTCTGAAAAACAATAAACATTCTATTTCCTTTTTTTTGATTCATTATTCTAATTTTTTCAAAATGAAATGTAAAATAAAGTGGTTCCTTCCTGTATGAGATATTATGGGTACATATTTTTCCACAGATGAGGACAGCAACAACATTTTTCTGATAAAATTTTACCTATTAGAACACAGACATACTTTTGTCTTTCTACATTTGTCAAAAGATTTCCCTATTCTCTGGTGTTGCACAGAGAACAGCTTCTTAAAAAAATAGGGACTATGGGTTTGGGGGGAAATATTTTATCATTGAAGAACTAACTCACATTGTAAAATTAAGTGAAGAAGAAAACAGTGCCTACTACAGTAGCAACACTTGACAGCGTATACATTTATTTGTTATTGACTATCTTTCCCCTCTAACATGTTTGGCTCACTGAGGTATCCTGAGCTCCTAAAACCATTTCTGATGCATAATAGGTACTTAATAAATATTTGCTGCTAGAGGGAGGCAGGGAAAAAGAAAGAGAAGGAGACAAAGTTTAATGTATGGAAATGTGTAAACACCAGGAATTAACTCTGAATCAATCTTACTTAACATTGTTATAAGTGATCTGAAAAAATGCCTGCTAAAATAAAAATTTCCACAAAACTCTTCTGTTTAGTAAATATGTGGAGGCAAAAAGAATAAACCATAAAAGGAAATAACTTGCCCATGTGAGTGGGCAGAAAAATGGCAAATAAGCTCCATGCAGACTGATGTAGGATGATAACACATTATGGGAAAATGGTACAAATGTGCCTATAAGATAATGATTCCTATCAAACCTGAAGCAAGAGAGAATCTGAAGGAGTTATTGAATGCACCCTGCTTAATGCTCAGGGGTTATTCTTCAACTTCAGTGGAGTGAAAGAAATATGTCCCACGTTATTTTAATTATGCATCTTTAGACTTGGATGAAAATGTCTGTGGAAAACAAATAAACCTTCTCCTAATGGTTGTGTCACAGTTTTCTCTCCACTCTTTCTATGTCCTCCATTCTAGCCTGTTGTCTATGGAAGTGGGCCTCAGTTCAAGTGATGTGATTAGGGTGCTCACTCTGTCAGTAGGGCTCCCCCAGCTCTTGCTCTGGTGGGCTCAGTCACTACAAATCACATGGGCCCACTACCCTTCTGGCTATAGCTAAATAGAGTTGGAGAGACAGTTACTAATTTCCTGCCCTTGTGCCCTGTATAAATCTAATTTACTTAAAGTTAGCTTGAGCACGTTTCTATTTATTGTGATAGAAAAAAACTTAAGGTATCAGTAGGAAATACATTTCTATGATTTGCAAATCTATGCCTCTATGTGATTCTACTGTTGTTTTCGTTGTTGGTTTTCCTAATACGTATTTATTTTGGAAAATAATCAAGACTCCACAGTTATTTGAATTTAGTTCTGGTCTCTGCACCCCATGAATGACAATATAGAACTGAAGGTTGAAGAGCAATTTGGGATGACTGAAGGAATCGATGGTCTTCCACACTGGGTAAATTTTATTACAAATTAGGATTATAATACTGAAAGGTAAAGGTTGAGAGGGGTTCTTATTAAAACCAATAAATTCATAAATGATATGTAGGTTATATATGTGAATTTATTTAATCCTCATAATAATCCTATAAGTACTATTTTTATCACCATTTCCCATATGGGGAGATTAAGTAATTTGCGTACAATCTTACAGCTAATATGTGGCAAAGCCGGGATTTGATTCCAGCCAGTCTGGAGCCAGAGTTGATGATCTTGACCACCACACGAGAAGGCCTCTGATGTATACTGAATTAAGTGCAACTGTTGCAATATTTATACAATTTATACACTTATAAAACTCTTCATAACAAGATGTGGCAAGGGCTGTAAATATAAATAGGCACAACTGCTAAATTCATGACTGCTGAATCCGTCATGTAATATGAAAGAACGCTGGTGCCATTGGAGGTATGGCATTGGCCTGTAGAGACTGATAAACTGGGGACAACTAAAATGTCTTTCCCAGACTCCGCCTTTGCTCCAGACAGATCAAGAGATGTGCGGAACACAGGCATGATCCAGTGCAAAAATTCTCATGCTCCTATTTTATGTTATAATAGCTACAGAAAGAATATTTTCATGATCTATAAGTGGTCCTCCCCCTGTTAGCCACTCCCAGTGCTGGTTTTGGAAAGTGTAGAACAGTCCATAGATTCTGGTCCTATGGACCTGCTCATGGGTGTATTCATGCTGAGCATTTTCCCACTGAGCATTCACCTCTTTGCTAAGTGAAATGGATATTTGCTTATGTCCTTGTTTTTCAACTCCATTCTGCCCTCTAATGAATACTTCATAACCAAAATTAAAATGGTAAGTCTATTTAAGAAAGCTTTTATTTAATACATTTTTTATTATTTTAAGTGTTATGAGCTTACAATTTAACATGCAGCCACAAATTCAAATTTTATAGTACCTGTGTGGGCTTTGAGGCCTCAATATATTAAAAAAGCAACTGTGTAACTTTCGATGTCCACTAAATGTAAGAAAGGTAAGTTTAACGAACGTGTTTTAAAATCTCTCTGCTTACCCAAATGCTTTGATGTAAAACACTGAAAAGATAAACACTGAGGTGGGGTGGAGGAAGGGAGGAGAACTGTTGAGAGAGATTTCACTTGGTGACTGTTGCTATAGGAACCATTTACCCATTGCTCAAGATATCAGTTTCCAAGGAAGACAGGACTAACAAACAAAATAAAAACAACAAATGAAGAAAACAAAGGGATCTGGCAACAGAAAATATTAAACACCTTTTATGTTGATGCATTTGAAAAGGTAGTATTTTCTCAGGGAGAATGGGGATGGAGGTTGCAAAAACGTGGTACCATTTCTCTTTCAAAGAGCAGGTAGACATGTGTTAGACAGAAGGCCCTGATTGGCCTTCTCCATAGCTTCCTCCATAGCTTACTACCACTCTGTGGGTCGATCATGAGAACGATCATAAACTTCAACTGCAATTCCTTTCTTTCCTTTGCAACCAGCCTACAGAACCGTATAGTAGGCGATCAGTATGTTTGTTGACTAACCAATCATTCCTCCCTTTCTAGAAAGTTTCTTAACATTGCCTTTAAGACCAATAAGCGGAGAATCTCAGTGAGGGAGTGTGTTTTTGTGATCTCAAATGAAAAAAGAATTTCTCTTGCTCAAAGCCTGACAGGAAGCACATTTTTTGAAGTTATGGCTCATTTACAATTTCCTATTGCCTCAACACATGGAACTACATTCCAAGTGAATTGTCAGATTAAAAACAACTCATTTAAAAAAAAAATTTCAGTTAATACACACTTTATGCTGTTATGAAGGCAAAGTAATCACTCTCGATGCGTAGGGCCTCAACCCTTCAGATGGAACTGGACACGTCATCCTGTTCCTTCATCAATCATTGTTCTCCTCTTGCTGTCTTTGCCTTCTCTAGCTATGCATGAACCTCTATTTGATCATATCTAAAAACTTTGCTACTATATCAAGGCTGACCAAGATTGAGGTAGTACTTTGAGTTATTAAAATGTTGGAATATTCACTAATTCATTCTTTTTGTGTTATTCTCAGTACAAGTTTTCATCTTTATTTTTCTAGGTATCATTGTCAGACTCAGATTTACCAGTAGACCAGGTATCTCCTCATGAAGATGTGGGCTGGATTTCCCAAATACAATTAGGGAAAATGCTAGATTGGTTCAAGGTAGAGGCTACTACCCTTAGGTGGGAGGCAGACATATTGGTACCATCTTTGTGCGTGGGTCTATAGGAGAATCGGAACACTTAAATGCCCTCAGAGTTCAGGAAGGTGAGCTAAATGAGTAAAACCAGCTTGATGGAGATAGTGGTGAGATGAGATCAGAAGCTTGTCTAAGAGGACCAGGCTGGGGAAAAGGGGAGGTAGGGCAGGAAGGAAGATGTGTAACAATTATTCAGCTCCAGCTGATTGATGACATGCAGAAAAATGTGGGTTCAGAGTTGCCACATTATCCCATTTGGGACAGAAGATGAAAATGTGGATATTTCAGGGACATTTCTTCATTTTCCAAATTTATTAACATTAAAGTCTTTGGTTCCCTTTTCTTTCCACCCACTCTTTTGCAATGTCATTCAGGCTCGTGTCCCCTTAACATCCTCACTGGATTGTCTAATAGACATCATTAACATAACATGGGCAAAACTGAACTCCCAATCTTCCTACAAAACCTGCTCCACAGCTTTGCCCATCTCACCGATGGCAATGTCAACCTCAGGTAGAAAACTTACAGTCATGTTTTACTTGTCTTCACATCCAGTCTGATAGGAGATTGTGTTGCTTTTACCTCCGAAATATATTCACACTCCAATTCCTCTTTATAACTTTCACTAGTACCTCCCTAGCCAGCATCGTTTCTTATCTGGAGTACTTCAAAGGATTCCTAACTGGTCTTCCCGAGTCTATCTGTATCTCCTTCCCTACAGTCTATTCTCAACACAGCAGTCAAAGTAATTATTTTCAGATGTAAGTTAAATCATGTCACTATTCTGCTCAAACCCCTGCATGGCTCCTCATTTCAATCAAAGTAAAAGTCAGCCCTTGTTTCCTTGTTGTCTTGGAAGGCCCTACCTCATCCGGTTGGTTCCTCATTGATTCTTTGACCTCATTTCTTACTAGGTCTCACTTGCTGACACCACTCCAGAAACACTGGCCCCCTTAGTATTCCTCAAACAAGCACGCATACTTCCTCCTTAGAGACTTTGCACTGGCTATTTCCTCTTCCTGAAGCATTCTTCGCCCCCCCCATGTTCACATGGCTAACTCCCTCATCTCCTGCAAGTGTTTTGTTCAAATGCCACTTTCTTAGTGAGACCTCCCATAACCCAATCCCACCTTTCTTTTAAACCCCCCTTACCCTAATTTTCCTTTTTTCTTAGCTCTCACTTGTGAACATATTATATTTTAATCATTTATTATGCTCATTACTTATTGTCTTTCCCTACTAGAAAGTAACTTCCAAAAGGACAGCTTTGTCTATTTGGTTCATTGATGAATCCCAAACTCCTACAACAGTGGCTGGTATATATTCAATATACAGTTGTTGAACGAATTTTTCAATGTTTTCAAGTTAATTTAAACAAACACTGTGTGGGCCAAACAAGCCACCTCATAGACCAAGCCTAGGAGGAACCTCTTGGAGACCTCTGGTTACATACAGGAGACCTAACCCTCATCCCTCTTCCCCTGACATCCCTGGTCTATCCAGTCTGCACAAGCAACCCTTCCAAAGTAGACAGTACACAAAACTTAGTGTGTGGTGACATTGGTTCTGGACATTTCTCTGGTTTGCCCTCTGCCTCCTATTTCACCACTGCTCTCTCCAAACTTGCTTCATTCAGGGTGTAGGGTAGCCAACTCCAGCCTGAAGACAGAGAGCAGACAGAGGAGTCCACAAAGAATGCTAAATGCCCACTGTGATACCTGCCTACCTTTCTGCTCTAGTAGCTGAGGCCAGAACTAAACAGCAGGAACCAGAGCACTCACATGACAAGATGCCACCACTAGTTCTTTAAGTCATGTTTGACAATAACATTATGAAAACAGAGAAGACACAGCATGGTGAGCTCTAGGCCACACAGACCCAAGTTGAAACCCTGGCTCTGACACCTACCTTGGGCCCCTCACTCAACCTCACTGAGCCACAGACCCCTCATCTGTTAAATGCGAGTCGTGATATTTGAGAATTAAATGGGATAGTAGATGCCAAATGCTCAACATATAATATAAGTACTATTAATAGAGTAATTAATAATTGCTTCCTTTCCTTCCCTCAAGGCAAATGTTTGTTAAAACCATTCTAGAGAATTTGCTTAGTTTCCTTTCTCCCAAGTCACTTTAACATTACTCAATCTTTTTGAATATATTATTTTCAAAAAATTATGGTTTTCCTTTAATCTATTGTCCATACCATGGATATTTCCTAGATTTTGAAGTCTTTCCTCAAATACTTCTCTCCAAAATACATACTGTTTACTTCTGTGTTTCCGTCTCTCACTTAAAAAAAAATGTTGATGTTGCTACATGAGAGTTAATCTTTTGGTCTTTACTTTCAGAGTCCTTCATGGTTTCTGTATAGTTGCTACCTAAGACTTCAGCAGAAAGGTCAACTATATAGAGTGATTAAAATAAAACAAAACCAGGAATGGCATCTAAAAGTATGTTATTTCCCTTTTTTTTTAGTTCCTTAAACACTCATTTTTAAAAGACTCCCCACCTCACTCTGAAAGGTTTGGTGACTGGTTTTTGTCTAAATGAATCCAGTAGCAACAGACACGCATGTTCCTGTGTGACCTGGAAATTCCCAAGTAATCACTTTTGAGTAGCAGATGTTTAGATAAGCTAACAAGTTCTTAGGGAAATAAATCCTTTTATGATTATTTCAGAAGGGATCTGTATGTTTGGTTCAATGTAGGAGTGGAGCTGTGTTCTCAACAGGTGAAAATAAATACATACAGAGCCAGCGTTTAACCCAAGAGAAGAGGATCTGGCACCTATTTTCTGGTGACTATATAAAGACAGGCCAGGGGGCTGACCCCAGGATGGGTGTGGGTCAGAAGGGCAGGAAGGGAATCTGCTGGTCCTCTTGTTCTCCTTTAAAGTCTTGTAAGAGCAAAACGCATGTCATTTTTTAAAAGGGGCCTGGGAAGGAAGCATTATGAGAAGATGACCTAATACTTATAAAGACTATCATGTGTAGAACTAAATGGGGGAAATAATATAATCAAGTTATCAGTACCATCAGCAAATATGTATTTACGTATCCTTGGGGGTAAGGCAAGTACTAGACAGGTATATGGGCACAGCAAGGAGTATTGGCAGGACAGTATGTATTTACATAGGCAGGGAGCTGTTTATTATTACTCTAGGGTTTTGGTTTTTTAATGTTTTTCTAGGCCTCAGTACATTCAATTTTTGCAGTAAAGAGACTTTGAGCCACCAATACCTTTGTAAAAAAGAGAATATTCTCATTAGCTTTTTCCTTCAGGCAAAACCAGGTGCTCTCCACCCCTGATAAAGCCCTAAATCTTCCATCTTGACCAGAGGCAAAGACAAGGGCAGCAGCCTCAGTTCCAAGGGATCCCCTTCCTTTTTTCTCTCCTTCCTCCCTTGTACTTATTTTCTCATTTCTTTCCTGTTTTTCCCCATTTCTGATGGTACGGCTTTACTCTTGGTTGTATTTCTCTTTGGTTGAACTTTTCTGATACTCCAGGATTATCCACAAAACTCATAAATTTTTTTTTAAAGAGGGACAAATCGTATTAATCTCAATAAGAAATTACACATGTCTACACAATTTTGCTCACATCAGGATTGAGGCTAAAAAAGCAAAACAAAACAAAACTAATTTTATTTAATAGGCAAACACATAACTGCAACCAAGATCATAGACCCTAAGTTTTCCACATAGTGAGCATATAAACTCAGTGGTCTGGGGCCCATGGTCAAAAGGACATAGTCGTTCTACACTCTTCAGATCTTTCCAATTAGAACTTGAAAGCCCATTTTCCTCCCAGAGAAATGTCAGATGCATTCTTCTTTAATGAGCTTAGGACCAAAACTGTAATATGATCTCCTGGTTCAGGTGGAACATGGATAACAACTTAGAAAGAAAGGAGAATGGAGTCTGGAAGAGGATGCAGATCGAAGGATTACCTTAATTAAATGTAAAAGTAGGATCAGAGATGTAGGAAGAACTTAAGGAAATACCAGTTCTGTGGTCTGAGAGACAAAGTGCTGTAGGGCAGCTGTTCTCATGTTTGAAAAAATCAGTCACTTTGAATGTTTATAGAATATTTAAAGAAAATAAAATGGGCATGACAAACACCCCATACAATATGGGCCACGAAAGACCAAAGCCTACTGAGAAATAATATCTTAAATGTCTTTAGTTGATTGTATTTTCTAATCCCATACATTTTATCAAACTCAAATTTATAATTAGGTTATTCTTTCAAATAATTTCTGACTCCATACGTCCACTATACTGTCCCAAATCTTAAAAATTCAGGCTACAGACAAATAATAATTTAATTCAAAGTCCTGATATGAATGGTTTAGGCCATTAATGCCTTGTCATATTATATTTTTTATGGTGTTTCTTAAGAGTGACCGAGACTTAAAAATGCTGCATTTGGATTAAATTAATTATAATCCATTGAAACAACGGGGTATTATGCAGCTGTAAAAATAAATGAGGAAACCATGTACTGAGATAAAAATATCTCCAAGATACATTGTTAAGTGAAAAAGTAAGATGCAGAACAGTATGTAGAGTGTGCTGCCTTTTGTATAAAAATGAGTGAGGATAACAATATATATGTATGTATTTACTTAGATATATAAAAAGAAACACAAGAAATTAAAAACATTGGTTATTTAGGGTTGGAACAGTGGGCAGGGGTAAATGGTTCAACCGGAAACAGGTGAGAAGACATTTTACTGTAGATAGCTTTTATACTTTTAGATTCTTGAACCTATTGACTATATTAGCTATATATATATAATTTTTAATGTTCTTTATTATATAAAAATAAATAAAATGCAGCAGTCCAAAATAAAATTACAAGCTGATGAATCTATAAGGGAAATCAATATTACTAACCTGTGGATTTATTTGCAGCTTCCGTCATCTTGTGTCTTGCTAATATCTCAGGGGTAAACTACCAAATGCCTACAGCTTGACCCCCAGGTAAAAGGAGAGATCAGGAAACTTCAGAAAACACAATCACCCAATAATCTTCTTAGAAACATTTGGAGCTGCTCAGTGATCCATGAATGTCAAGGCAAACCCCTGATATGCCTCTTCCAAGTTTCATATAAATCTCTTTATCCAAGGTAAACATTGGGTCGATATGAAATATTTGTGACCTTTGTTTTATGCTCTGGAGTATTTTATAGGCGTTACTTCACATATACTCCTAATCGCTCAAGAAATATACTGCATTTCTAATATCTTTTCATAGGCATCTCTGACAATGTGCTCAGTGGCAAAGGAGCACACATTTGTTTTGATTCCTATCCATAGAATTATATTCATGGATTTTCCCCTCATGTTCATTTCCACACTAAAACAAAAAAAAAACAAGCCCTTTGCTGTCGAGTCGATTCTGACTCATACTGACCCTATAGGACAGAGTAGAACTGCCCCATAGGGTTTCCAAGGAGCAGCTGGTGGATTCAAACTGCTGACCTTGTGGTTGGCAGCCGAGCTCTTAACCACGGCACCACCAAGGCTCCATTTCTGTACTATTTTCCCCCAAAACATTTCCCATTCTGCAGTTGCAATGCCAGCTCCAGTATCATTTTTAAGCTCGTTTCTTTTGTACCTCGATTCCTTTCTTTTCTTCAAATGGCAAATTTGCCTCTCTCTGCTATCAGAGGAGCGCTTATCATTGGAATTATTAAATGTGCAAGCTGACACAACAAACCACCAATTTTTTATTTTGATGAAAATATTTTTGTATTTTCAGCAGATGGCTAAAAATGTTGCCTTTGTTATAAATTCTTTGTTTTGACAAAGACAAAAAGGAGCGCGAGAGAGAATAAGAAAGAAAGCTCTGGATCATTTTGCCTGTGAAACTTAATCTAAAACCAAACAATTTGGCACGTGACTTCTGAGCGCCTGTCCATGTTTCATTTCTAGAGCCCATTTCCTGGGCAACCTCCACCCTCTCCCAGCTGTAGAGGTCAACACAATAGACTTGTCACAGGTTTTAAGACGGGTAACCACTTTTAATTTGGAGAAATTATTACCCGGGGAGAAAATAGGCTGGTCCTGTACTTCAAAGAAAAAAAATAGAAATCAAGATGCACACAGCCTCCTGAATTGGACTGACTCTTAATGTTGCTGTGAACCTCCTAAGCAGCTGTTCAAATAAGTAGCTGCCCCGAGGAAATGTATATTCAAATGCTCCTTGTCATTTGCTTCTCCTGCTTCACACCTAAAAGCCAGATGCAAGCTCTTCCAGGGCTAACAAATAGATGCCTTCTGGTGGCTCATTATGGTAATTACTGGCCATATATTACTGCCATGTGAAAAGGACTTTACAAGTGGTTTATTTGTGTTGAGCTATTAAGAATCCTCCAGTTATCAGATCAACCACTGCTCTTTGCGTTTTACAAGCAAGTTGTTCCCTAACTATCTGATCCTTCAGCTGCTACTTTTGTGAAATATTTAAGCACCACTTAGGGACCTAACATGCTGCTTAGAAAAGTTACTTACCTGCTTAAAATAGGGTTTCCCAAGTCCACTGTATGCTGTGAGCGCTTTTCCTGTGAGGACTTTCTGCATGACACCTCCCCTGACCACCATCCTAGCCCTCCAAAAGTTGCAAGGCTTTCGCTATTCTTTGATCTTCAGCTGGGCTACACACCTCTCTGTTGGCTACAAACATCGTCTTGGGGTGGTGATGCAACTGAGCTTTATGGGTTTGGATGACCAGGGTTGAATCCTGGGTTAAGTAGGGTCTGAGGCTCATACAAGCTGGAGGGCCCTCTTTAACAAAGAGAATAAAAAATATATGAATACAAAATTAGGTACACAAATGAGCATTTAGAACAAGAAACAAATTACGAAGTTAAAAAAGTTGACACATCTGTAAACATAATTGCTTGACTCTTCTATACAATGCAGTTTTTCCTACATTTGGAATTTCCTGCTACATTTGGAATGTAGCAGAATCTTTGATTGTCTCTTCATATGACAATGGTTTTATACTTTTTTAAGGAGAGGAAAGAAAAATAATCCAGTCTCTTCTCTAGCAGCATTGATTGAAATGCTTTAAAAATAAATTACTTAGTTTCAGAAAAGTTTCTTCTAGCTTCACAACTTGTTATTGGTAATGTCATGTACATTTTTAGAATTTTTGTTAAATTTGGGAAAATGCTCATTGAATTTTTTCATATATGAACTGCGTTTCAGAGTATTTCAAGTTTTGTTTTGCAGTGACCCATTTTTTTTTATATTTTTTTATTGTTGTAGTTTAAGTGAAAGTTTACATTTCAAAGTTAGTCTCTTATACAAAAATTTATACATACATTGTTATGTGACCCTAATTGCTCTCCCTATACTGTGACAGCACACTCCTCCTTTCCACCCCTGATTTCCCATGTCCATTCAACCAGCTCCTAACCCTCTCTGCCTTCCCATTTCACCTCCAGGTAGAAGCTACGTGTTTAGTCTCATGTATCTACTTGAGCTAAGAAGCACACTTTTCATGAGTATCATTTTATGTCCCACAGTCCAGTCCAACCTTTGTCTGAAGAGTTGGCCTCGGAAATTGTTTTAGTTCTGGGCTGATACAGAATCCAGGGGCCATGCTTTCTGGGGCTCCTCTAGTCTCAGTCAGACCATTAAGTCTGGTCTTTTTACTAGAATTTGAGTTCTGCACCCCACCTTTCTCCTGCTGCATCAGGGACTCTCTGTTGTGTTCCCTGTCAGAGAGGTCATTGGTGGTAGCCGGGCACCATCTAGTTCTTCTGGTCTCAGGCTGATGAAGTCTCTGGTTTATGCGGCCTTTTGTGTCTCTTGGGCTAATACTTTCCTTGTGTCTTTGGTGTTCTTCATTCTCCTTTACTCCAGGTGGTTGGGACCAATTGATGCATCTTAGATGGCCACTTGCAAGCTTTTAAGACCTCAGATGCCACTCACCAAAGTAGGATGCAGAACATCATCATTAATAAACTTTGTTATGCCAATGGACCCAGATGTCCTTGGAAAGCATGGTCCCCAGACCCCCACCCCTGCTACTCTGTCCCACGAAGTGTTTGATTGTATTCAGGAAACTTCTTAGCTTTGGTTTAGTTTAGTTGTGCTGACTTCCCCTGTAGTGTGTGCTGTCCTTCCTTTCACCTAAGATAATTCTTGTCTACCATCTAGTTAGTGAATAACCCTCTCCCTCCCTCCCCACCCTTGTAACCATCAAAGAATGTTTTCTTCTGTGTTTAAACCTTTTCTTGAGTTCTTATAATAGTGGTCTTATACAATACTTGTCCTTCTGTGACTGATTAAATTCACTCAGCATAATGCCCTCCAGATTCCTCCATGTTAAGATGTTTCATGGCTTCATCGTTGTTCTTTATGGTTGCATAGTATTCCACTGTGTGGATATACCATAATTTGTTTATCCATTCGTCCGTTGATGGGCACCTAGGTTGTTTCCATCTTTCTGCTATTTTGAACAGTGCTTCAACGAACATGGGTGTGCATATATCTATTCCTGTGCTGGCTCTTATTTCTCTAGGATATATTCCAAGGAATAGGATAGCTAGTTTGTACGGTATTTCTACTTCTAGCTTTTTAAGGAAATGTCAAATTGATTTCCAAAGTAGTTGTACCATTTTACATTCCCACCAACAGTGTATAAGTGTGCCAGTCTCTCCACAACCTCTCCAGTATTTATTATTTTGTGTGTTTTGGATTAATGCTAGCCTTGTTGGGGTGAGATGATATCTCATTTTAGTTTTGATCTGCATTTCTCTAATGGCTAATGATCATGAGCATTTCTTCATGTGTCTGTTAGCCGCCTGAATATCTTCTTTGTCAAAGCGCCTGTTCATATCCTTTGCCCATTTTTTAATTGGGTTATTTGTCTTTTTGTCATTGAGGTTTTGCAGTATCTTGTAGATTTTAGAGATTGGACACTGATCAGATTTGTTGTAGCCAAAAATTTTTTCCCAGTCTGCAGGTTGTCTTTTGACTCTTTTGGTGAAGTCTTTTGATGAATATAAATGTTTGATTTTTAGGAGCTCCCAGTTATCTAGTCTTTCTTCTGGTGCTTGTGCATTGTTACTTATGGTTCGTATTCTGTTTATGCCATGTATTAGGGGTCCTAGTGTTGTCCCCAGTTAACGGACTTTGGGCCTTTGTCAAATATCAGCTGCTCATAGGTGGATGAATTTATGTCTAGATTCTCAATTCTGTTCCATTGGTCTATGTATCTGTTGTTGTACCAGTACCAGGCTGTTTTGACTACCGTGGTGGTATAATAGCTTCTAAAATCAGGTAGTGTGAGGCCTCCCACTTTGTTCCTCTTCTTGAGTAATGCTTTACTTATCTGGGGCCTCTTCCCTTTCCATATGAAGTTGGTGATTTGTTTCTCCATCTCATTAAAAAATGCCAATGGGATTTGGATCGGGATTGCATTGTATCTGTAGATGGCTTTGGGTAGAATTGACATTTTCATAATGTTGAGTCTTCCTATCCATAAGCAAGGTATGTTTTTCCACTTTTGCAGGTCTCTTTTGGTTTCTTGCGGTAGAGTCTTGTACTTTTCATTGTATAGGTCTTTATGTCTCTGGTTAGATTTATTCCTAAGTATTTTATCTTTTGGGGGGCTATTGTAAATAGTATTGATTTGGCGATTTCCACTTGGAAGTTCTCTTTGTTGACGTAGAGGAATCCAACTGATTTTTGTATGTTTATCTTGTATCCTGGAACTTTGCTGAAATCTTCTATTAGTTTCAGTAGTTTTCTTGTGGATTCTTTGGGGGTTTCTGTGTATAAGATCATATCGTCTGCAAATAGAGATACTTTGACTTCTTCCCTACCAATTTGGATGCCCTTTATTTCTTTTTCTAGCCTAATTGCTCTGGCTAGGACCTTCAGCACAATGTTGAATAAGGTGGTGATAAAGGGCATCCTTGTCTGGTTCCCGTGTCAAGGAGAATGCTTTCAAAGTCTCTCCATTTAGGATGATGTTGGCTGTTGGTTTTGTATAAATGCCCTTAATTATATTGAGGAATCTCCCTTCTATTCCTATTTGATTGAGAGTTTTTATCGTGAATGGGTGTTGGACTTTGTCAAATGCCTTTTCTGCATCAATTGATAAGATCATATGGTTCTTCTCTTTTGTTTTATTAATGTGATGGATTACATTGATTGTTTTTCTAATGCTGAACATTCATACCTGGTATAAATCCCACTTGATCATGATGAATTATTTTTTTGATATGTTGCTGAATTCTATTGGCTAGAATTTTGTTGAGGATTTTTGCGTCAAGGTTCATGAGGGATATTGGTCTGTAATTTTCTTTTTTTTGTGGTGTCTTTACCTGGTTTTGGCATCAGGGTTATGCTGACTTCATAGAATGAGTTTGGGAGTATTCCATCCTTTTCTGTGCTCTGAAATACCTTTAGTAGTAGTGGTGTTAACTCTTGTCTGAAAAGTTTGGTAGAATTCTCCAGTGAAGCTGTTCGGGCCAGGGCTTTTTTTGGTTGGGAGTTTTTTAATTACCTTTTCAATCTCTTCTTTTGTTACGGGTTTATTTAGTTGTTCTACCTCTGTTTTTGTTAGTTTAGGTAGGTATTGAGTTTACAGTGACCAATCTTAAATACACTTTGAATTGAGGACATTCATTATCCAGGTTGTTGTAGATGACATCGCTGAGTTGGAGTACTGAGTTTTATGCTATCTTTGCTGATGCCAGTATTTTGTGCCAAATCAACAAATTCGGCATTTGATTCATTCCTCTTCATTAACTGAATTACTAAGCAATCCAAGAGTCTAGTCATTCACCCTATTAGAAATATATCTCTTTCTCTTAATCTATTACTGCTCTTATTTTCGTCTGAAAAATTTTTTATTATGAATTGCTTCTCGGTGTCAGAGTAATTTCTATTGATTTCATGACTCATCTTTATTGCTTTTAGTTCAACATTCTGTTGTTTTTTTCTTTCTGAATTTCTTCATTCTTTAATATATAAAGAGAAAAAAAGGTGCCGTATCTGGTCACTATGAGTCAGAATTGATGCCACAGCAACAGATTTGGGTTTTTTTGGGTATATAAACATTGGGGCCCTGGTGGCACAGTGGTTAAGTGTTTGGCTGCTAGACAAAAGGTCGGCAGTTCAAATCTACGAGCCGCTCCTTGGAAACCCTATGGGGCAGTTCTAATCTGTCCTATAGGGTCGCTATGAGTCAGAATCAACTGACGGTAATGGGTTTTATATAAACATTCAAATCAGGGCACTGTAGATAAATTCTCACTTGTTTCATTGAAGCATTTCAAAATATCTTTCCAAGTTTGTTTCTTGATATACAATAACTTTTCAAATTTTATAAAAGCATAATGTTTGGAAGGAGCCCACGCAAATAAGAGGCCATGAAGCTTAAACTTCTTTAGTCATGAAAAATCAGCCTTGGGCCTCTGAGAGATGCCCCAATAGGTGTCACTAAATGTGCTGTTGGGAATAGGCCATGCCTCCCTCCTCTGTGCATCTCTGCTCAATGCAGTATACTGCTAAATAAACAGCTATTAATTTTTAAAAATAACACGTTATTGTTTTTTTCAGTGAAAGTTTACACAGCAAATTAGGTTCCGATTTGAAGATTTCTACACAAATTGTTCAGTGGCATTTATTACATTTTTCACAATGTGTCAAGATTCTCTTTAATTGCTTTCTGGTTGTTCCGTTTCCAGTACTCTAGCTTCCCTCCTTCTTTATCTTCTCATCTTTGCTTTAGAGTAACTACTGATCTGTTGAGATAGCTATTCATTTTCAATTACCATTGAACTTAAATTTAGAAACAGGCACTTCAAGCTAGTATTCTTTGGGGGGAAAAACGACCTGTCGTACTCCCAGAATCCCTAGAGGATAAGGGATGAGGAATGGAGTGGGAAAGAGCTCCTGGGGTGGGAAAGCAGAACAATGATTAGGAAGCAATGGCTCTTGGGGACTGTTCCCCTCCTTCATCCTGGTGTCAGGACCCACAGGCTTATTTATGAGCTACTTCTAATGGCATGCACTTAGTCGTTTGCAGTTTTATGAATCTGCTTCACTCAAGAGACAGACCATTCAGCAAACTCTTCCTGCCTGACAACGTCATCTCCCTGATTAGAATAGCAAAATGGGAACTAACCTAAATATTAAAAAATAGGGAGTTGGTTAAATACATTATGGCACATCCACACAACAGAATACTATGCAGCGTCTACAATTGTTCTATAATAGTTTATTTATTGACTTGAAAATTCGTTACAATATATTTTTTATGTACAACAAGCTACAAAGCAATATGATTGATAAAATCCCAGTTTTTTTTTTTAAATCTCTTTATCTATACATGTTCATCTGGATTTATATGTACAAAGAGTTGACAGTAGTTTTCCCTGGGCAGGAGAACTGTAAGATTTTGATTTTTCTTTTTACATTAAAAAATTTTTAAAAGTTTTTAAATACTTACCATTTTCATTTTTTCCCTAACGACCATCTGTTACTGTAGTAATAAGAAAAAATATTTATTAATGAAAAAAGAGAAGCTATCAGTTCAACAATGGATTTCTCTAGTCCTTCCCAATAAAATAATGGCCTGAAATTTAAATTTATATACGCAGTTCAATATTCGTGTTGAAACCCAATTTCCAAGAGGCATTAATCTATTTCTAAGCAGGATTACTCTCCAATACTTACCATGGCAATAGGAGACAGGTCAGTCTCACATAAGGCACACTAGAATCTGCAAATTCCATCCCTGTGATTGGGGAATAGGCCAACATACCAAAAAATTCTTCCAGGTGTCTGTAAGAAAAATGGCTGTTTAAATTGTATTTTTCTGGAATGTATACGTATTTAAAGTCTTCTCTTTAAAAAGTTATATTTATTCCTTCACACTTGTATGTATAGTTAGGAAAGGAGAGCACCTCATTAGAAATTTAGGGTGCATGTAGATAATCTGTATTAATTTCTGAGTTGTCATTGAACACTATGAACACAATGTGAACCAGCACTTAGAATCTACGAAACTCAAAACAACCTTTTTTTTTTTTTTTTTTTTTAATATAACCTCATTCTGTCTTTCCAAGAAAATGGTTCTCAATCTTTTGTGTGCAAAAGAAACACCAAGGGAGACTTGGTAAAATGCAGATCCCAAGTCCCCACTCCCAGATACTCTGATTCAGCAGGTCTGAAATGGGACCCAGAAGTGGGCAATTTGAACTGGGACCTATACTTGGAAAACACTATTTTAAGAAAGTATGTCTCTTATAATAGCCAGCAAATTATAGCAGAGAGCAACCAACAGCCTTCTCCATGGTTCCATGGAATTCGATGTGTGGAACAGACAGAAGCATGGCTTCCAGTCCTAAATGCTTTGTCCACCCCTCCTTCACCAGCTGATAAATATGCCCCCTGAGTTGTATAATGTGAACCTTTTGACCAAATTAATCAATGCCTTGAACCTGGCCTGTGGCAGTTAACGAAATCACACTGTGTGGAAAAAACAATCCTTTTTCCACAGAGTAGTTTGAAACCCTGTTAAGATAATGACTTGGGCCTCACTCTAAAACCTGCTGCATTTAGCCTTCTAAATTGACGCTCCTCCAGATTGCTGCCCTGAGTACATGTGCTTTGTCTCAGCTTGTGCTAATGGTTTTCTATGTTCTGTTCTAGACACGTGACAGCCTGGTGTCATAGTGCTGCTGAAAAATGCATTCTCCGTGCCCAGGAAGAACCTGTATAAATATTCTCAATAAATAAATAACAGTTGTCATTTTAAGAATATGACAATCTCCAGCTGCCTGTGCTTAAAGCGAGCGACGTGCCATTTATCCTAATAGATGTGAATGGGTGTATTCTGCATACCAGTGATCACCTAATTCTTATTCACTCCACCTTTGGTCTCAGTTGGGGGCAAGTGCCTCTAACAGGGTTTGGCTGGATCAAATCACAAGCTGAAAAATCTTGGTCAATTATCGAAGCCCGAGGCTGAGGAGGGAGCTGTCTTTTCATATCCTCGAAGCCCCAAAGGCCCCTCCTCTTCCCAGGCTTACGGAAGACACCAGTCAACCTCCCATCAGTGGAATTTCTGGGAATCTCTCTCCCCCTGTAATTTAATGTGACTCAGTTGTTCTCTGTCCTGATAATACAAGTGGTGGGAAAGTCGCCTAATCCTACTGGCATCCCCTCTTGTCAGCACCTCTTTATTTCACTCTTTAAAGGCTCAACATGTTTTGATTTACAATACGCGCCCAGATAACTGCAGGTGCCCTCTCTAAAAGGCAAGGTTAACTCACCTGAGATGAATTCTTTTATTGCAAACAAAAGCAACACATGAGCAGGAAATACAATTAATACAGGTGCTTCCCTGAAATTTAGCACATGCTTGTCCTGAAAGGAAAAAAAAAAAAAAAAGAATTCCTCACCATGGCCTGGAGGTTCCTTTCACTGTATTTCAGGGAAGGAAGATTCGAATTAGAATATTTTTGAAGGGGAAAGGAATAGCCCTCCAAGCTCAGGAAAAGTCTCAAGAAAGAGCCCAAGTAAATAACCCTAAAAGTTATTTAGGGGTGAGTAAATTGTTGGCCGAAATTGACCTTAAAGTCAGCATTTCTGGGCACAGCCTATCCAGTGAAATCAACAGCCTTATATGTATAGGGCAGTAATCTTCCTAAACGCCTTTTAAAAGTACTCTAGTTAAGGCAATTCTTGTCAAGCCTGTCATTTGATTCTCCTTAAACTGTAAAATGCACACATTAATTCAAGAAAAGTGTTTTGAATCCTCTTAGATGGAGGTAGCTGTGTTACTTTATCTTCAGTTTGCTTCAGGATCAGAGTTTGCTATTCTGGTAGTTGATGGTTCATTACTTTAAAACCTCAGAAGTTAATTGAAAGTCTTTTGTGAAATATAGGTAAAACTTTTCAGGTGGTGTTGAAGAGATTTGCTGTTCATTTTAAGACATGATCAAAAAGGAAATCAAGCAAAATCAATGTGCAGTCCTACCAAATAGCTTAATTTTGTGAATCTTGTGTAGTTAAAGAAAATTAAGATAAAAAGTCATGAAAAACAATAGGGGGAAATTGTAGACTTAAGAACTCCTGACAAGTAGTTACAATTAAGTTGCCAAGTATATTACATCTATGTTTAAAAATCTTGATCCCTCCCCTAAACAAGTAATGTGTCTTCTAACTCTCGACCCTGATATTCATTTAATTTGGATCGTTTCACCAAGTGAAGTGTTACTCATCAGCTTTGACCAGGGTACTTGCAAACATCAATTCACCTAGAGTCCTACATTCCTAAGTTTGCAACCCACCCGCCCTCCTTTGACAACCTTCTCCTCCCTCAGCGCACACACAAAATAGAGTTTCAACAAATGCTTTTGGCGTAACCACACTTCCTCAATGGCAGAATCTACCTGCTCTCAGAGTGACAAGATGACAAGGCTGCATGCTCAATTACACCTGCTCCTCTTTTTAAGTAATTGCCTTAGATCTTGCCAAATTATGTGCTAGTTTTCTCAAGCACTCTAATTTAAATTAGAATGAAGGTGCTAAACTTCTATTAATTACTACAACCCGATCATTTGAAGCAATGTCTTTTGTTTTCCAGAATTCTGCTCTATTTCATGACCCCAAAAGAAAGGGCTAAAAGAATACAGCTCTTTTTGGACCCCAGTGTATTATCATTATGTTTCCTTCCAAATAGTCTATGTATGAAATTAGTCTTTCTATTCTGAATTTTTTTATTTTGTGGAGTTCTCTATGATTTGTAGAAATAAAAGCAATAAAGGAGTTGAGTAGGATTGCCAGAATTAGCAAATAAAAACACAGGAAGCCCAGTTGAATCTGAATTTCAGGTAAACAATGAATACCTTATTAGTATAAGTATGTCCCATTCAATGTTTGGGATATATTTATACTAAACAATTATTTGTTATTTACCTGAAACTCAGATTCAGCTGGGTGCACTGTAGTTTGTTTGGCAACCCTACAGCTGAGTAAAACCAAAGAATTAATTTTTGTCCACTGGTTTTCTATGAGTAACATTATTGGGAGGCAAAAGAATAAAATATTTTTCGATTTTGGTATTGGGAAATATGAGAGAATTAATCTAAACAATAGGCAAAAAAAAAAAAAAAAGATATTGTGAGCAAGAAATATTAACCTGAACAAGGGTTTCATTCCTTTTTTTCACACACTAGTAAAATATAAATTTTCTCTCTGTGTGTATAAATATGAAATCTCCATTGTTTTCTGCCTGAATTAGCATTTGTTATTTTTGTTCATGACCCTCTTAAACACTTTCCATTAGTCATTTGCAGCCAGTCAAAACTGGTGAAGACTTATGAGAACAGCAAATGGAGGAATAGTAGTCCGATTAAAATTAGCAAGGTGAGACTCTCTGCTTCTAATTGTATTGTCATAAGTAAAATATTAGGAAACAGAAATCTTCAGATAAATTTTAGATTCCAAGAAAAATGTATTAAAGACAAATTTTTTGGAAAACTGTAATTGTAGTAGCAGAATGTTCTAATTTTTACTCTCATGGCCCATGGTTATTAGCAACCGAAAACCAAACCTACCGCCATTGAGTTGATTCCGACTCATAGCAACCCCATAGGGTTTCCAAGGCTGTAAATCTCTACGGAAGCAGAATGCCACATCTTTCTCCCGAAGAACCACTGGTAGTTTCGAACTGCTGACCTTCCAGTTAGCACTCGATCGCTTTAACCACTGTGCAACCAGGGCTCCTTGATTATTAACAAAATAGGTACAAAATCAACTGAATGTGAATCTTCTCCTTATGATTTTTCATCACAAATGTTAAAAGGCAATTTATAAAGTATTTGTTAATAAAGTTAAGAAATATGCTACAAATTGTTTGATTAATATTAGAATTTGGCCTATTTCAAGTTTTATAGTATGTATGCTAATATTCACCCTATGTGTGAATTGAAATATGTTTATCATCTCAGAATTAAATATAGTTTTTTCGTTATATTTAATCACAGACCACTTTTAATAGTTCTCACTTGTTTTTTTTTTAATCTTTCTTTTAAGACAAGCAGAGTTCTAAATGGAAGGAAAAAAGAATATTGGCACTTCTATTGTTGTAGTGGAATAGACTTTTATTATCAAATAATACACTTGTATTAAATCTAATGCTACTGTTACAATCTAATGTCCCCCAAATAAAATTCTTTTCATTTTCATTGGCTTGATATAATGTAAGATAATGATGAAGTGCTTCTTGTCAAAGCTCTAAAGGATGAATACGGTGTTTATAACATGCAGCACTTGTTAACATGACAAAGGATAGGTGCTGGATCTACCAATATAAAAGTTTCCTCAGTCATCATTTTATCTAGCTTTCTAAAATGGCCAATATGATGTGTTAAATGTAAGTTCAGTGCCAAATTTATTGTGCAAAGTTTCTATAACATAAGTAAAACAAAACAAAACAAGAAACAAGCCCATTGCCATCTAGTCAATTCTGACTCATGGTGACCCCATGTGTTTCAGAGTAGAACTGTGCATCATAGGATTTTCAGTGGCTATAATGTTACTGTGGTTGGTAAAGCATAGGATCAGAGAAAAAGACGAAGACCCTCAACAAGATGGATTGACACAGTGACTGTAACAATGGGCTCTAACATAGCAACGATTGTGAGGATGACACAGGACCGGGCAGTGTTTTGTTCCGTTGTACATAGGGTCGCTATGAGTCAGAATCGACTTGATGGCACCTAACAACAACAACAATCTTACTGCAATAGATCGACAGGCCTTTCTTCTGCAGCACCGCTGGGTGGATTTGAAACCACCAACCTTCTGGTTAGCAGTGGAGCAGAAACTCTTTGCACCTGCCAGGGACCGCATAAGTATAGGATCTATTAATTTACTTTAAACTATCCAGCTCTTTGGTGTTACCAAAACCACTAAAATACTGTATCAGTTACTAAGAAGAGTTCAGATGTCTATTTATCTGGAGAAAACCAGGTCTTGGTCCTAACGCAACAGAAAAAAAAAAACAAGATTCTGAGATGCAGAATGGCTGATAGGCCCACAAAGCAAGGAGCATACTTATTGCTTTCTGAGGCTATGGGGCCAAACCCACTTTTGCCAAAGTGGGAGAGAAATATTCCAAAAAGGGGAGAAAGAAGGAACAACAAATAAAAAGAAAGAAAAGCTCAAAAAAGAGAGAGGAATGCAGAGGTGGTAAGAGATTAGAAACAGCAATGGCACAAAACAGATTGTTCCGAGAAAAGAGAACAAAAGCATCACCCAGAAAGAGGGAGATAATTATTTCTCCAAGTGAATTCTATGGAAATTAGTGTCCAAAATGTGAAAGGTGTGCCACGAAAGAAAAAAGGGTTCCATGGCCAAATATGTTTGAGAAATGTATAATTTTTATCTTGGAGATTTACAAGACATAATTGAATATTACAATTCCCGAAAGGTTCCATTGTTTAATCCTTTTAATGATGTTAATAAGTGTATGCATGTTTAATATTGGTTTTCTCAAACTTATTTGGCTATGGAATTCTTTTTTTCAGGCCACCTGGTAACATTCCCTGTTGTATGAGTAGATGAAACAATGAACCCTAGTGTTCTGTGTAACCATTTGGGAAACTTGGATCTGGATAAGATATATACCTCATTGGTACCTAAAGACAATGCTTTATTAATCCATGGTGTTCTTGGTGATGACCAGAACAGCAAAATGGTTAAAAGTATGAGCTTTGAATTCAGACTCCTTGGGTTCAAATCCCAGGTCTTCTTTAGCAAGTTCCCTGATCTCTTTCCCTCAGTTTCCTCTTCTGTCCAAGAGGAAACTATAATAACAAAAATAAATAATAACGATAAGAAAAACAGAAGGCCAGTTGCCACTGAATCAATTCCGACTCATGGCGACTGCATGTGTTGCAGAGTAGAACTGTGCTCCATATGATTTTCAAGGCTGTGAACTTTCAGAAGCAGATCACTAGGCCTTTCTTCTGAGGCACGTCTGGATGGGTTTGAACCACCAACCTTTTGGTTAGTAGTTGAGTGTGTAACCATTTGCACGACCAAAGGACTCCATAAAATGATGTTGTTGTTAGGTACCATCAAGTTGGCTCCTACTCATAGTGACCTTATATACAACAGAACAAAAGGTTGCTCAATCCTGTGCCATCCTCACAATCCTTGCTGTGTTTGAGCCCATTGTTACAGCCACTGTGGCAATCCATCTCTTTGAGGGCCTCCTTCTTTTTCACTGATCCTCTACTTTCCCAAGCATGATAACGGGGCTTGTTTCATAGGTTGTTGGGGCAATCAGATGAGACATTCCCTGTAAAGCACCAAACTTAACGCCGAGCACAAGGGAAATAAAATTTCAATATTAAAGATCCGCTGCCCAAATCCCCTCCTCTGTGAATTCGCTAAGCAGAGTGTTTATCTGGCACCTCAGATGGATTTTGGAGATTAAATGAGTACTGCATCACTGACCAAGGCTACATGGGTGCCTAGGCCTATGGTCAGATGAAAATACTATGATCTTACCAGTCTCATGGTGGTCTGAAAGGATTCAGTGAGGTTATGCAGGCTGAGCTCTTAACCACTTCACCACCAGGGCTCCATTACATGTAGAGATTTGTGTAACTACCACTGCAATAGAACTAAATATTGTATTTTACTTGCTTTTCTCTTTTAAAGAGGCATTTTTTTCTTACTGCAGAAATTGTTGATCTTACTATGATTTAACTTTGACAACTGAAGGTAGGTATGAGCAAAAACTAGGTACTTGACAGTTTTGATGTCATTTATTACAGAATTTTTATAGGATTCTGAGAATTTGTTCTATGGTTGCAATTTGCTTCCCCTTTCCTCTTTGTGAATCTGGTCATCAGATGTAAATACTTTTGGAAGTAACTTTGCATCTTAATTTAGTTCTTTCCTCAGACATCATTTATGATCGCATTGGCAAAAAAATGTATGTGTTTTACATAAGGCAAAATGTGCTGAAGAAAGAACCAAATGGTGAAACAGATCCCATTTTAAAAGCCATAAACAAGCTTACCACAGTAAGTGGTGACACGAATAAATTGCTTTTGCAAGAAAATTCAGACTTAATATCATTACTAAGCCACAGCTGAAAGGCATAACTATATTTCAGATGGTCGTAATGACTGGCACCACTGGGTTAGAAATGACCTCATGATGGCATCATAATGACTTTCTTATTTAAAAAAAAAAAACAAAAAACAAAGGGAACCTTGGAATCTCATCATGGTAGTTAGGGAAGTAAAAATCCAATGATGATATGGCTGGCTTTATACTATATTCTCTGCGTGTTCTCCTCTGATCTTTAATACAAATATGTCAAGATTTAAGAGATTGATTCTCATAGCTTTAGTATGACTAGGGCTCCTTGTTTGTTATAACACTCATAGGTAAAATTGTTGAACTTATTAGATCTCCAGGCCTGTGAATACCATTATAACCAACAATTTCACCCATAAAATGAGTTCTTTACAATACATGGAGAACAAAGTTTCATTGAAATAGAAAGACTCGTGGGCACCTGTTCTCACTAACCACACCAGCAAAGATGCTGACCGACCCTGGCATTTCCCTGAGTGTGTTTCATAAAATAGGAAATTCTCCTATGATGCTCTATGAAAAGAGTTCTGTTTTTAACACCACAGGCAAGGCATTGTTTTTAATACAGATTTGCCTACATGTTTACTAAATCTTTTCTTCACATTCGTTCTTGCATCTCAGCACTTCCCTTGGGAATCACTTTTCTTCTTCTTGAAGTTCTTAAAAATTTCTTTAGAAGAGATTTTTTTTTTAGTTTATTGGAAATGTGCTAATTTCACATTTGAAGATGTTTCACTGGCTACACATTCTAGGTTGACAGTTATTTTCTCTTAGCTTTTTGAAGATAATTATACCATCTTTTGATGGTCTCAATCAAATTGTAATTTCTTGTAGATTATCTATGGGTGTTTGTTTGTTTTCTCTACCTGCTTTAAGAACTTTTCTTTGTATTTGGCAATATGCAGTTTCATTGTGTATCTAGGTGTCTTTTTCTTTCCTCTTTATCCTGTTTGAGTTTCATTGGTATTGTGAACCTAAAGGTTTGTGTTTTCATCAATTCTGCAAAATTGTCAGCTAACGTCGTTTTGAATATTGCCTTTCCCCAACTCCATTATCTCCTTCAGGTAATTTGATTAGACTTTTGTTAGAGCTCTTTATTCTACACTCCATGTTCACTGATTTGCCCTTCATATGTTTAATCAGCTGTTAGATATTCTAATTCGATTTCTGAAAGTTCTTTGGTTTTTTTCTTTTTTGGCCTGGTCATTTTTCATAGTCTTTAGCTCCCCCGTTATAATTAAGAAGTCTCTTTTATTTCTTTAAGCATATTAAACATACCTATTTTATATCCTGTATGTAATAATTTCTAGTCCTCTAGCCTTAATGGGTCTAATAGAGGTGGTTTTTCTTTTCTTTCTTTTTTTTTTTCTGTTGGCTCTTGCTCATGGTGGTTTATTGTCTCATTTAACTTGATATTTTTTATTCTAAGATCATGTTCCTTGGACTTTTGGCTGTGGAAAGTTTTTGAGGCTCAAGTTTAAAGTGTTTTCCTTCAGATACGATTTATTTTTGTTTCTGATAGTCACCTAGGGGCACACCTAGGCAGGGCCAATTCAAATTAAATTTTTAGCTTTGAGAGTTTTTAGGTCACTGAGTTCCTTGAAATCTGTCCCTAAATCCATGTAAACATTAGTTTGTGGTTTTGAATTCTCAGGGGCATATTTTCTCAAACTCCTCCACCTAGAACCAAGTCTGAGACAGCTAAACATTTCTTTTCTACTTCCCTCTGCAAAATGTTTTCATTATGTTGTGTCATTTAGTTAATTAATATTAACATATTTAGCCTTTCACTGAAAGAGTCATTTCTGGAGGTTCTGGATTCATGCAGAAGTCTCTGATCCAAATCTTCCTTGAGCAGCCCTCGACTTAGCCTTCAAGGCCCTAAATAGATGTGGCCCAAGCTCTACATTACCACCAAATGTTGTGTGTTCTCAGAGCAGCTGCCAGTGACGGTACCATGTTTACTCTGTTTACTCTCCGGAGCTCTACTTTTTCATGGTTAAGGTCTCAATCTTGTTAGCTCAGTTATTCATTTACGATTAAACATTAAATTTAACATTTCCAATTGCGCTGTACTAGGAAGGCTTTTATGATTGTTTGTTTGCCATATTATCTAAAAGAGAATTTAGAATATCATTTAAAGGCATAAAGAGAATTACTTGAAGAACTAAGAATAACAATACCAGAAAAACCTAAACCCGTTGCCGTTGAGTCGATTCTGACCCATAGCGACCCTATAGGACCGAGTAGAACTGCCCCACAGGGTTTCCAAGGAGCGGCTGGTGGTTTCAAACTGCCAATCTTTTGGTTAGCAGCCTGAGCTCTTAACCACTGTGCCACCAGGGCTCCAAGAATAACAATATAGGCAAACAAATTGAATAGTGGAATAGAGGAAAGAGAGGTGGAAGGAAGTGGAAGTATATTTATTTATCGTTGGTAGTGAAAAGTCGAGATGATGTATCTTAAATATAGAATTAAATGCATCATATAGAATTATATTTATAAAGGTAAGTGGTGGAAACTGTAAAAAAACATACTAAAACTTTCAGATTATTAGAAGGAAGATATATGCGCAAAAACAAAACAAATCATACATAGACCATTTGGTAAAATTTAACAGACAAAAGAAATAAACATAAGAAAATACATGCATTAGAACAAATCAAGCACAGACAATATAGTAAAATGTAAAAGACCAAAGAGGAACTAAAAGGAGGAAATAAAATAATATGGCAGGATAAAAACAAACATATAATAAAGGTTTGACCTCACTTGTATACAAAAAGACAAGAAAATGCAAACGTATAGAGACCAAAGTTTATTAGTGGTTACCAGGGGTGGGAGGGAGGGGGAAAGAGGGAGTTATTGCTCATGGAGAACTGAGTTTCAGTTTATGGTGATGGAAAAATCTCACTGATTAAGGCTAGAGTTTCACAGCTGATTATGGTAAGTGATGTCAAAAAGATGTACACCTGTAAAAAGTTGAATTGACAAAAGTTGTGTGATAGACATATTTACAACAATGACCAAAAAAAAAAAAAAAATGAGTAGCTGCTGAGGCTGCTTACGTATAATCAAACACGTCATGGGATCTGGTTCCTTGATTTGGAGGTTTAGGGTCATGGTTTCATGGGACATCCCAGTTAATTGGCCTAATAATGTGTTTAGTGCTTCTGCCCTACTTCCTAGTTTGTTTTGTAGTGCCTGGGGTCTTAAAAGCTTGCAAATGGCCGTCTAAGCCACAACAGTTGGTCTCTATTCACCTGGAGAAGGAGAGGAAGAAGGAGAGTCAGGAATAGGAGGAGGAAATGGAATGTGTGGCTAATTACCTCCATGAAACTGCCTTCTTTGGCATAAGACCAGAAGAACTAGATGGTACCCAGCTACCATTACTGAACATTTGATCAAAGATTCTATAGAAAAACCCAGATCCAAAGGGGTAAAATACAGAACAGAAGTTCATATTCTTCTGGAATCCAGATTTTCTGGAGCCATAGATGCTGGATGGACACCAGAAACTATTGCCTTAAGATAATCTTTATACTTTAAACCAAAAATATTCCCTGAAGTCTTCTTAAAACCAAAACCAAACAGTAGTTCAGCTTAACCAGTAAAAAATGTCTGCCTTGAGCATTATTCTCTTTTAATAACTATCTACATGAGATCAAATCGACAGCAGCAACTCAAAACATTGGATAGGAAACTTAGAGGGCAGTGAGTTTATGTTAATGGGGGAGGAACAACTCAAAAAAGGAGGGTGAGAATGGTTGCATAACCCAAAGAATGTGATCAATGCCACTGAATTGTACATGCAGAAACTGTTGAACTGGTGTATGTTCTGCTGTGTGTATTCTCAACAACAACAAAATAAATAAAATTAAAAAAAATATATACACAGGTCTAATTGATATATACTAAACTCCATACAGAGAATATACCTTTTCAAACATATATAGGATTTATTATGCCATAAACTTTCTACAAATCAGAAAAGTGAAGGAGTTTTCTCTTGTTTTATTCAAAATGAAATAAAACTAATAATTAATATCTGTATTATTGAAAAAAAAAGACTTCGGGCCTGAAAAAAATTAAATCTCTTTTAAAACTGCAGGCAAGAGAAGATGTCAAAACCAAAAATCCTAAAAACACTACATATTAAGACCTGTAGGACATAAATAAAAAGTTGACCGAGGAAAAAAAATTGAAATAATAAGGAATAAAATCAGCTAGAGTAAGAACTCAACATATGAAGTTGTGGTCAACAACAAAATAAATCTAAGGAAATTGAAATTAAGTAATTAATAAGGAAAATGTGAAATCAATAAATAACTACTACAACCACAACAACTAAAAAAAAGAAGTAATAAATTTAAGAAATTATCATTTTAAAGAGTTAATCAGATGGATAAACTATTAGTATAATTTTTTCAATGGTGAGAAATAGAGAAAGCACAAATATTTAAAAATAAGGAATTAGGTTGAGTACCTAAGAGTAGTTATCTGCTGATGTCAGATGGATTCTGGATGAAAGCAGACAATACCAGAGAGATGTTTCACTGTATTTTATTGACTGTGCAAAGCCATTCGACTGTGTGGATCATAACAAATTATGGATAACATTGCAACGAATGGGAATTCCAGAACACTTAATTGTGCTCATGAGGAACCTGTACACAGACCAAGAGAAAGTCGTTTGAACAGAGCAAGGGGATACTGCGTGCTTTAAAGTCAGGAAAGGTGTATGTCAAGGTTGCATCCTTTCACTATGCTTATTCAGTCTGTATACTGAGCAAATAATTGGAGAAACTGGAGTATATGAAGAAGAATGGAGCATCAGGATTGGAGGAAGACTCATTAACAAGCTGCGATATGCAGTTGACACAACCTTCCTTGCAGAAAGTGAAGAAGACTTGAAGCACTTACTGATGAAGATCAAAGACTACAGCCTTCAGTATGAATTGCACCTCAACATAAAGAAAACAAAAGTCCTCACAAGTGGACCAATAAGCAACATCAAGATAAAGGGAGAAAATATTGAAGTTGTCAAGGATTTCATTTTACTTGGATCAACAATCAATGCCCATGGAAGCAGCATTCAAAAAATCAGACATTGTATTGCATTAAGCAAATCTGCTGCAAAGACCTCTTTGAAGTATTGAAAAGCAAAGATGTTACTATGAGGACTAAGGTGTGTCTAACCCAAGCCATGGTGTTTTCAATCACCTCATATGCATGTGAAAGTTGGACCATGAATAAGGAAGACTGAAGAAGAATTGATGTCTTTAAGTTGTGGTGTTGGTGAAGAATACTGAATATACCATGAACTGCCAGAAGAACGAACAAATCTGTCTTGGAAGAAGTACAGCCAGAATGCTCCTTAGAAGCAAGGATGGAGAGACTTCGTCTCACATACTTTGGACATGTTATCAGGAGGGACCAGTCCCTGGAGAAGGACATTATGCTTGGTAAAGTGGAGGGTTAGCAAAAAGGAGGAAGACCCTCAATTAGATGGATAGACACAGTGGCGTCAAAAAGGGGCTCAAGCACAGTGATTGTGAGGATGGTGCAGGACTGGGTAGTGTTTTGTTCTGTTGCAAGTAGGGTCTCTATGAGTTGGAATCACCTGGATGGCACCTGTCTTAGACTGGACTCTCTAGAAAAGCAAAACCAGTAAAGCGTATAAATACATATATGGAGAGAAATTTATACCAATGAAATAGCTCACGCGATTGTAGAGGTTGGAACATCCCAAGTCTGTGGATCGGGCTGGAGACTTCTCCTGATTCATGTAGCCTCAGGGGCTGGTGAACACAAAATCGGTAGGTCAGACAGCAGGGCTCTGGCTCATAGTCTGCGAAGACAGATAAATCCCAAGATCGGCAGGCAAGATGGCAAGTAAACTGCTAGCTCAAGTCCCAAGAACTGGAGGTCAGATGAATAGGAGCCAGCTGCAGGATACAGAGCAAGCAAAAGCCCTCGAGCCTTGTCAGAAAGTCTACCTATATTGGATTCAGGCCACACCCACAAGGAAACTCCCTTTCAATGACTGTTTACTCACAGCATATCCCATCATGGAGGTGATCACATCATTTCAAATCTCATCAAGAAGGTGATCACATCATGATAAGATTGCCAAACTACATCATAAGTGCCAAACCACTGAGAATCATTGCCCAGACAAGTCAACACACAACCAAAACCATCACAGCACCTAACAACAAATAACAACAAGAATTAAGATGTGTCTTTGCTGAAGATTATCCATATGGATTTGAAATAACTAAAAGGGAAAATTTCTCTAGGAAATTTAAGTTACCAAAGATGACTTCAGAAGGGATAGAAAATCTAACGAGACCATCTCAGAGAAATTTTTAAAAGGTGTCAAAAAGTTGCAGACATCAAGTCCAGACTATGTTATACATGAAGTCTACCAAAAATGTTAAGGAACAGAAAATTCCAATGCTATTGAAATGATTCTACAGCAGAAATAAACAACAACAAAAAAAATTTTCATTTTTTTACATGTTTTCGGGTGCCATTGAATAGGTTTTCAACTCGTAGAGACCTCATGTGACACAGTAGAATTGCCCCATAGGGTTTTCCAGGTGTAATCTTTACTAAAACAGAACACCAGGTCTTTTTCCTGCAGAGTTGCTGGGTGGGCTTGAGCCAACATTTGGTTAGCAGCCAAGTGCTTAAGTGTTGCATCACCAGGGCTCCTTTTTATCCTCATCAAAATAATCTTACCAAAATCCAACAGCATAGTAAAAGAGAACTACATATCAATTTTCCTTGTGAATATTGATCCAAACACAAAATGATATATTAGCAAACAGAATCCAACATTATATTAAAAGACTATATCATGACCACAAAAAGAAGTAGGGTTCAATATTAGGAAAGTTTGGCAGTTTTTTTCTGATTTACAGCCAAAAGCCTACATTGTGCTTAATGGTGAAACCACTAGAAATATTTTCAATAGGAGAAAGACAGTAATATCCACTATTACAATGATTATTTATCATTATTTTAGAGGTCTTAGATGTACAATGAGAAAGGAAAAAGAATTAAGCACAAAGGTTTGAAGAGATGACATAGGATTATCATTAATTACATATATGATTAAATGTATACCTGTAAAACAGAAGGGAACTTGCACAAATCATTACAAACAATAAATGAGATAGTTGGCTGTAACATTAAGACACACAAATCGGTTATTTTCTTATGTGCAAGTAGAAGTTATTTTAAAATATAAAAGAAGCATTTGCTATAGGAACAAAATGATAAAATATAGTAGGAATAATCTTAACAAGAATTGTTGAAGATCTATATAAAGAAAACTTAAAAGAATACAGAAGGACAGAATAAGAATTGAGCAATGGTATATCATGCTCTTGGACAGGAAGTCTCAATATTTTAAAGGTAGCAAATCTCCCTGTATTAATCTGTACACTAATATACCAATGAAATTAATGCACAGATATTTTTAGATTAAACAACAATTAAGAAATAGAAGATTTATTAGGTGAGATTAGTTCTACAAGGTATTAAAATATAATACTACATTAATTAAAGCAAATTTTTACTGGTACATGAAAACAGAACATCAGTGGAACAAATGAAGAGTTGAGATATGTACCAAAATACTCATGGTGATATGGTTTGTTATAAAAAAATCATTTCAAATTCATGCAAAAAAATGATTTATTCAATAATAGTGAGGAACAATTGCCTAGCCTTCTGTAAAATTAATTAATTAATAATTAATTCCAACCCCAGTCCTTATACCAAAATGAAATACAATAGGATCAGATATTTAAATATTATAAAAGGAAACTGTAATGGTACTAAAAGAAATTATATGAGAACTTTAAAAATAATCTTGGAATGAAAGAAGACTTTCTAAACATGATACAAAACCTAGAAGTCATAAAAGATGGTTAAACATTTCTGCGTACTTACAGAAGATAAATAAAGTCAATAACAAATTGAAAAGAATATTGGTGCAACTGGTTAACGCACCCCCTGCCAACTGAAAGGTTGGAAGTTTGAGTCCACTCAGAGGTGCCGCAGAAGAAAGTTCTGATGATCTACTTCTGAAAAATCAGACGTTGGAAACCTCATGGAGCACAGTTCTACTCTGAACACATGGGGTCTCCATGGGTCAGAATCAATTCCATGGTAACCAGTAACAATGAAACTGGAGAGAGGACATGAGCACGCAGTTTATGGAAAAATAAATTCAGCTTTTAAGGAAGACATTCTCAGTCTTGTTAACCATTAAAGAAATATTCATGAAAACAAAAATAATATAAAATTTAAACCTATCAGATTGAGACCTATTAAATTATACGTGCATGTATGTTTGTATCCACGTGTAATATCCCTGGGGGGAATCATCACAAGATGTTAACAGTAGTTGGCTCTGTGGATATTACCCCCTATGGTGGGATGAACACACACTTCTTACTGCACACTCAATTTTATGTTTAATTTTTTAAGTCATGTGTGCATTACTTTTAAAGAATAAAATAATTATTTTAAAATTAAATTGAAACCAGAGAAATTAAGTAGATGAACTAACGTCACACAGTTAGTAAACAGCAGATGTTTCATTCAAACCTAGGCCTATATAACTTTGAAAAAAATGCGCAGATAAATTGTTGGGATTAATTTGTATTATTTTTTCTAAGCTTTTTATCAAGTAATCCAACATGAAACGGATACTGTGTATGTGGGCTCTCTTGAAGAAGACGCATGTGAACACTTGTTGAGAGGTTAGTATTTTTACTCTCTGCGCTGCTTTCTTTTTTGATTCTACTAATAGAGATAGGAACCAACTTGTGACGCCTTTATTTTTAACAAGCATCTCTAATAAATCTGGTTGTTTTTTTTTTTAAAGCCTCTCAATCAATTTTCCTTCACTGGTAAAATTAGTGCTCTCTCTCTCTTTTTCTCTGTCTGTGTAAGAATGTGTTTGAAATCATTACTTAAGCTTTAGACTACCAGTTCAGACTGTTAAATTGCAAAACTTAGATTAAGAATAAAAATACATCTTGGTGTCCTACTAGGTTACAATGAGTTAAGGGGCTTTGAATAAATTTCTCTCTGGAACAATCTAGAGCAACTCTGTATGGATTGAACCAGAAGAATTTACTTTTTTATTCTTTTCTTTTTCTCCTTTTTTTTAAGTCATAAAACCCACTTACTAAAATTGTGCCTCTCAGAGCATTGACCTTTAGATTATAATGGCTTCCTTGGGGCCATTACAACTTATAGGGCAAATACCTTCTCATCTTTCAACCTACAAGTAAAGGTTACAAAGTTTTAGAGTATAAAGTACCTAACTCTTTACTGGTAAATTCACTTTCCCCACCAAAAGCCAAAACCATCAGCCCACTTTGGAGACTTTTAGAGTATGAAATGGCGTTCTTAAAAATCAAATTAAACTTTGAGTAGAAAAGGGACTTTTAGAAGTATAATATCCTAGGATGATAGGTTTCACTGAAAACCTAAAGGCCACCTAGTAAAACCTCCTGTTCTGATTAGGCTTCCAGGCCTGTTTTCTAACAGAGTCTGTTGGGTGGAAGGACTAGCTTTCATTTGGTTTAATCTGTCCTTCTCTATAAGAATACGCATGAAAATTTAAAGTAATTATCTAAGTAGTGGAATCATCAGTGATTTTTTGTTTCTCTTTTTATTTATATTTTCTAATGTTTAAATCAATAAACATATATTAATTATGTTTAAAAGGAGCCCTGGCGTCACAAATGGTTAGGTGCTCAGCTGCTAACTGAAGGATTGACAGTTCCAACCCACCCAGGCACTCTGTGACCTGTTGATCTGATTCCATATAGATTACAGCCAAGAAAACTCATTTGGGCAGTTTCTACTCTGTCACAGGGGGCCACTATGAGTCGAAATCAACCTAACGGCACCCAACAACAACAACAATTATGTTTAAAAATCTAAAGTTTAAAGGCAATGTTGGTTTAGAAATTTGGAAAATACAAACGTGAATAAGGATGACATATAGAATCATTTAAATTTTTCAGTGCTTATCTTACATACACAAACACACACACATGTATTATGATTTGGTTAATCAGCAAGTACTTTAAAAACTCTCAATAGCAGTCATATAAAAAGACGGAAGGTTTTGTCTCTCATATTTAAAGCCTAGGGCTGGGTAGTGGCTCTGCTCCATAAAGTCCTCAGGGAAATGGGCTTTTTCTACTTTATGGTTCCTCTGTGCATGGCTCCATTCCCAAGATCACTTAATGATTCAGGATGGAAACCCCAGCTGTCACATTCATAGTCTAGCCAGCAAGATGGAAGAAGGGTAAAGAAAAGAATATGACTCTTCCTTTTAATGAGAATTTCTAAAGTTAAATATACCACTTCCATTTACATGGTAATATGCAGAACAGTCATGTGAATGCATATCCTTTTGCAAAGGGGTCTGGGAAATGTAATGTTTTCTCTGGATGGCCATGGCCAACTAAAATTTCCATGGTAGGTTCCCTGCTTACTAAACCCCATTGCTTCTTTTAATGATGCTCATCCTCAAACTGCTCCCAACATGGGAGGTAAAATTTTGAGATTTTATCTTTATTCTCTCCTGCTCTATAAAATCATGACACAGAGATCAGCTTTAAGACAGTAAAATTGAAACCTCTGATAGAATGGGAAAATTTTTAGAAAAAATGAATCATCGAAATTGACTCAAGATGAAATAAACCCCGCCCCCCCAAAAAATCAAACCCATTGCCGTCGAGTTGATTCTGATTCATAGTGACCCTATAGGACAGTGTAGAACTGCCCCATACGATTTCCAAGGAGCACGTGGTGGATTCGAACTGCTGACCTTCCAGGGTTTCCCAAGATGAAATAGGAAATAGGAAATAAATCTAAAAAGTTGAATTTATCATTGATTATCTATCCCCATCCCTATACCCAAGAAAAGACCTCCAGCCAAAACAGATAATTTTACCAAACTCTGAGTACAAATAATCTCTATTTTACACAAGCTGTCTCAGACGCTGAAAAAAGAGGAAGAGTTGATCCACTCATTTAATGAGGCTAGTATAACCTCTGTACCAGTACTTGTGAAGGACAGCATAACAAAATCAGAGATGAAAGACAGTAGTGAATTCAACTTAAGCTTGTAAAGTGCCAGGAAAAAAAAAAAAAAAAAAAAACTGTGAGATTTTTATTGGATTTATGTTAAATTTATAGATCAGTTTGGGTGGATCTGTGTGTGTGTGTAGAGGAGTGGTGTTTACAGGTTTGAATTTTTTTTCTCTTGCCACTCCTCCGTCCCCTCCCTGCCAGCTACTTTGGAAGTTAAGCATTCTATGTCTATTCATTTAATGGTTACGCTAGTTACTTTAACATAGATACTTCACAAAGTCTAAAGTTAATCAGTATATTTTTCCTCTTCTTGAACAGTACAATAAATTTAGAATGCCTTATGGCTGATCACCCCCTCTAGTACTATAAATGATAGTTGGCAAGAATTTTAATTTTTCTCCCATAAATTAGACATGATTATTTGTATGTTTATTGATTAGTTTTACAAGCATATTTAGTAACATATTTACTCATGATATTTGCATCTCAGATTTTCCATTTGGGTTAATTTCCTTTCTTCTTGAAGTACTGTATACTCTTTAGATTTTTCTTAATTGCAACTCTGTTAGCACTGTATTCTCTGTGACTGAGTGAAATTTTCTTAATTTCTCCACCTTACTGAAAGACAGTTTTGCTGGGTATACAATTTTAACTTGAGAGTTAATTTCTTTCAATGTATTTAAAATATTATTTTACTATGTTCTGCTTCCACTATTGCTGGGAGAGGTCAGCTCTCAGCCTAAGTGCTGTTTTTGTACAGGATCTGTCTTTTCTCCAAGCTGCTTTAATATCTTATATCTCTCTTTCAGTTTGTTTGGTGTTTTTTGTATTTTTAAGTTTATCTATGGTATGTATGGATGTATCATTTTATTTATCATGTTTGGAATTTGTTGTACTTCTTTGATCTAAGAAATGGTATCTTTTCACAGTATTAGAAAATTTGCAACCATTAACTCATTGAATATTTATTCCTTCTGTCCTTCTGAAGCTCCAAGTCAATGTATATTAGACCTTCATATTCTATTATTTATGCTTTAAAACTCTCTTTCATATTATCCATATCCCTGGACTTTTCTGATAATTTCTTTGGAACTGACTTCCAGGTCATTGAGTCTCTCCTCAGCTCTTTAACCCTTTCATTCAATTTTTAATTAAGTATTGTACTTCTCATTTCTAGAAGTTCTATTTTCTTCTTTTTCAAATCTTCTTGCTTGTTTATAAGGTATTGTATTCCCTCCTGATATTTTCAAGGTTTTTTTTTTTTTAAATCTCTTTAAACATGTTAAACATAGTTATTTTATATTCTGTCTGATAATGTTAATATCTGAAATCTTTTTTTATGCTAGATTACATCCATGGGATGTGGATTTCTTGGATGTTTTATAATTTTTACCATGACTAACTTATTTTCTGCTGCACTTTTAGTAGGAGTTATTTGAACCAAGAATGAAATTGGCTCCTCCAGAGAGGATTTGCATCTACTTCAGACAGAATCTTAGCTTTGGCCGTTGCCGTTTGTGGGTTTGTCTATTTGCTTGTTGGTTGTTGTTTTGTTTGAATGTTTTTCATTTGGACCTTCTTAAAACATGAATTCATAATAAAAATCATTGTAAAGCTACTTGTGGCTAGAAATTCTTAAGGGAGATTATTTTTTCCTCTCTACTCAGTGACAGATTCAAGACAGGCATGTTTTCTTGCCCTTTTAGTGTGGTGGGGTTTTGTTTATCATGTGCTCTTGTACTTAGGGTGTGACCTTAAGGGAACATTGTTTTGTGGAGATCTCCTATTGGATTCCCCACTCAGGGCTGGCCTCAGGCTTTTCTCTTGTCTCCTGCATCTCTTGCTCCTGTCAAAGTGGAAGCTCAAGGTGTCCAGGTATGTCAGAAGCCCCCAGAGAAGAGGTGACTTTGAAATTCACTAA
Source organism: Trichechus manatus latirostris (assembly GCF_000243295.1). Lineage (NCBI taxonomy): Eukaryota > Metazoa > Chordata > Mammalia > Sirenia > Trichechidae > Trichechus > Trichechus manatus. Next base: position 3,710,473 of record NW_004444092.1, read on the forward strand.
CTTCCCAGGGTTCCTGATTTCATTTTCTTTGGAGATAAACAGATTCTTTATTTTCATGTCAGCTCAATGATTCATGTCAATGTATTTGTAAAAATATTTTGCCAGCATTTTAGCTTCTTCCCTTGAGGTCTAATCTGCCATATTTCTAGATATGGAAGTCACAGGTTGTCTTAGTCATCTAGTGCTGCTACAACAGAAATACCACAAGTGGATGGCTTTAACAAAGGGAAATTTATTTCTTCACAGTAAAGTAGGCTAAAAGTCCAAATTCAGGGCATTAGCTCCAGGGGAAGTCTTTCTCTCTCTGTCGGCCTTCTCATCAATGTTTCCCCAGATTAGGAGCTTCTCTGCACAGGGACCCTGGGTCCAAAAGACAGGCTCTGCTCCTGGCACTGCTTTCTTGGTGGTATGAGGCCCCCCTATCTCTCTACTCACTTCTCTCTTTTATATCGCAAGAGACTGCCTCAGGACACAATCCAGTCTTATAGATTGAGTCCTGCCTTACTAACACAACTGCCACCCATCTTCCCTCATTAACATCATAGAGGCAGGATTTACAACATATAGGAAAATCACACAATACCAGGAATCATGGCCCAGCCAAACTGATACATACATTTTTTGGGGGACATAATTCAATCCATGACACAGGTATTCAATTTTGTCTTTACTTAATGCATCTGTTGCAATTTTTATTGTAGTTTTTTAATTGTTGTAGTTTAAATAAAGTTTATATTTCAAGTTAGTTTCCCATACAAAAATTTATATATACATTGTTATGTGACCCTAATTGCTCTCCCCATACTGTGACAGCACACTTCTCCTTTCCACCCTTGATTTCCCACATCCATTCAACCAGCCCCTAACTCTCTCTGCCATCCCATCTCACCTCCCGACAGAAGATGCCCGTTTAGTCTCTTGTATCTACTTGAACTAATAGGCACACCCTTCACGAGTATCACTTTATGTCCCACAGTCCAGTCCAATCCCCATCTGAAGAGTTGACCTCAGAAATTGTTTTAGTTCTGGGCTGTTACAAAATCCGGGGGCCATGCTTTCTGGGGTTCCTCCAGTCTCAGTCAGACCATTAAGTCTGGTCTTCTTACTAGAATTTGAGTTCTGCACCGTACCTTTCTCCTGCTCCATCAGGGACTCTCTGTTGTGTTCCCTGTCAGGGCAGTCATTGGTGGTAGCCAGGCACCATCTAGTTCTTCTGGTCTCAGGCTGATGAAGTTTCTGGTTTATGTGGCCCTTTCTGTCTCTTGGGCTAATACTTTTCTTGTGTCTTTGGTGTTCTTCATTCTCCTTTACTCCAGGTGGTTGGGACCAATTGATGCATCTTAGATGGCCGCTTGCAAGCTTTTAAGACCCCAGACGCTGAGGCTTATTTTAAAAAGCTCATTGTTTTTGCGGGGTGTTTTTGATCTGCATGGTAGGCTGTACACAATTACTTATCTTTCACCGGCTTGAGGGCTGCTTCTCGCTGGTTCTGGGTGACCATGTAGACTGTCTGGTGCTGGGTCTCTCCTGGTGTAGAAAACATGCCTCCTGAGCATGGCTGCTTGCCTGCCTTACCGCTCACCCCCGGGCTGATCAGGCCTGAAGGGCTCATGCTCTCGCCGGGTCAGGTCTGGCAACTCCTTGCTGCTTCTGAACCATCTCTCCCTCCCCCCGCCACTCAGTCTGGTTCCTCAACTTTGCCTTTGATGTTTAGGACTCCTAGATTGTCATAGATAATCAATTCACTTCTTTTCTTGGGTCTTTGTTGTGAGAGGGTCCACTGGAAGCATCTGACTACTCTGCCATCTTGGCCCTGCCCCCTCAATTTTTATTGTTTTTAATCAAGCATATCAATAATATGTATATTCAATCTCTGTCTTTTGCCTCCTAATCGATCACTTATTTCTCATTTACATTATTTGTATTTTCCCCACTGTATTTTATTAGAGCTGCTCATGTTTTTCCTATCACTCCTGTCATAATTCTTAGCATTTTCAATATCCAGTGGAAGATCCTTCCAATAACCTGGACTGTCACTCCTTTACTCTCCTTTCCTCCAATGATCTTTTCCCCACCTATGCCACACATTCCTGTGGCTGTATCATTAACCTTATCATTACCAATAACTGGAATTACTGTATAATCTCAATTTCAACCATTCTACTCTGCCCCTCACCTCATATCTTTCTAGCTTATTCCCTCTAGTACTCCACTCTAATTATCTCCCATTCTTTAGAGATCTACAAGCCATTGATTGTATAATCTTTAATTGTCTCTCACTATCCCCTCTCACCCACCAGTGTCGTCACACCTATCCTCACCCAGTTTATATTCCATGATCTGTCATTAAAATCACCCTCTTGCGTAAATCTCATCTTCCTTGTTCCTTTCTGGCTTTGACAAACTTCAACTCTGGTAAATTCCAATTTCTCTGTACTCTCCATGTGCCTCTGTATAGCTGAACTTGGCTGCAGAAAAATATGCTCACATTAATTGGTCTCACTTTAAATGTACTACCGTTAACATTAAGAGGGTTGTTTGTGCTCTCTGGCAGTCATATTATGTTTCCCAAAGTCTAGATTACTATTTTATATTTTCTCCCTTCTCCTCATACCTCCAACACGTCTTCCCCACCCTTATTCTCATTAATGACCTTTTTATTTCACTGAGAAAATAAAAACAATCAGAATAGACCTTCCAAACTCTCCCAATGCCATTCTACCCGCCTACTTGCATCTAGACCACACAGCCTGCTTTCCTTCCTGTCATGTATAATAATCTGTTCTAAGGCCATCCTTTCCCACAGCTCCTCTTGTCTACTTGGTGGCATATCTGCAACAAATTTTACCTCTCTCCAGCATCATCATTTCCCCCTCCTCTACTGTACCATTTTAATCTTTTCCTCTTAATCAATTTTCTGTTTAGCAGCCAGAGCACTGAAAGCGTAAATCAGAACTTTTTACTGAACTGCTTATATAACCCTCCAATGACTTTCCTTCATATTTGGGATAAAATCAAAACTCCTTAACCTAGTTTGCAAAGTGCTCTGTGATCTGGCCCTTAACTCTCTTTTGAACCTCATCCTGTACCACTTTCCCTCTTGCTCACTATATTGCAGTCACAGTTATTGTTGTTGTTAGGTGCCATCCAGTTGATTTTGACTCACAGCAACCCTGTTTACAACAGAACGAAACTCTGCCCAGTCCTGTGCCCTCCTCATGGTCGTTGTTATCCTCGAGCCCATTGTTGCAGTCACTGTGTCAATCCAGCTCATTGAGGGTCTTCCTCTGTTTTGCTAACACTCTACCAAGAATGATGTCCTTCTCCAGGGACTGATCCTTCCTGATAACATGTCCAAAGTATATGAGATGAAGTCTTGCCATCCTCGCTTCTAAGGAGCATTCTGACTGTACTTCTTCCAAAACAGATTTGTTCCTTCCTTTGGCAGTCCATGGTATATTCAATATTCTTTGCCAACACCATAAGTCAAAGGCGTCAATTCTTATTCAGTCTTTCTTATTCATTGTCCAGCTTTCGCATGCATATGAGGCAATTGAAAATACCATAGCTTGGGTCCAGTGCACCTTAGTCCTTAAAGTGACATCTCTGCTTTTTAAAACTCCAAAGAGGTCTTTTGCCCAATGCAATGTGTCATTTTATTTCTTGACTGCTGCTTCCATGGGCACTGATTGTGGATCCAAGTAAAATGAAATCTTTGACAATTTTAGTTTTTTCTCCATTTATCATAGTTTTGCTTATTGGTCCAGCTGTAAGGATTTCTGTTTTCTTTATGTTGAGGTATAATCCATACTGAAGGCTGTAGTCATTGATCTTCATCAGTAAGTGCTTCAAGTCCTGTTCACTTTCAGCAAGCAAGGTTGTGACATCTTATAACACAGGTTGCTAATGAGTCTTCCTCCAATCCTGATGCCCCATTCTTCTTCACGTAGTCCAGCTTCTGGGATTATTTGCTCAGCATACAGATTGAATAAGAATGGTGAAAGGATACAACCCTGACACACACCTTTCCTGATTTTAAACCATGCAGTATCCCCTTGTTCTGTTCAAACGACTGCCTCTTGATCTACGTACAGGTTCCTCATGAGCACAATGAAATGTTCTGGAATGCCCACTCTTTGCAATGTTATCCATAATTTGTTATGACCCACACGGTCAAATGCCTTTACATAGTCAATAAAACACAGATAAACATCATTCTTCTATACTCTGCTTTCAGCCAGGATCCATCTGACATTAACATTGATATCCCTGGTTCCACATCCTCTTCTGAATCCAGCTTGAATTTCTGGCAGTTCCTTGTGGATGTACTGCTGCAGCTGCTTTTGAACAATCTTCAGCAAAATTTTACTTGTGTGTCTGTCAGTTTGTCATAGTGTCGGGCTTGCAAGTTGCTGTGACACTGGAAGATATACCACTAGTATTTCAAATACCAGCAGCATCACCCATGGTGGACAGGTTTCAGCTGAGCTTCCACACTGAGACAGACTGGGAAGAAGGTACTGACGGTCTACTTCTGAAAAAATTAGCAGTCACAATGGCCTCTCCAAACTTCTACCTGCTCTATAACTTTTGTTCTAGTTTTGCTCTCTGCTTATAAGGTTCTTTCCCTTGATGTTCATTGGGTCCCCCCTCCTTTTCATTCATATTTTGGCTTAAAGTCATGTACACAGAGAAGTTTTTATGACCACCCAATCCAAAGAAGCAATCTCTTAGAATTAAAATATCCCTCTATTTTAATTCTAAGTGTAGCACTTACCAGTCAGCCTGTGATATTTTTCGTGTTTATTACTTATTGCTGAATTTTCTATCTCTCCCCACTAAACTTTTAGTTCCATTACAGCATGAGGCTGTATGTCCACAGCACTATATTCTCAGCACCTAGACCTGTACTTTATGTTAGATGTACAATAAATATTCAATTAATGAATGAAGGATGATTGAATGGGAAGTTTTCTAACCTACTTTTAACAAGTTTCAATGCAAGTAAGTCAACCTTCTCATATCACATGTGTTCCATTGAGTTGCTTTAACAAATTAATGTGATTTTAAATTTGTATTATATATTTTAAAGTCATTACAACAAAGGAAAGATGGCTTCCATTCTATTCTCTATAAACTTTGACTGGATCAATTATATGCAGTCCATAGGACTCAGATAGACATTTGATCATTATCAGAACTAGTATATGTGTTCACTAAATACTGAATAATTGTGACTTTCCTATTCCATGCTACAGATGTAAAAACAAAGCACCGGTAAGGGTTCTATCCCTTTTAGTGGATAATGATAATACAAATGAATTACTTACTTTTCCACCTAAGGTGCTAAGGACATGTAAATGTATCTTGAGATATTCAGACCACCACAGAACTTTCCCCTTCTACCCATGCAAAGTGAGTCTCCACATACTTGTCATGTCTCCATCTATAGCACATTTTTAATGTTTCACATTTTATATTACCTTCAGCTAAGTATGGAAATATTAGTTATTTAAATAGTTCCAAAGCTACTGTTAAGTGAAAATACTTACATGTGGAACAGATATTCAAGTACTGGGGCAATAAAGACATTATTTAGGTCAGCTGAAAAACAGATAAAAGGGCAGAGAAGATCAGCTCATGATGGTTGAGCACCTGTGGCCAAAGCAACTGCAGTGAGGAGCAACAGATGGTTATAGGCATCCAAGAGTGTGGGAGTCTGCCACTTTATAAAGTGACCGAGGGCATCAATATAGAAAAAAGACCATGAGCCTCTTTTTCTGGTTGCCACATGCTGATGGGATGGGATGTCTATTAGAGCAAGAGAAAGCCCCAAACTTGCAACAATAAAGAACAATGATGAATCCACGAAACATCTCACAACATGGGTGAATCTGGAGGGCATTATGTTGAGTGAAATTAGTTGCAAAAGGACAAATATTGTACGAGACCACTATTATAAGAACTCAAGAAAAGGTTGAAACAGAAGAAAACATTCTTTGATGGTTACAAGGGTGGGGAGGGAGGGTGAGGGGAATTCACTAACTAGATAGTAGACAAGAATCATCTTAGGTGAAGGGAAGGACAACACACAATACAGGAGAAGTCAGCACAACTGGACTAAACCAAAAGCTAAGAAGTTTCCTGAACACAACCAAACACTTTGAGGGACAGAGTAGCTGGTGCTGGGGTCTGGGGACCACGGTTTCAGGGGACATCTAGGTCAGTTGGCATAACAAGCTTATTAAGAAAATCTTCTGCATTCCACTTCGGTGAGTGGCATCTGGGGCCTTAAAATCTTGTGAGCAGCCATATAAGATGCATCAATTTGTCCCAACTTACTTGGAGCAAAAGAGAACGAAGAATCCCAAAGATACAAGGAAAATATTAGCTCAAGATACAAAAGGGCCACATACACCAGGGACTCCATCAGCCTGAGACCGGAAGAACTAGATGGTGCCTGGCTACCACCAATGACTGCCCCAACAGAGAACACAACAGAGAGTCCCTGATGGAGTGGGAGAAAACTACGGAGCAGAACTCAAATTTACGTAAAAAGACCAGAATTAATGGTCTGACTGAGACTGGAGGAGCCCTCGAAGCCATGGCCCCTGGATGCTCTGTTAACCCAGGACTAAAACCATTCCCAAAGCCCACTCTTCAGTCGAAGATTAGACTGGAGTATAACACATAAAATAATACTCGTGAAGAGTGTGCTTGTTAGTTCAAGCAGATACACGAGACCAAATGGGGAGCCCTGTCTGGAGGCAGGATGAGAAGGCAGGGGACAGAAACTGGTTGAATGGATACAAGAAACCTGAGGTAGAAAGGCGGAGTGTGCTGTCACATTGTGGGGATTGCAACTAATGTCAC
>NW_004444092.1:3722569-3783459 GCF_000243295.1 Trichechus manatus latirostris
ACTGGACGCTCCGTGAGGCTGCTTTCTTGTACCCCCTGTTTTCTGGTCTCCGATAGGAGTCCAAGATGGTGGATCTGCGCTACGTTAGTTGGTAGGGGACCTGTGCGTGAATCTCTCCTTGCTCTCCTTTCTCTGTCAGTTTTCTCACTCCATTTGGTGCTTGGCTGAGTTCTTTATCTCTTCATTTGATGTTTTAGGATTTCAGGATTGTTGTATTCTCTGTTTGGCTTAGTTTTTTGGATCTTTGCTGTGTAGGGACAGCATGGTGCTTCTGCCTAGAGCACCATTTTTCCCAGCATGTCTCTGTAAAAATTTTTATATGAGAAATTAACTGGAGCTGTAAACTTTCACTTAAAGCACAATTAAAAAAAAACACACACACAGTAAAAAAATATATATGTATGTGCTAGAAAAAAAGAGAGAGAAAAGCCTCAAAGCAGTTTGCCAAATTGTTTCTCAAAAGTTGCTGCAGGTATCGAGTGGTTGGACAAATAGGACTTTAGCTCCCCTTGCCATCCCCATTGCTTCACCCTGAGCAGTTCTGCAGAATATTTCATTCGAAATGATAATTGGGTTGTTTTATGCAATTTTACAAAAGTATTCTAATTATTTCAAAGAATTAATGCAGAAAAACAGCCCTGAATGCTCTAAATTCTTTTTTTTAAAGCGTAACATTGGCATTTGCCCTAGGTTTAGTAAATTGTAAGCCTGCAGTAAATAAAATCGTGTGTACTGGCTTAGGAATACAGCTATTTCAACTGAATAAGGAGTACACAAACTATTAAAAATATATAGGAATTTATTATGTAATAGGATATTATCTCAAATCAAGTAGAAAACAATAGATTATCCAATTTAAGTAGCCCCATTGTACAACTTCCATATGGATTAATAATTTAAGTATAAAAAATAAAATCAAATAAGTACTTGAATAAGATACAGTATAGTTGAATATATTTTAAAACTTAAGATAGAAAAGATTAGAAAGCTACTCAGGGCACCAAAACCAGAAACCATAAAGGAAATGTTTAATAATTTTAACTATAAAAAGTAAAGATGCCCATATGGCCAAACATTAAAATTAAAATTGAAATACAAGAAACATTTTTGGAGCATACAGGCAGACAGAGGGTTGATATTCTTGACGTATTAAGTACATTACTACTACAGAACAAACAGCCAAATAGAAAACAGTACCAAAACACATTAATTGTCACTTTACTAAAGAAATGTAAATAGCCAATAAACAGGTGGGAAAAAAATTAAACCTCACTATTCCTCAAAAACATATTTATTTAAAAATAATTTGGTTAAGAATGCCCTGTTTTGTCAAACATGTATAATAGAAAGTACTCTAATATACTCTGGGTGGCTTTACTAGTTGGATGCAACCTTTGTGGGGTGCAATTAGTCAATATGTATCAAAAGTCACAGTGTGCAAAATTTTGACATAGAAATTTTATTTCTAGAGATTTATTCTAAGGAAATAATCTAACAAATTTGCGAAACTGTATATACAAAGATGTTCATTGTAGAATTGCTTATAAAAATGAGTAATTGAAACAACCTACATGTCCACATATGTAATATGACCCTGTATATTAGTCAGGATAAGATAGACTATGTTGCTTTAACAAATTCCAAAATCATGGAGGCTTTACATATAAAGGTTTTCTGTTTGTTTTTTTCTTTTTTTCTTCCACAGAGTCCATTGAGTGTCTGGTGGTCTCCCCAGGGCAGTATCTCCAGCAGCCTCCTCAGGGCTGTTTCCATCCTGTTGTTATTGTTGTTACGTCCAACTCACAGTGACCCTATGTACAACAAAACGAAACACTGCCTGGTCCTGCGCCATCCTCACAATCATTGTTGTGTTTGAGCCCATTGTTGCATTCACTATGGCAATCCATCTCACTGAGGGTCTTCCTTTTTTCCCTGACCCTCTACTTTACCAAGCATGATGTCCTTCTCCAGGTACTGGTCCTTCCTGATAACATGTCCAAAGTACGTGAGACAGAGTCACACCATCCTCGCTTCGAAGGAGCATCCTATAGCTCCATTATTTCTATATAGTGTTGCTGTGGCAGGGTTGGAGAGCTATGAGAGAGCTTTTTACTGCCTCAGCATATAAGTGATAATAACATCACCTCCACTTATAGCTAATCAGCCATAACTAGTCACATGGTCCTGCCTAACAAAAAGGAGTTGGGATGTATATTCCTCTGAATGCCCAGAAAGAAAAGGAGGACAGGATATCGGTGAATTCTATTAATCTCTCCCGTATTTGGCCATTGAAAATGCTGTAGATCTCTACTTATTCACACAAAATGATGTCCACAATACATTAAGTAGGGGGAAAAAGATTTTAGATAATTCATTTATATAGGAGGTGGTGGTGAAGTGGCAGCACAAATAGGAAAAAAAATATATGCAAATATACATCTCTACATATAAATTGAAAATATATTGAAGGGTTTATATATATATTAAAAAGTTAATAGTAACTGACTTCGGATGATGGGATTATGGAGACCTAAGCCTGTTAAAATCAAACTTAGATAATAATATGCGTCTCTATAAAGCACAATAGAGTTTACACTGTGTGCTAACATACTCTATGTCATTTCATCTCTCAATAATTCTCACAGGTAAATTTTAATATCTCCATTTAACACCTGAAAAAAACCAACTCAGAATCTAAGTGGCTTACCTAATATTAGTCAATAAATGGGCATGCAAGGATCTACCAAGTCCAAGTACCATGTTCCTTTTTTTTCATTTTTATAAATATAAGCCTTTCTTTTGGATCCTGATCAAAACTTTATTACTCCAAAAGACTGAGAACCCAGGGGATATCTCGGGCTTCTAGACTCTCACCATGCTGATCATGGTCTGGGTCTGAAGTTACTCAGGAGATGTAGTTTTAAAATAAAATAAACAAATGTGGGATTCAAGAAGAGATCTTCTTGCCTCTTTATGTTTCTGCCAACTTTAAGCTTCACATTCACTCCCTGCCATATGAACACTCTTTCTCTTTGATTTCTTTTCCTTTCTGTAGACAGTGCTTTAAGAAACAACTAGGCCAAGCTCTTCACGCTCTTCTTAACCTTTACTGCTCTGTGCCTACATACATTCCATTTCTCCTACTTCCTTTTCACTGATCTAAGTGCATCACTTCCTTCAACTAAGAAGCCTTCCCCACTTCAACTCATCCCAGGGTGACCCTTCCTTGGTTTTGGATTCCCTCCGAATCTGTACAGAGTCATTCAGCTTTATCACATATGTGCTTATATTCTCATGTGTGCAACATCCATTTGTTTACCAACTAAGCTTCTTGAAGGCAACCGCTATATTCTTTGCTCTTTCCTTTTTTGATATTTCATAGAGTGGTGGCCAGGGAGATGCATTGCCCAGATCGCCTTCAAACGAAACTGTTCTGGGAAGTGTAGTTAACTTATAGCCTGAGCTGCCACCTGTCTGAGTCCACCACTGCATTCATAGTGAGGCCACACTTCCCCTGGGCTGCTCCCAGCTAGTGACTCGGCATGGCACAGTGCTAGCGCTGGCCTCTTTCTGTGAGATGCGGGACTCCTCTGAAAAGTACCTCTGACTCAGGGACTCCCTATAAGCCTGGTTAGACTTTCTCAGAACTACCCTGTGGCCTAAGACTTTTCCTACCTAATCCGTCCTTCCCTCTCTCCTTTCACACATGTCAGACCTACATTGTTCTGAAGGTTCTGCCTGCCTGTTCTTGATTCCTTTCATGGTATTCTTCATTGTGCATTTTCCCCAGTAAATCTTTTTCATGTCTTCCCAAGTCCTTCTTAAAGGACCTGAGTGAGTGCTTCTTAAAGGACGTGAACTGACACACATAGTAACTGATAAATGCTTAATAACTGCTTCTGAATGAACATTGATGCAAGAGTTTCTTCTTTCTATTACACTTCAGTACAGTAGTAAATTCAATTTTATATATAACATCCTAACTTTCCTGCTTCTTTGTTTTTTTTTGACAGCAGGGACTAGTGGTTCTTAATATTTTTTCTACTCTGGCACCCAGAACAGACTATCTTCCTGTGTATCACACTTTTAAAATTACTGCCCAAAAATGTACACAGCAAATTATGGCCAGTCCTACTGTGTTAGCTCAAATTTGTTCCTTTCTCTTGCACTCAAGAAAGCACAGCAAAATAAAATGACTCAGAAAATCTGGAGCTAATCTAATTAATCTATTTTGAAAAGTAAATAGTTTGTAAACTTTGGGTCCTTTCCAAGGGTGGATTAATTAGTAAGCAATATATGCATGGGTTTACAGTAAGCAAGGTATGCACAAGCTTAATTGTGTTTACTTACTAATCCGTAGTGCACAATTTCACATGGGTTTGATGTGGTAAAACCCATGTGAAATTGTGTACTACAGACTAGTAAGTAAACACTAGAAAGACTTGAGTACCTTGCTTATTGGGTAATTTGTCCCTGGTCCCTTTCTATAATTAGCTACAACTTCTTTCCAGACGCTTTACAATTGATCCTGACATACCAGTTAAGAATATTGTTATAAACACAAGAAAACACAGCCTACAAAAGTGTCCAGCAGATGAGTGCAAAGAATAAAATCATGCTTTATGAATGGAATCACAAACCATTTTGCAATCAAAGTAATAAACGCAGTTCAGAAAATATTAATGCACTTCGGTTGGCAATTGCATTTGCCATTATCAAGTGTTCAGTAATACAGTACTTAGCTATTTTAAAGTCACTCAGGTATGCTAAACAGTTAAACATGAGTCTAGGGAATAGCTTCATTTAGGCCTTTTCACTTATAGAACCATGTACCACATTCAGTGTTTTCTGCATCAAATCTATGAGACAATATTACTTTAAAGCAGAGTTTTCAAAATACACAAAATAACTACTGTTGTATTACAACAGTTGTGATACAATGGTGGTTGTGTCAAATGACTTTCTTTCCCTACTGATTTCCCAAATTTCTACAATATCCTGATGGACTTATTTTAAATTAAAACAGGTAATTCCTAGTTGTTTTTAATTGTTAAAAGCTTATTTTTTAATTCAAGAAAATCTAGTTTTAAACATGCTTTTATTCTTTGAATAGTGACCACTGACTACCATGGCCATGGTTTCATGGCAAAAATGTGAAGCACAGACCATTTATAGATTAAGTTCTAAGTAGTACTATTTAGTTAAATAATCAAACTACTGCTGTGCGTGTGTAAAAGCATTGCAACGGCATGAAAGCAGTTTACAATGAAATAATCTAGTCCTGGCTTTATAACACCACAACTGCCCCACTGCATCCTTTTCATCTTTTTGTTTGCTTTTAGGAGGAAAAAAGAACTAAAAGAGCACATTTGGAAATGGCAGTCATAAAAATTATATCTGGAAATACATTTAATGTACGAAAATAACCCCTGGGGCTTCAATATGTGAAGCATTTCCGGCAAGGTGTTGCTCAGGCCCCCAGGGCAGTGTACCTCCAAAACAATTCAAATTATTACCACCTTTGGGCGGTATCTCACAGGGCTTCGAACTGATTCATTCTGGTTAGAGCCTCTGCTGAGAATTTGCATTTCTAACAAGTCCCCAGGAGATCTAATGCTGCTGGTTAGGGACCAGTTCTGAGAACCACTAGTGGAGCCGTGACTCTCAAAATGTATTATACGTAAGAATCACCTGGGGGTCTTGTTAAAATGTAGATTCAGTATATCTAGGGTGGAAATGCAAATTCTCAGCAGGGGTTTGAAACGAAACGAAGCCCTGGTATCTCATTAAAAATTTCCAAGATGGTGCTTTTTGAATGAACAATCATCTTTTGATTCAATTGATGGTAAGTGCTCCAAATTCAGTAAAATAAGATGCTGCTCCTTAGCAACCACTAATAGGTAGCAGTCAGGTTCTCAGGCATAGCTGTGGCCTGTGGCTTTGGGAGCAAATAATAAAGTTCTAAAGTAATGCCTCTCAAACCTTAACGTGGATAAGAATTGTCTGGGGATTTTGTTAAAGAGCATACTTTGATTCATTAGGCTTAGGTGAGGCCGTACAGCCTGTGTTTGTAACAGGCTTTCAGGTGATGCTGATACTCCTGGTCTGGGGATCGTACTTAGAGTACCAAAAGTTCTAAGAATGTAATAGGGAATTTTGCTTGGAAGTGAAAGCTCTATCCAGTCCTACCTGAGACAGGCTCAGAATAGGCATTGCTCTAAATTTCCTGGAGAATTCAGGGTATAAGACAGGACTCAGAATTGAGGATGAAAAACGTGGAAGCTCCTAAGAGGATAGGATGTTCTTTCAAAGAGTGGTAGAAGCCATAGCATATTAACACATCCCATCTAACTGTGAATATCAAGAGACCCAGTCTAATGTTATTCATATAGTGGCATTTGCTGCATTCAGGCTGCTTCTTGGTTGTTCTTTAAAACCATAGCTCAATGTCAGAACTACCACCTGTCTGTCAGTTTGTTGTACTGTGGTGGCTTACATGTTACTATGATGCTGAAAGCTATGCCACTGGTATTTCAAATACCCATGGTGAAGAAGTTTCAGTGGAGCTTCCAGACTAAGACAGACTAGGAAGAAAGGCCTGGCCATCTGCTTTGGAAAATTAGCCAATGAAAACCCTAATCACAACAGAATATTGTCAGAAACAGTGCTAGAAGATGAGTCCCAGGTTAGAGGGCACTCAGAATACACACTGGCTGCAACAGTGGACTTGAATATACCAACAATTGTGAAGGTGATGCAGAACCAGGCAATGTTTCATTCTGTTGTGCACGGAGTTACTGTGAGTCAGAGCCCACTCAACGGCAACTAATAACAACAAATGTTAGAAAGTGAACGAAATACAACTGTCTTGTTCCTCCCCACCTCAACTTTGAGCTAATTTATCACTTACAAAGAGAATTCGTATAAACAACAGGATTGCAGAAAGAATAGTGGCATGGTTACCAATGTCCACAGGACATGTCTTGCAAGGAGCAACGTCCTTCGTGACCAAGTCTTTGAGCTGAAAGAAACAGCATTACAGTAGCAGTGAGTAAGCTAGAACCCTATGTGCATGGAAGGTCTGGGCCCACTGTGGCTCATCAAGGTACCACTTCCCAATTCCAGTCATCACATCAGCAGAACCACAACAAGCTCTGCGCAAGCCAAAGGGGAGAGTGCCATTGTAAAACTGAATACAGCTGCTTCCATAATAGAACTAATTGCACACTGCGCCATAGAACTAAATTAGCAGTGAAAACAGTTATAAAAACCGACAGTGACACATGACTCCCTTAGGAACTGCTGCCAGTCAGGCAGATTCTCACTGGCCACTGTTCAAAAACCTACACCTGCATTTTTTGAATAGTAAATATATAAGAAGATGTAATTATTAGGAAAACATATGCCTCTTTTGAAATGTGACAACACTAAGTTTTTTCATTGGGACTGTGAGTGATGTGGGATTAAACTAACCACAATACTTATTCATCCCCAGTAGTCTTCACAGATGAACTAAAGCATAACCAAGGGTTACCGACCTCTATTCATACATAAGCAACTGTCTTTAGCTTAAGCACGGCTAAGGGACTTGGTTTGCCAATGAGGATTCCTAGATATTTTCTGCATGGTCAATGGAGGAAAAACTAACATGGAGGCATAAGAAATATCAATTCTAAAATGCATATAAATACACAGCTTAGCTTAAATATTCAAGCTGCAGTGAGTTAGGGTGTCTTCCCTGGCCTCCCTCTCAGCCATAGAGTAATTGCTGTCTCAATAAAAACCAGATGTTCAGAGAAGACTTCATCTGTTCCTTCAGCCTAAACTCACATTTCTGCCTCCTCAGCTGCAATTTACTTTAGAGGATTTGCAGATTTCCCACACAGCACATATGTACTCTATGCCAGGTACAACCGAAAGGATGATGCCTGTTCCCTCATGGTGGGTACGTAGCTACCAAAGATAGCAAACAAACTCCTTGGCCTCTTACCAACAAGGTATAGGGTAATGGTCCCTGTGAAAAGTGCTTTTGGCTAGGGCATGACACTTTATCCTTAAACAACAGCTCACACCCTGGTCTGACATTGTTAAATATTCAAACTGTGTTGAACCACATTTATCAAAGAAGAGTGAGTAGAATTTCATTCTGAAACAAATGATGTAACTGAACCTGTTCCATGTCCCTGTGAGGATTGTGCCTAGGGAATGTTTCAGCTTTAGCCAGCGGAGCCCTTGAGGTGCCGATGAGTTGTAAAACTATATAATAACTAATTTTTCTTTTTCCTGCTCAGTTAATCAGTTAAACCTAAACATAAATCCAGAGACTCTTGAGAGAACTCTGCTAGTTTTTGTAGGCACGTAACAGGTGGGTACTAAAAACAACCAGTGTTTTCTTCATATGAAAGATGGCAGAAAAGTATATAAATATTTTTTAAAGGTCACATTACTTCACAAGTTCTAGAGATGCTTGTGTAAGCAAAAAGAAGTCTGTGACAATTGGTTTGAGAGTGTGAGGAATGCATATCCAGCTCTAGGGGAGGAACGTGTATGACTATCTCATATAGCATTTATAAACTATATATTGGTATTGTTTACTTATTTGCTTCTCCTTGAACAGTGAGTTCCGTGAAGACCAAAACCTGTTGCCATCAAGTCAATTCTGACTCATGGTGACCCTATGTGCCCCAGAGTAGATCTGTGCTCCAAGTGGTTTTCTTGGCTGTAATCTTACAAAAGCAGATCACCAGAGCTTTCTTCCATGATGCTGCTGACTGGATTCAAATTGCCAACCTTTCTGTTAGTAGCCCAAAGCAAACTATTTGCCCCACTTAGGGACCTTTCCTTGAAGACAGGAACCAATCTCCAACATTTGGTAGCAGGTGTACAAAATATCTTGGCATTTGTAGGGTCCTCATCTGAGGACACAGGGATGCAGCACTGGAAGCACTCACTCATCTATGCCAAGAAATTTGGAAGACAGCTACCTGGCTAACTGACTGGAAGAGATTTATATTTGTACCCATTACAAAGAACGGAGATCCAACAGAATGTGGAAATTATCTAACAATGTCATTAATATCACATGTAAGTAAAATTTTGCTAAAAATCATTGAAAGTGATTACAGCAGTACATCGACAGGGAACTACCAGTAATTCAAGCTGGATTCAGAAGAGGACATGGAACCAGGGATATCATTGCTGATGTCAGATGGATCATGGCTGAAAGCAGAGAATGCCAGAAAGATGTTTACCTGTGTTTTGCTGACTATGCAAAGGCATTCAACTGTGTGGATCATAACAAATCATGGATAACATTGGGAAGAATGGGAATTCCAGAACACTTACTTGTGCTCAGGAGGAACATGTACTTAGACCAAGAGGCAGTCATACGAACAGAACACGGGGATGCTCTGTGGTTTAAAGTGAGGAAAAGTGTGTATCATGGTTGTAGCCTTTCACCAGACTTATTCAATCTGTATGCTGAGCAAATAATCCAAGAAACTGGACTATATGAAGAAGAGCGAGGCATCAGGATTGGAGGAAGACTCATGAACAACGTGCAATATGCAGATGACACAACCTTACTTACTGAATGTGAAGAGGACTTGAAGCACTTATTGATGCAGATCAAAGACCACAGCCTTCAGTATGGATTACACATCAACATAAAGAAAACAAAAGTCCTCACAAGTGGACCAATAAGCAGCATCATGATAAACAGAGAAAAGTTTGAAGTTGTCAAGGATTTCATTTTACTTGGATCCATAATCAACGCCCATGGAAGCAGCAACCAAGAAATCAAATGATGCATTCATTGCATTGGGTAAATCTGCTGCAAAAGATTTTATTAAAGCGTTAAAAAGCAAATAGCCACTTTAAGGGCTAAGGTGTGCCTGATCCAAGCCATGGTATTTTCAATCACCTCCTAGGCATGTGAAAGCTGGACAGTGAATAATGAAGACCGAAGAAAAATTAACATCTTTGAATTATGGTGTTGGTGAACAATATTGAATATACTCTGGACTGCCAGAAGAAGGAACAAATCTGTCTTGGAAGAAGTACAGCCAGAATGCTCATTAGAAGTAAGAATGGCGAGACTTTGTCTCACATACTTTAGACATGTTATCAGGAGGGACCAGTCTCTTGGGGAGGGACATTATTCTTGGTAAAGTAGAGGGTCAGTGAAAAAGAGGAAGACCCTCAACGAGATGGACTGACAGAGTGGCTGCAACAATGGGCTCAAACATAGCAAGGATTGTGAGGATGGTGCAGGGCTGGGCAGTGTTTTGTTCTGTTGTACATAGGGTCGCTATGAGTCACAACAAATTCAATGGCACCTAAAAACAACAACAACATCTGAGCTAGCCTCATTGGTCATCCCAAGATTCAACATGGTTGACAGGTTTTGCTGAGAAGGGATTGTCTCCCCCAGACATAAGAGCAAGATTCTTCTCATCAGAGCAACAGAGAAGTCTGCAGAGCAGCTGCTTCTCCTACAGGCTGATTCAAAGGAAGAGGCACAAATGTGCAAACTAATTAGATTCTCAGGTCTCATTCTTCAGGGACCATTTCTGCAAGAAGGCAGGAAGAGGATCTGTTAGGCTGAAGTGCCTCTTCAGTCTGTAGGATTACTAGGCCAATCATTGGAATGTAAGCATGACAATTTCAATCTCAAACCCCTGTTAGCTATGCCAGTTGCTGCAGAGTCAAAATGTTAAGCTGTAGGATTTAGAGAATAGAAATGTTCACCCTGTTGTCTATATTTATCTGCATGGGCCAAGTGTGGATAGACTTTGGAACCTGTAAGTATTAAATAGTGAAAGTTCACGGCTGTGTGCATGGCTATAACACAACTAAGATATAAGTTTTAGAAGCCTAGATTTTCTGGAAATATTTTAGCAATGAAGTATAAAACACCAAGGAGTAAATGTATCTGCCAAGCATTAGAAATCTTTCTGAAATCATGTTATCAGCTTCTTGTGAGCAATAACATAAAACTTAGTGCCAGATAAGAGCTAACAAATAGTCTTTTATTCTGGCAGCATATTAATTCCTCAGCCCTAAATATTTCCTTCAATGGCAATGTTTTAGCAAGCTGTTGAATTTTAGTATTTCAGATTTAGGAATTACTATTTTCAAAGCCTCAGGAGGTCTGAGCAGCTTGTGAATTCCTTCATTTAATCTTTCTGTGTCCTCTCAAAAAATATGACCTGTTACTAATCTTTCGATAAAATTAGGAAGAAAATTAGAGAACTTTAGACTAAAATTTTGAAATATCAATCCAATGAAAGAATATTACCCATACAACTCTGCAACCCCAGGAACTGGGAGTCAGATTTTCCTTTGGATTATAAAAGAGTCCCAGATGCCAAGACATAAAAGGCCTAGAAAACATCACACAAGTTGATGTGTGATGAATCATCCTTGATCCTAGATATTCAGGTGGGGTCAGGGACGCCCTGCAGAAGAATAACCCAATGATAAGCAACAGACAGAAGAGATTCTAAGGCTAACACAAGGCTTGAGATGGCTCAAAGATGGAGCTTAATGTGAGCCTGATCATGCAGTCTGCTCAGTAGGCAGTCCTGGAAATCTGTACTCTCCATTCCATTCCTGCTGTCACTGCCCTAGGTGAATTATAAGATCCTGTTATACTATATCCATGCCTCTAGTTTGGTTCTATCCTCTATAGTGCCACCAAAACAATCTTTACTTTGTTTGATTGTGGTAAAAATATATATAAACGACGCAGCATTTACCAATTCAAAATTTTTTACAGGTCCAATTCTGGGACATTGTTACATTCATCATGTTGTGCGACCATCACCAGTATTCACTGCCAACATTCCCATCACCATTAACAGATACTCCATGCTTCTTAAACAATAATTCCCCCTCCTGCCCTGGTAACCACTAATAAACTTTGGTCTCTATACATTTTCATATTCTATATATTTCATATGAGTGGGATCATACATTATTTGTCTTTTTCTCACCAGTTTACTTCACTGAGTATAATGTTAAAACAATCTTTCTTAAAGCAAGTCTGACCATGTCTCTTCCTGATTTAAAACTCTGCCAAGCTCCTCACCACCAAAAGGAAACTTCCAAGTTGCACTGAGCACATGCATGGCTGATCCAGTCTTCCCCTCTTCCAGTGCCCAGGTTTTCCTTGTGTAGCTGGTCTGCGGGCACCAAACTACAGATCCAGGAAGCTCACAGAAGGCCAAGCAGAATACCTACCATAAACAAAAACAAAAAAGCACACCTAAACATATCATATTCAAACTACTGCAAATCAAAGACAAAGAGAAAAAGTGGAAAGAAACCAGAGACGGTAAAAACCTTACTTATAGAGGAACAAGGATAAGAATTACAGTGTACTTTTCCGTCGGAAATCAGATACACAAAAAGACAATGCAGTTACATATTTAAAATGCTGAAGGAAAAAAACCCCACAAATCTAAAATTCTATATCCAGCAAAATTATCCTTCAAAAGTGAAGAAAAAATAAAGACTTCCTTAGATAAACAAAAAACTGAGGAAATTTGTCACCAGTAGACTTGCCTTGCAACAATGTTAAAAGAAGTTTTTTAGGAAGAAGGAGAATGATACAAGTCAGAAACTTGGATCTATATAAAGAGAGTAATAGAGAAGAAATAAATAAAGGTAAAATAAATCTGTTATTCCTCTTATTCTTAATTGATGTAAAAGATAGGTGATTGTTTAAAGCAATAATGGTAACAATGTATTAAATGATTATAGCATATGGGTAAGCAAAATGAATGACAGCAATGTCACAAGGGGCAGTGGGGAGGAATTGGGAATACTCTAAGACACCTGTACTACATGTGAAGTGGTAGAATGTTATTTGAAGGTGGTCTTATGTTAGTTAAAAATGTATATTGTAAATTCTAAGGCAACCATTAAAAAAATTTTTAAATAAAACTGATACTCTAACAGGTGAAAAAAATAGAATTATATAAAATTCTCAATTAAAACCAGGACTTTGAACCTGTTCATTCTGATTTGAACACCTGCTGAGAATTTGTGTTTCTAACAAGTTCCCAGGTGATGCTAATACTGCTGGTTAGGGAACAGTTCTGAGAACCACTAGTAGAGTAATGGGTCTCCAAATTTATTATACACAAGAATCACCTGGGATCTTGTTAAAATGTAGATTCTAATTCAGTATTTCTGGGGTGGAAATGCAAATTCTCGGCAAGGGTTCAAACAGGAATGAACTGGTTCAAAGCCTTGAGTAAAACTATGGAAGGCAGAAAAAGCAGAGAAAATAAAGAACAAATGCAGCAAATGAGAAATAGTTACAAACATTGTAGCTATTAATCCAACTATATCAATCATCACTTTAAATGTGACTGGTCTAACTATACCAACTAAAAGAGGCAGAGTGGATAAAAAGACAAAACTTAACTATATGTTATCTACAAAGAATCCACTTTAAATATAAAGACTCAAATAATTTAAAAGGAAAGAGATAGTGAAAGGTGTACCATGCTAAAACTAATTTAAAAAAAGCTGTAGTATCTATATTAATTTCAGACAAAGCAGTCTCAGAACAGTGAAAATTATCAGAGATAAAGAGGCATATTACATATTTATAAAGGGGTCAATTTTTCAAGAAGACATAATCCTTAAGGTGTATGCGCCTAACAAAAGAGCCTCAAGATATGTGAGGCAAAACTGACAGAAGTGCAAGGAGAAATAGACAAACTCACTATTATAGTTTGAGACTTCAATATTCCTCTGTCAGTAATTGATAGATCAAGCAGGAAGAAAATCAGTAAAGATTAGATGACCTGAACAGCACTATCAATTAACTTAATCTCATTGACATTTATAGAATACTCTATCCAACAACAGTAGAAAACACATTCTTCTCAAGTCACATGGAATATTCACCAAGATAGATGACATTTTGGGCTCATAACAAACGTAAAAGAATACAAATCTACAATGTTCTCATGTATCGATTCCCACAGAATTAAACTAGAAATCACTAACAAAGGATATCTGGGAAATCCATAAATATTTGTAAATTAAACAAGACACTTTTAAATAATACATGAGTCAAAGGAAAAAAAAACCCTAAGAAAAATTACAAAATATTTTGAATTAAGTGAAAATACAACTTCCCAAATTTGTAGGATGTAGCAAAAGCAGTGCTTACAGGGAAATTTATAGTATTAAATAGTATACATTAAAAAAGAAGATCTAGAGGTGGAGCCAACATGGCACTATAGACAGAAGCACCACACAGTCCCTCCACAGAAAAGACCTGAAAACTAAGTAAAACAGAGACAAACATTAATCCTGGGGCCCTAAGCTTCAAATGAAAAGGTGAAGAACTCAGCCAAGCACCGAATGGAGTAAGAAACTGACAGAGAACAGAGAGTAAAGAGAGATACGTGCGGAGGTCCCCTATCAGCTAACACAGCATGGATTCGCCATCTTGGACTCCTGTTGGAGATCAGCAGACAGGAAGTATGGGAAAGCAGCTTCACGGAGCTCCCAGCAGGAGACAGAGCACCCAGTAACCAGCAAAATATGTTTTCCCACGCCCCCATCCTTCTCCTCCCTGCTCTAACTCTGCTGCTACCTAGCTGGCTGTGGTAGCTCTGCTGGCTGGGAAGTGCAGGGTCTGTGCTGCTTGGATTCACCCCACCCACATCGGAGATCAGTGGACAGGGAGTACCAGAAAGCAGCTAGCTGGAGCTCCCAGCAAGAGACTGAGCACCCACTGCACCTGCCCTGCTGCACTATAGCTGAGTGACTGGCCCTACCTATTGGACAAGGAGGTGAACAGTATCATACCCACAGATGAGCAAACAACAAAGAATGCACAGCCCGCCTGCTCAGACATAACCAAACAAAACAAAAAAGCAGGACAAAACAAACAAATCTACAATCAATAAACAAAGAAAATAATTACTGAATGTCCTGAAGGCAGCAGACACTATCAAAACACATAAAAAAACCGGACAGGATGGTTCCAGTAGGTGTCCAAAATAAAACACCAGATGACTTTCCAGTAGAAGAAAAGGCACTGGAACTACCTGATAGGGAACTCAAATCTCTAATATTCAGAGCTATCCAAGAGTTGAAGCAAAAAGCAGACAAAAATGCAGAAAAAATAGACAAATTCATGGAAAAGGCAGACAAATTCATGGAAAATACAACCAAAAAAATGGAAGAAGTCAAGAAAATAATACAGGAACAAAATGCTAAAATAAATTCACAACTAGAAATCATACAAAAACAACAATTAGAAGATAAATGAGATTTCAGAAATGGACAGTGTCATAGAAGGGCTGAGGAGCAGGTTTGAAACAACAGAAGACAGGATTAGTGAAACTGAAGACAAACACTTGGATACAACTCTGTTTGAGGAAAAATCAGAAAAAAAGAATGAAGAAAAATGAAGAAGCCCTGAGAATTATGTGGGATACAATCAAAAGCAAAAATTTGTGAGTGATCAGAGTTCCAGAACAGGGGGAGAAAACAGAAAACATAGAGGACGATTGAAGAATTGCTGACAGAAAACTTCCCTAATATCATGAAAGATGAAAAGCTGACCATCCAAGATGCTCAACGAACCCCATATAAGATAGACCCCAAAAGAAAATCGCCAAGGCATCTCATAATCATGCTCGCTAAAACCAAAGACAAAGAAAGAATCCTGAGAGCAGATTGAAGAAAAAATAAAAATCACATACAAAGGAGAAACAATAAGACTAAGCTTGGATTATTCGTCACAAACCATGCAGGCAAGAAGGCAATGGGATGATATGTATAACACCTTGAAAGAAAAAAAATGCCAGCCAAGAACAATATATCCTGCAAAACTCTCATTCAAATATGATGATGAAATTAGGACACTTACAGATAAATAGAAATTAAATGAATATGTAAAAACCAAACCAAACTTACAAGAATTTTCGGTCTGAAAACAAACAATATCAGACCACCATCCTGAATCTAGGATGCAAGATTGTACCAGCCAGATACCAATCTAGGAAATGAACTCTCAAGGACTATCCAAAACTAAAAGAATTACAACAGGGAACAGAGACGTTAATCTGCAAATGACAACAATAAAAAAGGGACTAAATGGTTTAGGTATAGAACTTTCTAAGGGTACTGGTACAACGACAGATACATTGACCAGTAGAACAGAATTGAGAACCTAGATGTAAATCCATCCATCTATAGTCAGTCGCTTTGTCTTTGACAAGGGCCCGAAGTCCATCAAATGGGGAAAAGACAGCCTTTTTAACAAATGTGCTGGCAAAACCGGATGTCCATCTGCAAAAAAATGAAACAGGACCCATACCTCACACCATATACAAAAACGAATTCAAAATGGATCAAAGACCTAAATATAAAGCCAGAAACTATAAAGTTCATAGAAGAAAAAATAGGATCAATGCTAGAGGTCCTAATGCACGGCGTTAATAGGATACAAAAGATAACCAACAGCACACAAACTCCAGAAGATAAGCTAGATAATTATGATCTTCTAAAAATCAAACACTTGTCCTCATCAAAAGACTTCACCAGAAGAGTAAAAAGAGAACCTACAGACTGGGAAAAAAATTTTGACTATGACAAATCTGACACAGGTCTAATATCTAAAATCTACAAGAAAATCCAACATCTCTACAACAAAAACACAAATAATCCAATTAAAAAATGGGCAAAGGAAATGAACAGACACTTCACCAAAGAAGACATTCAGGTGGCCAACAGACACATGAGGAAATGCTCGCGATCACTAGCCATTAGAGAAATGCATATCAAAACCACAATGAGATACCATCTCACCCCGGCATTACTGGCACGAATCAAAAAAACAGGAAATAACAAATGTTGGAGAGGCTGCAAGGAGATTGAAATTCTTACGCATTGTTTGTGGGAATGCAAAATGATGGAACCATTTTGGAAAATGATATGACACTTCCTTAGAAAGCTAGAAAGAGAAATATCATATGATCCAGCAATCCCACTCCTAGAAATATATCCTAGAGGAATAAGAGCCATCACACAAATAGACATATGCACACCCATGTCCATTGCAGCATTGTTCACAACAGCAAAAAGATGGAAACAACCTAGATGCCCATCAACAGATAAATAGATAAACTATGATACATACACACGATGGAGTATTATGCAATGATAAAGAACAATGATCAATCTGTGAAGTATCTCATGGAAGAATCTGGAGGGCATTATACTGAGTGAAGTAAGTCAATCACAAAAAGACAAATATTGTATGAGGCCACTACTGTAAAAACTCATGAAAAGGTTTACACACAAAAAGAAACAATCTTTGATGGTTACAGGGGAGGGGAGGGATAGGAATGGAAAAACACTAAATAGACAATAGATAACTGGTAACTTTGGTGAAGGGTAAGACAGTACACAATACTGGGAAAGCCAGCACAACTTGTACAAGGCAAGGTCATGGAAGCTCCATAGACACATCCAAACTCCCTGAGGGACTGAATTGCTGGGCTGAGGGCTGTGGGAACCATGGTCTCAGGGAATATCTAGCTCACGTGGCATAACATAGTTTTTAAAGAAAATGTTCTACATTCTACTTTGGTGAGTGGCATCTGGGGTCTTAAAAGCCTGTGAGTGGCCATCTAACATACTCCACTGGTCTCACCACTTTGGGAGCAAGGGAGAATGAAGAAAACTAAAGATTCAAGGGAAAGATTAGTCCACAGGACTAATGGACCACATCTACCACAGGCTCCACCAGACTGAGTCCAGTACAACTAGATGGTGCCTGGCTACCACCACTGACTGCTCTGACAAGGGATCACAACAGAGGGTCCCGGACAGAGCTGGAGAAAAATGTAGAGCAAACTTGTAACTCCCAAAAAAAGACCAGACTTACTGCCCTGATAGAGACTGGAGAAATTCTGAGAGTATGGCCCCGGACACCCTTATAGCTCAGTAATGAAGTCACTCTTGAAGTTCACCCTCCATCCAAAGATTAGACAGGCCCATAAAACAAAACGGGACTAAAGGGGCACAACAGCCCAGGGACAAGGACTAGAAGGCAGGAGGGGACAGGGAAGCTAGTAATAGAGAACCCAAGGTCAAGAAGGGAGAGTGTTGACGTGTCGTGGGTAGTTAACCAATGTTATAAAACAATATGTGTACTGTTTAATGAGAAACTAGTTTGTTCTGTAAACCTTAATCTAAAGCACAATAAAAAAAAAATCTAAAGTAAGCCATAGCTACCTACTTTAAATGAATGGTTTTGGTTCATAAGAATGATTACTTTTTCATCAACAAATGAATGGATAAACAAATTATGGTGCATACACACAATGGAATAATATGCAATGATAAAGAACAATGATGAATTCATGAAACATCTCAACATGGATGAACCTGGAGGGTATTATGCTGAGTGAAATTAGTCAGTCACAAAAGGATAAATATTGCATGAGACCACTATTATAAGAACTCAAGAAAAGTATTTTCTTGAGAAAAAAGCATTCTTTGATGATTACAGAGGTGGGAGGGAGGAGAAGGGGAATTCACTAACTAGATAGCAGACAAGGATCCACTTTGGTGAAAGGAAGGACAACACACAATACAGGAGAAGTCATCACAACTGGACCAGAGCAAAAGCTAAGATGTTTCCTGGACACATTCAAACACTTTGAGGGACAAAGTAGCTGGGGCTGGGGTCTGGGGACCATAGTTTTGGGGGACATCTAAGTCAATTGGCATAGCAAAATTTATTAAGAAAATGTGCTGCATCCCACTTTCGTGAGTGGTGTCTATGGTCTTAAAAGTTTGCAAGCAGCCATCTAAGATGCATCAATCGGTCCCATCACATGCAGAGTAAAGGGTAACGAAGAAAACCAAAGACACAAGGAAAATATAAGGCTAAGAGACTAAAGGTCCACATAAACCAGAGACTCCACCAGCCTGAGACCAGAAGAAATAGATGGTGTTTGGCTACCACCAATGACTGCCCTGACAGGGAACACAATAGAGAGTCCTGGATGGAGTGGGAGAAATGTGTGAAGCAGAACTCAAATTCATGTAAAAAGACCAGACTTAATGGTCTGACAGAGACTGGAGGAACCCCTAAAACTCTGGCCCCTGGATGCTCTGTTAACCCAGGGCTGAAACCATTCCCAAAGCCCACGCTTCAGACAAAGGTTAGACAGGAGTATAAGACAAAAAATAATACACTTCGGGAGTATGCTTCTTGGTTCACTCAGATACATGAGACCAAACGGGTGGCTCCTGTCCCCGAGGCAGGATGAGAATGCAGGAAGGGACAGGAACTGGCTGAATGGACCCAGGGAATCTGAGATGGGGAGGGAGAGTGTGCTGTCACATTGTGAGGATTGCAACTAATGTGGCAAAACATTATGTGTATAGATTTTCGTGTGAGAAATTTACTTGAGCTGTAAACTTTCATCTAAAGCACAATAAAAAAAAAAAGAATTATTTTTAATGCACTGAAAAATGTAGTTATCTAGGACAGAAGTTCCTGTGATACACAACACAAGATTTCACAAGTTCAACTTCATACAAATTGTTCATTAAGGTACAAAATAAAATGTTGGAAATTTAGTATTTTTTTTTTACCATACATGCAAATCGAAAATATTTGGTGTGCAGATGGCTACCTTGAAGCGAGAACATAAGTTAGACAACTGCCATTGTAATTTTACTATCCAGACCATGGCATGACATAGAGCAGGAATCCTCAAACTTTTTGGTTTCAGGACCCCTATACACTCTTAAAAATTATTGATAATCCCAAAGAACTTTTTTCTATATAGGTTATATCCATTGGTATTTACCATATTCGAAGTTAAAATAGAAATTTTAAAAATAATTATTTATTAATTTATTGTACAATAATAATAATAAAGCCATTGCATGTTAATGTAAGTCACATAATTTTATGGCAAGAATCTATATTTTTTAAAACAAAAATATTCAGTGAGAAGAATGACTTGTTTTTATTTTTACCGATTTCTTCAATGTCTGGCTTAATTGAAGATAACTAGATTCTCATATCTGGTTTTGCATTCAATCTGTTGGAGTATGTTGTTTTGATTGAAGTACATGAAGAAAATCCAGCTTCACAGAGCTGTGTAGTTGCAAAAGGTAGGAAACCTTTAATAGCCTTTTTTGGATAATTGTGATTGTTCTTTGATACTACACCAAAACTCAACAAGTGGCAGTTTCTTAGGGGTTAGTTGTAATGTGGAATCTGAAAATATGTCAACGAACTTTTTGTACTCTGTTGCATTAAAAATCCACTCTTTTGTACTTTGAATAGATCATTCATACATATATGATTTTATAACATCATACATTGGTCATTTGGAAAATATTGCTTCACTGAGTTATACAGATTTTCCAAATGTCAACACATTTCATTACATGGTATCAACAAATCACATTCATTAATATTACACCAGTCTCATATGAAAAGCCTTTAAGTATTGGGAAGCTGTCAAGCTCACAGTAGCAGATACAAATTTCCCAAAATTCTATTTTTTTGCTTGAAAGCTCAAATTTTATTATTGGCAACAAATACTGTCAGTTGTTTTCCCTGAAGTGACAAGCTCACTTTGTTCATCTTTGACAAAATGT
Source organism: Trichechus manatus latirostris (assembly GCF_000243295.1). Taxonomy (NCBI): domain Eukaryota; kingdom Metazoa; phylum Chordata; class Mammalia; order Sirenia; family Trichechidae; genus Trichechus; species Trichechus manatus. Next base: position 3,743,237 of record NW_004444092.1, read on the forward strand.
CTGCCAAATACCCAAGTCTGAACCATAGTTTGTCAGTCACTCTTTCAAGTAAAAATGGCATTTTGTGGGGGAAAGAAAAACAGCTAGTTCAGCTCTCAACTCAAATATCTGCAGATCCTACTTCAGTATGCAGTAGAAGTATTTTATGCCTGCTTCTCAACTGTCACACAGAATACTAAAAACAAGTGTATGCAAGGGTTGAGATTGAGTAAAATTAATAATTTTTACTGCTTCATCAAAGATATTCTTAAGTTCTAATGACTTTTTATTTCCCTGTGAGTACCTGGTAGTAAAAAATACAATGACTACTAGTACAATTTGGTGCTATGGCCTCGATTCAGGCTAAAGTACCAGCAGTTTTACTCATCATTGCTTCTGCACAAAAGCATACAAAGTTACTGGTTAATGAAATGTTGGGCATGGTTTCATTTTGAAGAAAAAGGAGGGGAATACATCTGAGTTGACATGACAGTGTTCAGATACGTGTGGTTTGGGGTATCCGTTTGTTTTGCCCTTACAGTCCTGTTGCATATTTATAGTTCAAATGTAAACACAGTGAAAAAAGCAGAAAATGCCTAAGTATTGACCCTATGGTTCTTGGGGACCCCCAGGGACTTTGAAAATTGCTGTGTAGAGATTTATGAAGAGAAAAAAAAAAAAGGCTTCTTTCATCATGTCCAGATAATTCAATGCTTGCTGCCCTCTGCCACCATCCTATGCTGTCTTCTAAGTTGCATCTATTAAAAACCAAAAACCAAACCCATTGCAATCAAGCTGCTTGTGACTCATGGAGACCCCGTGTGTTACAGAGTTACAGGGTTTTCTTGGCTATAATTGTAATGGAAGCAGGTCACGAGGCCTTTCTTCCATGGTACCACTGGGTAGGTTCAAACCACCAACCTTTAAGTTAGTAGTTGAGCACAAACTATTTGCGCCACCCAGGGTGTGATAAAATAGAGATGCTAAGGAAGAAGTAACCATAATACACAAATATAAAAGATTCTAATTTTTTAGAATAGGTGATTCTAATTTTATCCGTGAGAAATTGTGAGTTTAGTAAACTAAAAACCCTAGAGATTCAGGGCTACTGTACAGTACAGCGATTTTGCAGGTGACTCTTCTAGAAGGTAGTAGCAGGTAATGATAATTTTTGGCTACTCTGGATTGATGGAGAGTGGTGGGGGGAGGAAACAGCTTTATAGGCACAGGTCCTGCCATTTCTGAACATACACAAAGCTAGTAGTTAAGGAAATGTTTGGCACAATTTCTTTTTTATGAAAAAGGAGGACATATCTGAGTTGACATGACAGTATTACGAATGTGGTATGTTTAGATACGTGGGGTTTTGAGTATCACTGTGTTTTGCCCTTAAGTCATGTTGCTGTGTCTTTAAGAAACATAACCTCCTCTCAGGAAGTGGTGAGTTAAAGGCCAGTGAAAGACATCCGTGCATTTCTGGATGTTTGAGGAGTACAAGTAGTGATACCAATCTTGTACCTGGAGTAAAAGCCTTTTCTTATTAACAAACACAGTTCAGGGGATATTAACTAATACCACAGCTTCCTCCAGTCAACTGCTTCAAATCCTCCTTCTGAGTTTTATGGGGAAAAACATCTTCCAGGGGCTGAAGAAAAAGCAGAAGTAGATGTAAACAAAATTAAAAAGTCAGGTTTTCAGGCTGTATCTGGAATAAGCTTTCAGCTGAAATGAAATGTAATTAGCAAGTAAGATAATGCAGTTTGCTTCATTTAGCTCTTCAGTGGATTTATAAACAAATTCTGTCGGTTAACTTGTAAAGCAGATGCATCCACTACACCCTGGCTAAGCAAGTTACAGAAAACAGCCTGATGCAGGTGCAAGGAATACAAGGTGATGATACATTTAACAATTTACCAGTAGGAAATGTTGGCAACAATGAATGGGCACCATTTTTAAATGCTCTCCACTAGGGACCAAACCAAACCCATTGCCGGTGAGTTGATTCCAACTCCTAGTGACCCTATAGGACAGAGCAGAATTGCCCCATAGGGTTTCCAAGGCCGAAAATCTCTAAGGAAGCAGACTGCCACATCTTTTTCCCAAGGAGTGGCTGGTGGGTTTAAACTGCCAATCTTTCGGTTAGCAGCCAAGCACTTAACCACTGAGTCACCAGGGCTCCTTCCCAGTAGGGGAGGTGAAGAAATATTTCGTCTGAGGGATTAAGACAGAAAAGCCTCGGCGCAGCACTCAAAGTCAACACTGACATTTCCTTTAGCATGCTCCCATGAAGACAACTTCAAGGGTCATTTGGGGTCTGAGCCAACACCACAATATTAGCAGTGATTGTTTACGAGGCAGGGTCAGATTTTTTTTTTTTTAATTTTCTGTGTTTTTACATTTTACTCATACTATTTTATTACAATTTAAAAACTTAAATTCCTTTGAAAAAGGTAATTTAAAAAAAAAAAACCTCGGGTTTATCTAGAGAAAATTTTAAAAATACTAACATATTATACTTTCAAATATTTTTATTTAAATATTTAAATAAAACCCTGTTTGAGTTTGGGAAAATAAAATCCTCTCATATTTGGTCACATGAAAATCATTGAAAAAAAACTAGTTTTGCCTATTTTTTGACTAAAAATTATATGATCAACTTACTAACTGAGCAGGAGAAAAATTCTAGCTTTTCTAAATTAGAAATTTACATCTTCATTCAAGTAAGGCAGATTAGGGAGTCAGCACATGGAAGAGTCGAGTACATGCACAGCGATTTTTATTTCATTTTACTGTCTGCACAATAAACCCAGACTTAGTTGTTGTTGCTATTGATGGTGATCCCAAGTGTGCAGGGTAGAACTGCTCCATAGAATTTTCAAGGCTATGACTTTTGGAAGCAGATCATCAGGCTTGTCGTCCAAGGCACCTCTGGGTAACTTTGAACTGTAAAGTTTTTAGTTCATAGCTGAGTTCTTAACCATTTGCACCACCCAGCTGTCCACACAGCTATTTTGTAGAAAAAAATCAGGAAGTGTTGAAGAGTGAAGATTTCTTTTCTCTCCAATGAGCAAAGAGACCAGTTAGAAGATGTGACTGGCCTAGAAGGAGAAACTCTTTCATTTTTATTTTGCCAAAACCTCTCAAGGCTTAGCTCAAATTCTAAGTCCTCCAAGATAACCTCCTTTGCCTGATAGCTCTCATTCTCACTTCCTTTTCCAAAATTCTACGGCTGTTCTTGTCTGTACCAATTCTGAGGCCCTCAGCCTGGCTCCCCTCTACTGTTCATGAACATGTCCCATCTCCCCAACAGGATGATCTCCGTTCTCTATGAGGAGCAGAGGTCACAACTTAGACCTCTTGACATTCTCTATGTTAAGAAACTCACACATCTATGATGAGAGAAGGGAGAGCGTGTGTCTGTAGGATTTGCTAAACATGGAAATAATTTTTGGCAGAGTGTACTTCATTACTGAAATATCACAACAAGTTAGATAATACAGATGCAGATCATATCTCTTTTTGTCTCCATGGATTTCACCTCAATAATGGCTGGAAAATAGCAAATACTAGATGATGGTTATGCTGTACTTATATAAAGTACAGCTTTATATAAAGTACATTCTAGCTTTCAACTAGAATGGTTGTGGGAAGAAAACTCCCACAAGAGCAAATACAGCACCTTGGCTGTTGCAGCCTAAAAAACTTTCAAAATTTCTAAAAATAGAAACAACTTTTTTGTTTTGTTAAAAAAAAAAAAACTGTATTAGAACTAGTTCTGTCCTACAAAGTATTTTATCATTTTACCTACATTAAACTTGTAAGGTCTAAGTATGGATACATTTTCTATGCTGATACTTGATGGCCCCCTTGAAGGTTAGGAGATAGCCCTATCCATCTCTTTTTTGTAATCCACTCAAGTGCAAGGAGTCCTGGTGGTGCAATGGTTAAGAGCTTGGCTGGCTGCTAACCAAAAGGTCGGGAGTTTGAATCCACCAGTCGCTCCTTAGAAACCCTATGGGGTGGTTCTACTGTGTCCTATAGGGTTGCTGTGAGGCTGTGAGTTGGAACCAATTTGACTGCACCGGGTTTGGCTTTTTTTTTTGTAAAGTACAAATCTGTAAGTCTGTCTAAACCTTTGAGTCTATTTTTCTTAGTCGGCAAAACAAAAAATAAATGCTTTGACCAGGTCCTTGTTCATTAATTCATTTTTTTAACAGATTTGTGTTGAGCACCTGCTATGTACCTGCCCTATTTTAGTCATTCAGCACAGGGGCGGGTTATCCAATAGGCAAGGTAAACACATTGCTTACATTGCTTACCAGATCATCCATAGTGAACAATTTCACATTTTTTCACCAGGTCAAAGACTCTGCTTCTAGGTATGGCTGGCATCTGTTTCTCTCCCAATGCCACAGCACTTTCCTACAGAATCAAAGCCTCTTTTCAAATTTACAATCTCTGATATGGGGGGGGATGACCCAGTAAGCAAGGTAAGCACGGGCTTACTTGTGCTTACTTACTAATCTGGAGTGAATCATTTCACTACAGATGATTTGGTAAGCAAGGTATGCACCATGCTTACCCTGCCTATTGGAGAATCCATCCCTGATCCAGGGTATAGAAGTAACAAAACAAAAACTGCCCTCAGAGCACATATACTCTAGCGGGGAAGACAAGCAACGAACAGACATATAACAAGTGCTATTGGAAAAAATAGAACAGGGTAAGAGGATTGGGAGTGCAAGGATGGGGCAGGTGAAACAGGGTGGTCAAAAAAGCGAGATAATGATATTTAAACCAAGCCTTAAAGAAGGACGGAGTTAGCCATGAGAATATCTTCTCCAATCTTCTAATAGCATTTGAAATTTTACATATGATTCAGGCTCTTATCTATGCAGTTGACCCCACTTAGCATATATACCTCAAATTCTCAAGTTTTTTTAATTCATTTATTTAACAAACATTTACTGAACACATACTATGTGCCACATACTGCCTGGCTCTAAGGTTACATTACCATAATCCCTGTTTCAAGGAGTTCAGAACTTAATGGGTGAAGTAGACAGCTAAGTAAATAACTTACAATATTTCAAGAAGGACACTGAGCAGAGAACATGGAATCACAAGAAAGAGGAGACTAACTTCCTAGAAGAAGTAAGCATGTCTTCACAGAGGAAATGGCATTGCAATTAGATCTGTAAAAACTCTTAATAGGAATATAAATCCAAAATGACGAAAATATTGGAAACTAAATAGTACATTGATTCTTACAGAAACGAAGGTGCATAGGACTGCCATTCATAATATTTTCTAGAAAAGCATATTGCAAATGCTGAAATGTCTAGATACTTGTCATACTATCAGTAGTAATAGGGTAAATGCTAAAATTTCTTTAACACTGAGCATCTGCTTGTTCTGATCTTTGTCATGCATTCTTATTTAAACTCTCAGGAAGTTTTCTTTCAAAGATTGATAGCCATATGAACAATTATTGTGCATTTTTAATGCAAAGCCATTAGACTGATCTCACACAAAGAATCTTCACTCCCATTTTCCCTATCAGGCTAAATTCCCTATGTGTATTCCAGATTTATCATTTTCAAAGTGCTTTCATATTGTATCATTTGGTCATCTTTCTATCTCTTATGACTACTTCATCCACAATAATATTTCCGACATGTCTTTTAGCCCTAAGATACTGAAATCTTTAGACAATAGGCTTTCTCCCTATGTCAATAGCTAAATTCCGTGATACAGATCCGTAGTACGGCAATGTTGTTGCTTATTGTGGGCATGGTGCCAAAACATACTGTGCGCTAAATAAATGTTCCTTTTTCCTTCCTTCCATGATGATCACATTCTTCAAGACCCAGCTCAACTTAGTGGAACATGACATCTTTCTTTACCCCATCCTACCCCAAATGGATTGTTCTCTTAGCTTTATATAGCTTCAGCTCTTCTCATCTGCTCTTGCCTCACTCCCTATCCCATCTCTCAGGTTTTTCAAATCTACTCCTAGATGTCCCACAAGCTCTGTAATGGATCAATACTTCTCCATTGTTCCAATACAGCTCCATCAAGAGTTCTGGTGGAATTCAAAATTATTTCCATTTAGGCAGTAGCAGAGAGGGTGACTTCTGCTTAGAAATACTGTACTGAACTCTTTTCTGGCCCTTGACTACTGGGTAAAGGGATTACTGGGATTTTTCCACCCCTCATCAGGACCCTGATATTGGAGGGAATGTCTTCTGACTCCTAAGCAACCTGGTGGGGCTCGTTCTCTTTTTCGTTCTCGCCAGGCTCCAACTAGCGACACGCTCCTATTTTCCTCCCATGTGCTTCCTGATAGACCTTTCAGAACCACTCTCTGGGATCACAACACTCACTGACTCCATCTAGTACTCTGGAGCATGGTTTCAGCTCCCAGGTTCCCTAGATGAAACCTCCATAGCACCTACTCCTGGCTTGGATGTGGGCTGTTGTTGTTAGTTGCTGTCAAGTTGGCTCCAACTCATGGTGACCACATGTACAGCAGAAGGAAATGTTGCCTAGTCCTGCACCATCTTCATGATCACTGGTATGCTTGAGTATTGTTATGACCATGGTGTATTTTGAGTGCCTTCCAACCAAAGGGGTTCATCTTCCAGCACTATATCTGACAATATTCTGTTGTGATCCACATTGTTTTTATTGATTAATTTTCAGAAGTAGATTACCAGAACTTTCTTCCTAGTCTGGCTTAGTCTGGAAGGTCCACTGAAACCTGTCCACCATGGGTGACCGCACTGGTATTTGAAATACTTTTGACATAACTTCCAGCATTATAGTAACATGCGAACCACCATACGACCAACTGCCAGATGAGTGGTGGTAGACGCAGGTAAGCTCTGCTATTTCCCAGGCACTGTTTTATACTGTAGCCTACCCTAACTCCGACCAGGAGAAAGTCTTTTTCCTTATTCCCTCAAGTTCTTGTTAATTTCCACCCTGTCACCTCCATCCACCTACTGTCACCCTAGCACTGTTCTCCCCTCTCCTCCAGGATTTTTCAGTCCAGATGAGCTCTGATCTTGGAGAGCCAGTCTTGTCCTTCCCATGGGCATTAGAGGCTAATCCCACTATGATCTTGGCCTGCCTTTTTGCCATGCTGTACCTGTGACATGAGCTGGAGTCATGAATAGCAATTGCCGGAGAACAAACTCTAAAGCAAATCAAAACATGACACCCTCAGGTAAGTACCGGTCTTCGGCAAAGTGTTTCGGGGGAGAGAGCAAAACAACTATTTTTATGCTAGGACCTAGGGATCCCCAGGGGTCCTCCACAGTAATTCAGAATGCATTAGTACCACAGTGAAAGCTCTCCCTGTACATATCACCAGGGAATTTTTAAACCTAAAGTGGGTATTTGTTTTTAGATGAGGATCACAGTTACTATACATGAAAAATGTTTTATTTGTATCTCCTCAAAGATGGTTGAAGGTAGTGTAAAACACCCGGAAAACTATTTCTGTAAAGTGATAGTCCTTTTTAAAAATGCGACTTTTCTGTGCTAAAAATAATTCTAAGTGAGAACACTTCTCCAAGAACTACAATTTCCTTTCTTTTCTTTTTTAACCATGAACTGTAATAGTGTGACTATTTAGATCTTATTTCTTCATGCAAAGAATTTTCTCATACTTAAGATTATTGAAATGCTATCTTAGTTATGTAGTGCCGCTATAACAGAAATACCACAAGTGGGTGGCTTTAACAAACAGACATTTATTTTCCCACAGTTTAGGAGGCTAGAAGTCTGAATTCAGGGTGCTAGCTTTAGGGAAGTTTTTCTCTCTCTGTCAGCTCTGGAGGAAGGTCCTCATCAATTTGAGCTTCTGCTCCTGAGTGATCTTCATGTGGCTTGGCATTTCTCTTCCCCTTTTCTGCTTCTTTTGCTTGCTTGTTTAATCTCTTTTATATTTCAAAAGAGATTCACTTAAAACACACCCTACACTAATCTTGTCTCATTAACATAACAAAGACAACCCATTCCCACATGGGATTATAACCACAGGCATAGAGGTTAGGATTTACAACACATATTTTTGGGGACACAGTTTAATCCATAAAAATGCCAAGTTATTTTGCATAAATGTTTTTATGAGTGAGGGAGAGAGAATTGATTTTTCTTAATTTGAGATGGAAATTAAAAGAGAAACACCATTATCATGTACAAAAGTAATTTGTAACTATGATCCATTAAATAAATACGCAACGGATTATTAATAGAAGTTGTTGTTCGGTGCCGTCAAGTCAGTTTCAGATCATAGTGACCCTATTATACAACAGAACGAAACACTGCCCAGGCCTGTGGTATCCTCACAATTGTTGTCATGCTTGTGCACAATTTTACAGCCACTGTGTTAATCTGTCTCATTGAGGGTCTTCCTCTTTTTCATTGACCTTCTGCTTCATCATGCATAATGTCCTTCTCCAGGGACTGGTCCCTCCTGATAACATGTCCAAAGTATGTGAGACGAAGTCTTGTCATCCTTGCCTCTAAGGAGCATTCTGGCTGTACTTCTTCTAAGATACATTTGTTCGTTCTTTTGGCAATCCATGGTATATTCAATGTTCTTTGCCAATACCACAATTCAGAGGTGTCAATTCTTCTTCAATCTTCCTTATTCATTGTCCAGCTTCCACATGCATATGAGATGATTGAAAATACCATGGCTTGGATCAGGCATACCTTAGTCCTTAAATCGACATCTTTGCTTTTTACACTTTAAAGAGGCCTTTTGCAGCAGATATGCCCAATGCAGTACATTGTTCGATTTCTTGACTCCTGTGATTTCTTGACTGCTACTTCCATGGGCATTGATTGTGGATCCAAGTAAAACGAAATCCTTTACAACTTCAATATTTTCTCCATTTATCATGACATTGCTTATTGGTACAGTTGTGAGGATTTTTGTTTTCTTCATGTTGAGGTGTAACCCATATTGAAGGCTGTAGTCTTTGATCTTCCTCAGAAAGTGCTTTAAATCCTTTTCACTCTCAGCAAGCAAGGTTGTGTCATCTGCATATCTCAGGCTGTTAATGAGTCTTTGTCCAATCCTGATGCTGTGTTTTTCTTCATATAGTCCAGCTTCTTGGATTATTTGCTCAGCACACAGATTGAATAAGAATGGTGAAAGTATACAACCCTGACATACACCTTTCCTGACTTTAAACCACGCAGTATCCCCTAGTTCTTTTCAAACAACTGCCTCTTGGTCTGTGTACAGGTTCCTCATGAGCACGATTAAATGTTCTGGAATTCCCATTCTTCGCAATGTTATCCATAATTTGTTATGATCCACACAGTCAAATGCCTTTGCATAGTCAATAAAACACAGATAAACATCTTTCTGTTGTTATTTGCCTTCAGCCAAGATCCATCTGACATCACCAATGATATCCCTTGTTGCATGTCCTCTCCTGAATCCAGCTTGAATTTCTGGCAGTTCCATGTCAATGTTCTGCTGCAACCGCTTTTGAATGATCTTTAGCAAAATTTTACTTGTGTGTGATATTAATGATATTGTTCAATAATTTCTGCATTCTGTTGGATCACCTTTCTTTGGAATGTGTACAGATATGGATCTATTCCAGTCGGTTGTCCAGGTAGCTGTCTTCCAAATTTCTTGGCATAGACAAGTGAGCAACTCACTGCTGCATCTATTTGTTGAAACATCTCAATTGGTAGTCCATCAATTCCTGGAGCCTTGGTTTTTGCCAGTGCCTTCAGTGCAGCTTGGATTTCTTCTTTCAGTACCATCAGTTCCTGATCATATGCTACCTCCTGAAATTGTTGAACATGGACCAATTCCTTTTGGTACAGTGACTCTGTGTATTCCTTCTATCTTCTTTTGATACTTCCTGCGTCATTTAATATTTTCCCTGTAGAATCCTTCAATATTGCAACTTGAGGCTTGAATTTTTTCTTCAGTTCTTTCAGCTTGAGAAATGCAGAGTGTGTTCTTCCCTTTTGATTTTCTATCTCCGGGTCTTTGCACATTTCATTATAATACTTTACTTTATATTCTCGAGCTGCCCTTTGAAATCCTCTGTTCAGTTCATTTATTTTATCATTTCTTCCTTTCGCTTTAGCCACTCTGTGTTCAAGAGCAACTTTCACAGTCTCTTCTGACTTCCATTTTGGTCTTTTATTTCTTTGCTGTCTTTTTAATGACCCCTTGCTTTCTTCGTGTATGAAGTCCTTGATGTCATTCCACAACTCGTCTGGTCTTTGGTCGTTAGTGTTCAATGTCAAATCTAGTCTTGAGATATTCTCCAAATTCAGGTGGGATATACACAAGGTCGTACTTTGCCTCTGGTGGACTTGTTTTAATTTTCTTCAACTTCAGCTTGAACTTGCGTATGAACAATTGATGGTCTGTTCCACAGTTGGCGCCTAGCCTTGTTCTGACTGATGATATTGAGTTTTTCCATCATCTCTTTCCACATGTAGTCGATTTGATTCCTATGTATTCCATCTGGTGAGGTCCACGTGTATAGTCACCGTTTATTTTGTTGGAAAAAGGTATTTGCAATGAAGAAGTCATTGATCTTGCAAAATTCTGTCATGCAATCTCTAGCATCATTTCTATCACCAAGGCCATATTTTCCAACTATCAATCCTTCTTCTTTGTTTCCAACTTTCGTATTCCAATTGCTAGTAATTATCAATGCATTTTGATTGCATGCTTGATCAATTTCAGACTGCAGAAGTTGGTAAAAATCTTCAATTTCTTCATCTTTGGCCTTAGTGGTTGGTGCATAAATTTGAATAATAGTCGTATTAACTGATCTTCCTTATAGGCATATGGATACTAGCCTGTCACTGACAATATATACTTCAGGATAGATCTTGAAATGTTCTTTTTCACGATGAACCTGACACCATTCCTCTTCAATTTGTCATTCTTGGCATAGCAGACCAAAGGATTATGTGATTCAGAATGGCCAGTATCAGTCCATTTCAGCTCACTAATGCTTAGGATATTGATTGTCTTGTGGTCCATTTTATTTTTGATGACTTCCAATTTTCCTAGATTCATACTTCATACATTCCACATTCTGATTATTAAAGGATATTTGCAGCTGTTTCTTCTCATTTTGAGTCATGCCACATCAGCAAATTAAGGACCTGAAAGCTTAACTCCATCCACATCATTAAGATCGATTCTACTTTGAGGAGGCATCTCTTACCCAGTCGTATTTTGGGTGCTTTCCAACCTGAGGGGCTCATCTTCCGGCACTATATCAGACAATGTTCTGCTGCTCTCCACAAGGTTTTCACTGACTAATTTTTTCAGAATTAGACCATCAGGTCCTTCTTCCTAGTCTGTCTCAGTCTGGAAGCTCAGCTGAAACCTGTATACCAAGGGTGACCCTGCTCATATTTGAAATATCAGTAGCATAGCTTCCAGCATCACAGCAACATGCAAGCCACCACAGTAGGACAAACTGACAGACACGTGGGGATTAGTAGAAGTAGCTCTCCAGGAAGTTACCTTTAGAATGGTGGGAAATTCAAGTAAGTCTTCATGATAGACACAAAGTAGATTCCAAATTGGCATTTTATTTACTTTATGAATGAACATTTTAATTTTAAAAAATATTTATGCAATAATTCTTTTTTTTTTCCTAAAAAGTTTTTTTTTGGAGGTGGGGGGGTGGTGGTGAGGGAGACCTGTAGGCTACTGTTTCTTTATGACTTCTCTCATTTGTGACGTTAGCCAAACCCTAGGACATGGAGTAAAAAGTGATTGCATCTCAGGAGATGAGGTCAGTTACCTACTGATCATCCAACACACTGTTTCTTTCCTCCAAGCCAGCATAGGTTATGGGATAGACCATCTTAGGAATAAATGTTTTATTTGTGTTAGTTATTTCTGGAGAAATATAATGGTTTGTATTTAATAAGTTGCATTAAATTTTTTCAGTATCGGGATATATTTTAGGATACAATTCCTAAGTTTGCCAGCATTTGTTAGGTTGGCGCAGAAACTCATGGATGCTTGCTGATGGGGCTGGGATGAGAAGCAGCGCTTCTCAAACTTCAATGTGCATCGAATCACCTGGGCTTCTTGTTACAGTGCAGATTATGAGTCAACAGATCTAGGATGTGTCTAAGATTCCAAATTTCTAACAAGCTCCCTGTGTGATTCTGATGTTGCTTGTCTGGGGACCACACTTTGAGTAGTAAGGCAGAGAAGTCTTTTTTTTTTTAATTGCAGAATTAGGAAGCCTCTTGCACAAATTCAGGAGACTGTGAATCAACAAGAGTAGGCATGCTCGTCTAATATATTTTACAGCTAAATTTAGGTTAGTTCAGTCAAACTTTCTCATATTTGCCCAGAACTACTGGGCAAATGAGCACATACACAATTGGCCATTGATCTTTAATAACAGTATGGGGCAATCTGACTGCACTGAAGTCCTATACATATGCCATAAATTGTGCCTGAGGGATGAAGAGTAGTTCTGATTCCGTTGGATCTGAACGTGGGAGTCTGAGTTGTACAAATCAGCTAAGTGCAGGAAAACCACTCTGCAAGGAGCTGGAACCAGACTTATTTCTATTGTAAGAATTATTAGCAAAAGCAGAAGGAAAAGGAGAATTCTTTGTGGAATTCAATTATTTCCAAAGAGTAACAAACAAAAATAACTTGGAACATGCCCTTTGGGGACATGTGACTTAGGACAAATGAGGTTTGCTTTCTAAGAACAGTACTCAGAAGAGAAACAAATAGCTAAGCTAGGTTTGACTGAGAGCTAACAGCCTAAGTGTTTTGGTATCTTGTGAAAAGAATAATTTACAGAGTTGTGGTAATAATAACAATGATAACAATGTGAATTAATAAACCCACCAGTGAAACCACCATTCAAATACATGTTGGGTAATTTAATTAGCCTCGGCTGCGCTTTCTCTGTCAATCCTGAACTTACAGGGATTGAGTTGTTGGGTACGTTTTTCACTCTTATGATTCTGAGAAGTTTATTTTTACCTGGCAAATTATTTTAAACATGAGACAAAGCAGGGCTGCGGTGGTGAAATCACATAGGAAGTCTGCGTTCCTGCTCCCCGGGCCTGGGCCTCCGCCTCCCGGACCCCAGTGCACAAAGAGCTGGTGTGAATTTCAGATCTTGGGTCTGCTCTAAATCACGAGAAATGGAGAAATTAGAAATGACACCATTTACCCAGGGGCCTTTGCCGAAGAGTATTTTTTTTGGAACTTTTACATCAGAGTCTCCAAACTCCCTGGCTTCATTAAGTCACGTGTGTCATCGTGTTAGGAAGGAAGAAAAGAACATGTTATTAGCTAAGGATATTTTCCTTTCTTTTGCCCTCCTCCACCCTCCTTTCTCATTTCACTTCATTGCATATGATGTCCACCCCAAGATAACTACTAAATCCCTTGTCTTAAGATTGTTTATGCAGCAACCTATGTTAACTTCCTGATGCATGATTTGAGGAAATATATTTCCTTATAAGCCCATAGTTTTGGAAGCAAACTTATGGTGCCAGTTGAGGGATGGCTCTGTGGGTCATCATTTAACTTCTCTGTAGGTAAATTTTTTCCCTTCTCTTACCCACTTCTTCTTTTTCCTTTAGAGTTTAAATTTTCAGAGCAAGGGAGGAAATCATGAGAAGATTTTTTTAGAAGGAGAATGATTGTCATTGAAACTGATATGTCTAGTCGATAACAAAAACTGTCCTAGCCTCCCACGGAACACAAGCCCCGAGGCTTGGGAAGAACAAAGCCATCCTCAGAGAGGAGAGGGGAGGGCTGGGGTCATGTGTGGCCTCTCATCCCTGTGGCACCAGCCGGAGCCCACAAACCTTTTATCATCCTCAGGCTCTAGGAGATCAAGGAAGAAGCTGTTTGGAAAGTTCCCTTCAAGGCTGAGTTAAATATTCTGGTGTTTTGTTTGTCCTAGTGACTTCCCCTGGCTTTTCCTTGGGCACTCAGCACAGTCTGAGTCAAGGGGAGCTTGTGGACCTCCATTTTTTTTTTTTTCTCTTTTTGGCTTGGTTTGGGTAAAGGTCTTCATTCAGCACTCCTTGACTTGTTTCTGTGACTCTCCCTCCCCTGTGTAAATTTTGGACATTTTATAGGGTCCCTCTGAGTCAGAATCAACTGATGGCAAGTGTTTTTTTGTTTTTGTTTTTGTTTTTTGTTTACTGGTAATTGAAGGTGCCCTGCTGGCTCAATGGTTAAGCACTGTTATGCCAAGATTGAACCTACCAGCAGCTCTGCAGGAGAAAAGACCTGGGGATCTGCTCCTGTAAAGATTACAGCCTAGGAAACCCTATGGTGCAGCTCTACTCTGTCCTATAGTGTTGCTATGAGTCAGAATCTACAACAACAACAACTAACAATTGGAATATTCTCTGTATTTGGAAATGACAAAAAAAAAAAAAAAAAAAGATAGATGTTTTAGGCCTAGAGCAGTGCCTGTGACCAGGGAGATATTTTACTATTGCAGAAATTAATGTGAAAGTCTGAAAAATGTATTTCACCTAAATATATAATAGTTAATTCCTAAATTGCTATTAACAAAATGTTCATCTGTAAAAAGTAATAAAAGCTGAGAGTCTGAGGAGATGGAAAGGGACTGCTAATGGGTATGGGGTTTCTTTTTGTGAGGATGACAGTGTTCTAAAATTGATTGTGATTATGAGTGCACAGCTCTGTAAATATAATAAAAACCATTGAATTCGACACTTTCAATGGGTGAGTTGTATTTTATGTAAATTATATCTCAATAAAACACTTATAAAATCATACTAAAAAGACACAGCTGCCTCTCTATGATTTGTAAGCAGAAATTATCAACTGATGAACCAAATAGATGAGGGAAATAACCTCACATCACCAGGATGAATTCTCTGATGTCCATTATTTATCAGTGATTTACAAACTTGGATACACATTATTGGATCACCTGGAGAGCTTTAAAAATATACTAAGTTCCAAGCCCCACCCAAGACCTAAAGAAACAAAATGGAGGTGGGGGAAACCCATCTGTATATTCTAAAGTACCCTGAGTGATACTAATATACATTCAGTGTTGAAAACTATCAATCTGAGGTCTGTGCCTTCACATGTTTTCTGAATATCCTCCTCTTTAAAAAACAAAAACAAAAAACTACATTTACATGGTTAGAAAATCATGACAGTGCAAAAAGTCTCACTTCTAGCTTTCTCTCCATCTACCTTGTCCCTTGCCCCCAACCTTATACAGAAGTAACCACTTTTGTTAGTTTTTGTGTATCTCTCCACTGTTGATACCAGTGGTTGTCAAACTATAATAGGCATCAGAATCACCTGGAGAGTTTGTTAAACTCCAGAGTCCTGGTTGCACCCCCAGAGTTTCTGATTCAGTAAGTCTGGGGTAGGATTGAAATTTGCATTTCTAACAACTTCCCAGGTGATGATGATGATGCTGGTCTGGGCACCATGCTTTGAGAATCACTGCTACAGACAAAGGGAAGGGTAAAGAGAAAGATAAAAGAATACATCAATGGTGTCAATAAGGAAAAAAAACCCACTGCCATCGAGTCAATTCCTACTCATAGTGACCCTATAGGAAAGAGTAGAACTGCCCCCATAGAGTTTCCAAGGAGCACCTGGTGGATTTGAACTGCCGACCTTTTGGTTAGCAGCTTTTGGTTAAGCACTATACCACCAGGGTTCCCATCAATAAGAAAGGGAGAGATTAATAAATTAAACAAGATTCAATGGATGGCAGGGAAGGTTTAGATCAGCCCTGCGGATGGGGGTGGTTAAGGAAGTTGTGTCTTTCTTAGACAACCTAGTGAAAAAAGACAGAGAGTCAAGATATTGAAAGACTTGAGGCTGGAGAGAACATCGGACCATTTCTTCTACACTACCCAAAATGCTCATAAGGAACCTGTACATAGACCAAGAGGTAGTCATTTGAACAGAACAAGGGGATACTGTGTGGTTTAAAGTCAGGAAAGGTGAGTGTCAGGGTTGTATCATTTCATTATACCTACTCAATCTGTATGCTGAGCAAATAATCCGAGAAGCTGGACTATATGAAGAAGAACAGGGCATCAGGATTGGAGGAAGACTCATTAACAATCTGAGTTGTGCAGATGACACAACCTTGCTTGCTGAAAGTGAAGGGGACTTGAAGTACTTAAACTGATGAAGGTCAAAGCCTAGAGCCTTCAGTATGGATTACACCTCAGCATAAAGAAAACAAAAATCCTCACAACTGGACCAATAAGCAACATCATGATAAATGGACAAAAGATTGATGTTGTCAAGGACTTCATTTTACTTGGATTCACAATCAATGGCCATGGAAGCAGCGGTCAAGAAATCAAATGACGCATTACATTACATTGGGCAAATCTGCTGCAAGAGACCTCTTCAGAGTGTTGAAAAGCAAAGATGTCACTTTGAAGACTAAGTTGCGCCGGACCCAAACCATGGTATTTTCAGTCGCCTCATATGCATGCGAAATCTGGACAATGAATAAGGAAGATTGAAGAAGAATTGATGCCTTTTAATTGTGGTATTGGCAAAGAATATTGAATATACCATGGACTGTGAAAAGAACTAACAAATCTGTCTTGAAGGAAGTACAGCCAGAATGTTCCTTAGAAGCGAGGATGGTGAGACTACCTCTCACATACTTTGGATATGTTATCAGGAGGGATCAGTCCCTGGAGAAGGACATCATGCATGGTAAAGTAGAGGGTCAGCAAAAAAGAGGAAGACCCTAAACGAGATGGACTGACACAGTGGCTACACAATGAGCTCAAGCATAACAACGATCATAAGGATGGCGCAGGACCGGGCAATGTTCCATTCTGTTGTACATGGGGTTGCAATGAATCAGAGGCAATTCAATGGCACCTAACAACAACAGTCATGTGTAGCTATTAAGCACTTGAAATGTAGCTAGTGTGATGGAGTAAATAAATTTTTAATTTTATTTAATTTTAAGTAATATACATTGAAATTGAAAAACTGATACTTGATTCAGTTAATGGGAAAATTTTACGTATGTTTGAAACAAATTGGTATGTGAGTCTATGTTTTCAACTGCAGATTTTATAAAATCTAAATACAGATCAAGTATTTCCCTTGAAAATTTAGTGCCCCAATTGAAATGTGCTATAAGCATAAATTGTTGTTGTTGTTGTTAGTTGCCATCAAGTCAGTGTAATCCATATTGAATGCTTTGGTCTTTGATCTTCATCAGTTTAAGTGCTTCAAGTCCTCTTCACTTTCAGCAAGCAAGGTTGTGTCATCTGCGTATTGCAGATTGTTAATGAGTCTTCCTCCAATCCTGATGCCCGTTGTTCTTCATATAGTCCAGTTTCTCGGATTATTTGTTCAGCATACAGATTGAATAAGTGTAGTGAAAGGATATAACCCTGACATATGTCTTTCCTGACTTTAAGCCACGCAGTATCCCCTTGTTCTGTTCGAATGACTGCCTCTTGATCTATGTACAGGTTCCTCATGCGCACAATTAAGTGTTCTGGAATTCCCATTCTTTGCAATGTTATCAATAATTTATGATCCACATAGTCAAATGCCTTTGCATAGTCAATAAAACACAGGTAAACATCTTTCTGGTATTCTGTGCTTTCAGCTATGATTCATCTAACATAAGTAATGATATCCCTGATTCCACGTCCTCTTCTGAATGCAGCTTGAATTTCTGGCACTTCCCTGTTGATATACTGCTGCAGCTGCTTTTGAATGATCTTCAGCAAAATTTTACTTGCGTGTGATATTAATGATATTGTTTGATAGTTTCCACTTGCAGTTGGATCACCTTTCTTGGGAATAGGCATAAATATGGATCTGTTCCAGTCTGTTGGCCAGGTAGCTGTCTTCCAAATTTCTTGCCATAGACAAGTGAGCACTTCCAGTGTTGCATCCGCTTGTGGAAACATCTCGATTGGTATTCCATCAGTTCCCGGAGCCTTGTTTTTTGCCAATGCCCTCAGTGCAGCTTGGCCTTCTTCCTTTAGTACCATCGGTTCCTGATCCTATGCTGCCTCCTGAAATGGTTGAACATGGACCAATTCTTTTTGATACAGTGACTCTGTGTATTCCTTCTATCTTCTTTTGATACTTCCTGTGTCATTTAATATTTTCCCTGTAGAATCCTTCAATATTGCAACCAAGCTTGAATTTTTTCTTCAGTTCTTTCAGCTTGAGAAATGCAGAGTGTGTTCTTCCCTTTTGGTTTTCTATCTCCAGGTCTTTGCACATGACATGATAATACTTTACTTTATCTTCTCCAGCCGCCCTTTGGAATCTTCTATTTAGCTCTTTTACTTCATCATTTCTTCCTTTCGCTTTAGCTACTCTGTGTTCAAGAGCAACTTTCAGAGTCTCTTCTGACATCCATTTTGGTCTTTCCTTTCTTTACTGTCTTTTTAATGATCTCTTGCTTTCTTCATGTATGATGTCCTTGATGTCATTCCACAACTCGTCTGGTCTTCAGTCGTTAGTATTCAATGTGTCAAATCTGTTCTTGAGATGGTCTCTAAATTCAGGTGGGATATACTCAAGGTTGTACTTTGGCTCTTGTGGACTTGTTATAATTTTCTTTGGCTTCACCTTGAACTTGCATATGGGCAATTGATGGTCTGTTCCACAGTCGGCCCCTGGCCTTGTTCTGCCTGATGATATTGAGCATTTTCATCATCTCCTTCCACAGATGTAGTCGATCGGATTCCTGTGTATTCCATCTGGCAAAGTCTACATGTACAGTTGCCATTTGTGTTGGTGAAAAAAGGTGTTTGCAATAATGAAGTCACTGGTCTTGCAAAATTCTATCATGTCGTCTCTGGCATCGTTTCTATCACCCAGGCCATATTTCCCAACTACCAATCCTTCTTTGTCTCCAGCTTTCACATTCCAATCACCAGTAATTATCAATGCATCCTGATTATATGTTTGATCAATTTCAGACAGCAGAAGTTGGTAAAAATCTTCAATTTCTTCATCTTTGGCTTTAGTGGTTGGTGCGTAAATTTGAATAATAGTCATATTAACTGGACTTCCTTGTAAGTGTGTGTATATTATCCTATCAGCATTGTCCTTCCGGATAGATCTTGAAATGTTCTTTTTGACGATGAGTGCAACGCCATTTCTCTTCAATTTGTCATTGCTGGCATAGTAGACCATATGATTGTCTGGTTCAAAATGGCCAATACCAGGCCGTTTCAGCTCACTAATGCCTAGGATATTGATCTTTAAGTGTTCCATTTCATTTCTGACAACTTCCACTTTTCCTAGATTCATACTTAGTACATTCCACATTCTGATTATTAATGGATGTTTGCAGCTATTTCTTCTGATTTTGAGTCGTGCTGCATCCACAAATGAAGGTCCCAAAAGCTTGACTCCATCTACATCATTAAGGTCAACTCTACTTTGAGGAGGCAGCTCTTCCCCAGTCATATTTTGAGTGCCTTCCAACCTGAGGAGCTCATCTTCCAGCACTGTATCAGTCAGTGTTCCACTGCTATTCATAAGGTTTTCACTGGCTAATTCTTTTCAGAACTATACCACCTGGCCCTTCTTCCTAGTCTATCTCAGTCTGGAAGCTCAGGTGAAACCTGTCTGCCATGGGTGACCCTGCTGATATTTAAAATACCAGTGGCATAGCTTCCAGCATCACAGCAACATTCAAGCCCCCACAGTAGGACAAACTGACAAACACGTGGAGGAAGCATAAATTATATACCTGATTTTGAGAACTTGGCATGAAAAAATATATAAAATATCTCATCGATAATTTTTATATTGATTACATTTTGAAATTATAATATTTTGGCCATAGTGGATTCAATAAAATATACTATTAATTGTATAAAATTAATGCTGTTAATTATATGAAATTAATTTTACTTCTTTTTTTAAATGTAGCTACTTGATAACTTAAAATTACAGATGAGGCTATTATATTTGTATTGGATGGCACTGATCTATATTTGTGCTCTTCAACAGAGTAGCCACTAGCTACATAATTGCGATTTAAATTAAAATTAATGAAAATTAAATAAAATTAAAAATTCAGTCCTCAGTCTAAAGGACTGCACATTGCAAATGTTCAATAGCCATACCTGGTGACTACTATATTAGACAGCGCACATATAGAACATCTACATTACCTCAGAAAATTCTATCGGATAGTATCTTAATATATATCTTGGATTGTTTACAACTTTAATATTCAATGATGTCCATTGTTGCTCTTTATGCCTATTTAAAAAGTTACTAAGTTAAAAGACTGCAAGTTGAGAATAGATACAGCAGAACATATACCAATTCAACAATTTCTACATATACAATTTAGTGACATTGATTACGTTCTTCTAGTTGTGCAACCATTCTCACCTCTCTCCTTTTCCGAGTTGTTCCTCCTCCATTAACTTAAACTCAGTGCTCACTAAGTTTCCTATCTAATCTTTGTAGTTACTGTTGTCTATTTGATCCCAGATAAATAGATCTTAAAAGAGCACAGTGCTCAAGGCAGACATTCTTTACTAGTTAAGCTAACTATTGTTTGGTTTTAAGAAGACTTCAGGGGATATTTTTGGTTTAAGATTTAAAGATGATCTCAGGCAATAGTTTCAGGGATTCATCCAGCCTCCGTGGCTCCAGAAGATCTGTATTCCATACGAATTTAAATTCTGTTCTGCATTTCTCCCCCTTTGATCAGGATTCTTCTATAGGCTGTTTGATCAAAATGTTCAGTAATGGTAGCTGAGCGCTATCCAGTTCTTCTCTTATGGTAAAGGAGGTGGTTGTTCAGGGAGGCAATTAGACACACATCCCATTTCCTCCTCCTTTTCCTGACTCTTTTTGTCCTCTGTTGCTCCAGGTGAATAGAGACCACTTGTTTTACCTTTGATGGCTGTTTGCAAGCTTTTAAGACTCCATGCACTGCACAATAAACTAAGAGGTAGAACAGAAGCACTAAACACGACATTAGGCCAGTTAACTGGGATGTCCCATTAAACTGTGAAAACATGACTCTAAACCTCCAAACCACGGAATCAAATCCTATGCGGTGTTTGGTTGTACATAAGCAGCCTCAGCAGCTACTCTTTTTTTTTTTTTGTCATTATAAATGTATCTATCACACAACTTTTGCCAGTTCAACTTTTTACAGGCGTACAACTTATTGACAGCAATTACATTAATTGGTGTGCAAACTTATCCTTAATCAATGCAATTTTTCCATCAGCATAAACCAAAACTCAGTACTCCATAAGCAATAGCTCCCCCTTTCACCTTCCCTCCTGCCCCTGGTAACCACTAATAAACTCTGTACTCTATGCATTTGCTTGTTCTTGTATTTTTATATAAGTGAGGTCATATAAAGTTTGTCCTTTTTTGTGATTGACTTATTTCACTCAACATAATGTCTTTAAGTTCCATCCATATCGTAGCATGTATCAAGATGCCATTTCTCTTACTGGCTGAGTAGTATTCCACTGTATGGATGTACCACATTTTATTTATCCATTCATCCACCGATGGGCATTTAAGTTGTTTCCATCTTTTGGCTGTTGTGAATAGTGCTGCAATGAACATTGGTGGACGATTGTCTGTTCAAGTCTCTGCTTTCAAGTCTTTTGGGTATATACCTAGCAGTGGAATTGCTGGGTCATATAGTAGTTCTATTTTTAGTTTTTTGAGGAATCCCCACACTGTTTTCCACAATGGCTGTAGCATTTTGCATTAGCACCAGCAGTGGATAAATGTTCCAATCTCCCCACATCCATACCAACGTTTGTTATTTGCTTTTTTTATTTGTTTTGTTTTTTTGTTTTTTGTATCTTAGCCATCCTAGAGAGAGTGAAATGGTATCTCATTGTGGTTTCGATTTGCATCTTTCTGATGGCTAATGATACTGAGCATCTTTTCATGTGTTTGGTGGCCATTTGAATGTCCTCTTCAGTTAAATTAAAAGTCTTGATTTATCATTCTAGTAAACTTATTTCAATGTTTAATTTCATTGAGTTTTCTATTTCATGTATGCATGGGTGAAAGTCAATCTTAAAAACAGCTTTAAAAATTATGTCACAGGAAGTCTACTAGAATGTAAAGTCGGTCTTGTTCTACCACAACAATCATTATTGGTCCTCACTATAAAGATTTGGTACTGGGGGCATGAGGTGCCTTTAGAGCTATTAACCAACATATACTTAGAAAAAAGAATTTCATTTTATATAATTTAATTCCTGATTTTGTTTCATACCCAGTCTAATGTCTTTTAGATCCTAAAACATGGGCACACTTATTTATTTGCAAAAGAGTATGGACTAGTGGAAAGATCTGGATTTACTCACTGTTCCTCATTATCCATACAACTTTGGACAACACAGCTGTTTAGGTTAATAATGCCTACTGTGCCTACTCACCAGGTAGTTTTTGACAATTAAATAATAGATTATTATAGGTGTTGTTGTTTTTCTATTCAGCATATACCCCTCTTCTGGTACTAGAACCCCAATTTTGCTTTAGGAAAATCCAACTGAATATAGTATAGTGGGACACATAGTAAAGTACCCTGCCCACCCCTAGCCAAGAGGTATGTGTATGACAGAAGGCTGGCCACTGAGATGCTCTCTCCCTGGAATTTGAATCTTGAGAGCAAGTCCCAGTTGCAGCTGAATTATCCCGTTAGCAATATCCTGAAAAGATTATCCATTAGTCCCACCCCCTGACTCCCTTGGGTTGCCCTGTTCCAATTCTCATTCTAGTTCTTCACCCTTCCTTCCATTCAGAAGCTGTATTATATTCTTACAAACTTCCCTGCTTGAGTAAGCCAGAGTTAGTTTCTGTGGTTTACAACCATAGAACCCTACCTGTGACAAAGAAACAAAAGTTTGTTAAGTGTTATATGAAAGTAAAACATTATTATTGTTTAAATTGGTGCTAGATCATATTCTGCTTAAATATCAAAGACGATTTTAATGAAAAATCAAAGAAAGGAGTAAATTTAACCCATTATGACTGCATAAATTCCAGCCAGTGTTAACAATAATGTTTTCAAGCTAAAGGGATCTGGGTATGAATCTTAGCTTTCTACTAACTAGATTTCTGACTGTGGGCAAGTCACTAACCCCTCTGAAGCTTCAGTTTTCTTATCTGAAAATAATAATAATGTTTGCCATAAACATTGTCAAGATTATGTAAGTTAATGTATGAGCGAAACACCTAATACAGTACCGATACATGGTGTGTGTGCAATGCATATTAGTTTCTTTCCTTCTCAGCATGACATGCAAAGAAGGAATGAAGAACCATAATTGGCCTCCTTTTTTTTGAGGAATTCCACTGTGCCACAAAAATAAGACTGACTATAAATCTAAAAGTAAAATTCATAGAAGGCAGGATTTTTTTTAAAAAGACAGAGAAATGAATGGTGCCTGGCTACCATTACTGAATGTTTTGATCAAGGACCCAATAAATGGATCCTGATCAAAAGGAGAAAAAATGTGGAACAGAACTTCAGATTCTCATGGAAACAAGACTTACTAGATGAGACTGGCTGAACCCCTGAATCTATTGCCTGGAAACAATTTTTAAACCTTGAACCAAAACTATCCCATGAAGTTATTTTTAAACTAAACAACGGTTAGCTCAATTAGTAAAGAATGTTTGCCTTGAGCATTGTGCTCTTTTAAAGAAATATGTATATGAGATCAAACTGACAACAGTAACCCTAAAGCACAGATGAGAATTTTAAGGGGCAGAGTATCTAAGTTACTGGTGGTGAAACAATATGGGCAGAGATAGTGAGAGTGATGACACAATGTGAAATATGTGACCAATATCATTGAACTGCACATGTAAAAACTTCCGAGTGAGTGTATGTTTTGCTGTGTATATTTCCACCAAAAAAAAAAAAAAAAGGTGGGCGTGGAAGTGGGGGAGATATACAAAATGAAGGGTAGACAATAAGGACTCTGAGACTGGAACAGTCTCTAGGGGCAACTCCCATTAATTGAGTGATTTCTAAGGGAAACCATGTTAAGTACTTTACATCGATCATCTCATTTAAACCTAGTTGCCAGCAAGTCCATTCTGACACATGGTGACCTCATGTATGACAGAGTAGAACTGTGCTCCATAAGGTTTTCAATGGCTGATTATTTGGAAGTAGAACACAGGCCTTTCTTCTGAGGTTCCTCTGCGTGGACTTGAACCTCAAACCTTTTGGTTAACAGTCAAGCATGTTAATCATTTGCACCACCCAGAGACTCCACTATCTTATTTCATTCCCCTCTAAACCATAGAGGTAGATATTATTACAATTCACATTTTTCAAGAAGGAAACCAAGGCTTGAAGAAGAAAAGCAACTCACCTAAAATGATAGGACTATTCAACTGGCAAGTCTGGGACATCATTCTTGGTCAGTTGGACTCAAATTTAAGTTCTTAATTATTAGACCTTGCTGCTCCTTAGTCCTGGTGGCGCAGTGGTTAAAGTACTTGGCTGTTACCCAAAAGGTAGGTGGTTTGAACCCACCAGCTGCTACGTGGGAGAAAGATGTGGCAGTCTGTTTCCATAAAGATTCGGAAAAAAAACACCAAACCCATTTCCATCAAGTTGACTCATAGAGACCCTATAGGGTCTTTCTCCTGTGGAGTAGCTGGTAGGTTTGAACCACCAACCTTTTGATTAGCAGCCAAATGCTTAACCACCATACCACTAGAGCCTTATAAAGATTACAGCCTTGGAAACCCTATGGGGCAGTTCTACTCTGTCCTGTAGGGTCACTGTGAGTCGGAATTGATTCATGGCAGTGGGTGTTTTTGTTTTTGTTTTTCTGGTTTGCTATCTTTTGTAGAGCAAGAAGGGTCTGAAAAAACCTGGCAGTACTCAAATCTGTAGAGAAATTTACTTTCTTTTTGTAGCATTAAAACAAAGTATACGAAATCAAGGGCAAGACATTAGAGAGAAGATAGGACATGAGCTGATGGATGCAAGCAAGAAGAGGTAAGGAAGGTTTAACTGGTGGTGAATTTAGAACAGAGGGCAATTAAAAAGGAAGTTCAGGGAGAAAAAGCGGGTTAAAAACAGTACACAGAGAACTATAATGCAGTGTTAGGGGATTTGGGCCTTCTCTGGGCCACAGTACATCATTATAGATTTTTGAGCAAGAGAAATTTGGTGACAGCATGCAGGATGGATTCATGATAAAGATGAGGTACAAGAAGAATGGTGTATACATCTCAATATCATTCATCTTTTTGTGCAAAGCACTGTGCTCAGCTCTGCATATGTACATGGCTATAGGCCCAGGGTGGAGTGCGCATGGTGTAATGCGTAATTATGAAAATATAAAAGCAGAGGCAGGAACAGTGAATCCTGACGTCCTGTTCCTCTGACCACTGGCTGGCTTGAGTATTACATTGTTAGAGCAAACTCAAAGTCCAGGGACACAGAGAGCCAAATAGGAGAAGCTAATATCCACCTACATAAGGACCACCGTTTGAACACTCTGAATGACATTTTAATCCACAGCACCCAGAGGTCAGGGGTTGACATACCAGGAATGGATCACTTATGCAAATAAAATGGTAACAAAGAGCATGTGCATGGAGCGCCGTGTCAGCCTGTGTCATTTCGGATGTCCCAGAGACCGCACATGACACATGCCAGGGTATCTGAAATGCTAACATCGACTTCCTCCTCACTGCAAGTCGCATCCTGTCAAGGATAATTAGCAATTTGGCAAAATTGATTTTGAAAAGAGGGGAAACAAAGACAAAATTTTATATACTTTGTTCTTGTTTCTCCCTAAGATCTGTTTCCCTCTGTGCTCCTTCCAGCTCGAGTTCATTCTGTAAACAATTGAGTTTAATTGTGCTCTTGAATTTTGGGTAACGCTATAGTTTAAGGGCCATCTGGACACATTAGTTGTGATTCTCCTATCTACATTTTCGTAACCTGGGCTATCCACAGGAAAGTGCAGCCTGGTCCATTCTGCAGAGGGGCCTGGGAAGATCATGGCAGCCCTCTGGAAGTGAAATGGAAAAACTTAGTCATACTCGGGAGGGCTCCATTTTGGACTGCAGATTTGGATATATGAAGCCAAATCCTCATACCAAGTGACTCCAAGGGAGCTTTGGTCAGCATGTAATTCGGTGTGGGTTGGGCAAGGAAAAGACAGAAGAATACAAAACTGCCAAGTTTGAGGCCTATTACGCAGTTGTGACCTGACCTAAAATACGGTGCCGAGTTATGTGTGGGTAACTCAACCATAAAAAGGCAGCTGTGGTCTTATTAATCGTGAACTTGAGAACATTTTAGTAAAAGATGAATTGCTGCTAAATGATTGATCTGGTATTTGGAGGAAATGCTGTTCTCTTTGCTTCTTCCAAATGGAGACACTAACCAGACGCTTGTCCCACACCCAGAATGAGTATTTGTGGTGTGGCTCATACCATGGCCTGCGGGAGAATGATGACCTTGGACTGACAGTTCCCCTTTAAGTAGCAAACTTATGTTTTCCATCTTAACATGATATGCCAGAGGCACTGAATAACAACCTACATCCTTTCACACACCACATGTCTGTGCCAGGTTTAAGCTGAAAAAAGCTTGAGGGAGTGTTTTCGGAGTGGTCTGACTGAGGCTGGAAATGAGGATATTCGATAAGAGACAGCAAGCCTTTCTTTTTTGCCTTTAGGTCCTCTCAAAGAAAATCATAGAGATGTTCTGTGAGCTTGGACTCAAAGTAGCTTAAATTTTGAAGCCAAGGGAAATGTCCCTCCCCTTTCTCTGTGAGGTTCTGCAGCAAAATAATCTGTTTGCTTGAAAGATTAGATTGTCCGCCTTAGCGTTGCATAGGAAGGTCTGACCTTGAGAATTATGGGCCCTTGGGAAAACCAGCAGTGGAAGAGAAAATCAACCCCGTGGCCAGCCAAGATCAGCTGGCCAAGCTGACATCTGCTAAGAACCTGAGAAGAGCGAACCAGGCCTGGGTGAGTTCAGCCTGCTGACCTCTGTCTTCTCATGGGCCACAGAAAAATCAAAGTCAGGTTGCAGATGCTGGAAGATTTTCCCCAAACATAGACATGGCACCCTTTTATTTTTGCTGAAAAGGAAAAGGAGGTAGAGCATAAATTTTCTTCCTATGCCTTTTCCTATCTATACCCTAGTGCTAGATTTTCTTCTGAGCCTTCCCCTTACCACTTGCCCATCCCAGCTTTCGTGGGAGAAGACTAAAGAGTCAACCACCAGATGCGAGGTTACTTTCAGGTGTGAACTAAAAGGAGTCGAATGTTCTATCAGATATTTGAAGAGAATAAATGCCTTGAGAATAATAATATCTTCTGCTTTTAGAGCATTTTAGTACTTATTTTCTCCTTTGAGTCTCACAAAGCCCTATGATACAGGGAGGGCAGGTGTTATTATTTCCCAGTTCTACAGATGAAGAAACTGAGCCCTCATCTGATTTTATTACTGACCAAATCACAGAAGCAGTACATGGCAGAGCAGGGATACTCTGGGGATCTTTTCATCCTACTCAGACCCCTGCCAAAATCTTATCATAGGCTGGAAAATAAGATATGATGATCCACCTATGGCATCCTCTGGCTTCCTGCATTCAAATATGACCCCTGCTTCAGCCATGGTCACCCTGCAACCACCAAATGGGATGATTGTAGTATCTTCCCTCTAGCTCCCTTAAGCCTCACCCCCTGCAATCCATCAAAATTCTTTCTAGCAGGATCTTCTTGCCAAACCATTTCACACTGGAATGAGTTTCATTTACCATGAGCTAGATGCCAAGTTCTTAATCAAGAAGTCCATAAAAAGGCCCCTCTTGCCATCCGTGTAACCTTCCCTTGCGAGTACACATCCATCAGGTGATCCTTTTCACTGTCTTTCACAAAATCAGCTTGCTTTTTTCAGTCTCTGCATTGTGTTTTTAAAGTTCCTAAAACTCTAGGCATAACCATCCATTACCTGGGTGGATCAGTGTACACCCGCACACAACTTTACATTTTGGCCAGAGAAGGGAGGCTTTGGTGATCTTTTCAGAACACAGATTTTTTTTTCTAAACACAGAAAACTTTCAAAATCTCAGCTATGTAGAGGGCCTTGTACTGGTGGATCTCTCCGCATGGAATGCTCTGCCTCCATATACACAAATGTCTCACTCCCTGGCCTCCTTCAAATCTTCACTTGGACCTCATCTTCTCAATGAGCCCCTCTTCCCCATCACCACTCTATTTAAAAATGTCAGCCCACCCACCTCCATTTCATACTCCCAATCCTGCTTACCTTTCTCTACCATTTCTTTTTCCATAGCAGGTACAAAAACTAGCTGCTGTCGAGTCTACTCCAACTCATGGCGACCCCACGTGTGTCAGAGTAGACCTGTGCTCCATAGGATTGTCAGTATTTCAGATGGAGACTGCCAGGTCTTTTTTCCAAGGTGCCTCGAGGTAGATTTGAACCTCCAACCTTTTGGTTAGCAGTTGTTAACTGTTGCACCACCCAGGGACTCCTCTGTAACATGTCACCTCCTAAAATCTAAAATACAATATAATTTACTAAATAACGTCATCTATCATCAGTCTCTTCCTGCTAGAATTAAGTTCTAAGAGGGAGGGAAGCTTGGTTTTTTATTGCTCACTGATGGTCCCAAGTGCCTATCTAGAACTGTGCCTGGCACATAGTAAATACTCAAAAATGTTTTGTTGAGTGAATGAAATTTCTCTCCATGCATCACACCTCCCTTCTTTAGCCTTCAGGATTATTCATTGTCCAGTCTTTACCAATCACTAATATCTTTACACTATTGCTGTTGTTGCGGGTCATCTAGTCTATTCCAACTCACAGAGACACAAAGGACAGAGTAGAACTGTCCCACAGGGTTTCCAAGGCTGTAATCTTTACAGAAGCAGACTGCCACATCTTTCTTCTGTGGAGCAGCTGGTGGGTTCACATCACTGACCTTTTGGTTAGTAGCCGAGGGCTTAACCACTGTGCCACTAGGGCTCCTTATCTTTACACTGAATAACCCCTGGTGCTGCAGTGGTTTAGAGCTACAGCTGCTAACCAAAAGGTCGGCAGTTTAAATCCCCCAGCCATTCCTCGAAAATCCTATGGGGCAGTTCTACTCTGTCCTGTAGGGTCACTATGAGTCGGAATTGACTCGACAGCAATGGATTTGGTTGGTTTTGGTTTAAACAACCGCAAGTCACTGATTTGTCTTTATTGGTGAATATTTGTATGCGTATTATCTACCATCATCCCAATTAATCACAGGACCTTTGTGGGTAAATAAGACGTTTATGGAGGGCATCAAAACATCAAGATTACAGGTATGTCACTCAGTTCTACAGATGCATGAATTTGTTGTGTAGCCACAGGCGCTTAGGTCCTGAGAAAAACTGCTTACAGAGCCCTAAATCACGTGAGACCAAGAATTATTTCCAGCGCATAAAAAATAAAAGATGGCTAGTTTTCTTAGTTTGATAAACTGAAATGCTTCATCAATTTTCTTCTTCATGACCCTTCCCCCTCATCTCTACTTTCTTTCACTATAATTGCCAGCACATGTGTGTTACACAGAATGCACTTGTAGGTCAGTGGATATCACTAGGTAAAAGAAAAAGAAAATTTTTCAATGTTTGTTAGCATAAGGACAGACTAATATGTGATGGAGACATCCTATGGGCCATATGGGCCGTATGTATTAGCTTGTAAACTTTTCCCTAACAGCTGCTTTGAGAACAACTTGGTGGGTTGGGAGAGGGAAGATGATGCAAAACGTCATTTTCTCTATTAAAGCATTGAATAATTCTGCCAAGCTGATCAGAATACTGATACTGCTTAATTTGGGCATTGCCTTCCTAGTGGAGCAATTACTGGGGAAACTAAATTATGAACTGAAGGTTGCCTGATGAATATAAATTCAGAGCAAAGGACTTTGGTTGCACCTAACTGTCTTCAGTGATACCCCAACCCCAGTAACTAGAGATACTCACGGTAGACCAGACGTCCATGGTCAAAGTTCCCTCAGCCTGCATGCTGCTGTAGACACAGTAGCATTGACTGCCAGGCTTAACTCTTGTTCTTGAATTCATGATAACATGATACTTTTGTTGTAGTCATCACTCCATCACTGTTTCCCACTTTAATACGTATATGGACCTTACTTACATGTTTCAGTCTACAAGCTCCCAGCTTACTGTATAGGCTGGTTATACTTAATGTCAGTTGCTAACTGGTGATAATGCGCAGATCCTTTCTTTCCTACTCCCCAATCTGAGTCAGTAAGGGGTAGTGGGAGACTTCCCCTCAATGTATATTCTTAATACATGTATTCAATGAATGATATTAGAGAATGGATGACTACCAAAATCTATAAACCAAAAAAACTAAACCAGTTACCATGGAGTTGATTCTAACTCATGTGTGTCAGGGTAGATTTATGTTCCATAGAGTTTTCAGTGGCTGATTTCTCAAAAGTAGATTTCCAGGCCTTTCTTCCCAGGTGCCCCTGGGCCTCCTTTTCTTTCCTTGATAAGCTTTTCTGTTAGCAGCCGAGTGCATTAACCATTTGTACTACCCAAGGACTCCACTGCAATCTCTACAGGTTAGGTAAACTGATTTGCCTAAACTATACTATTCTCTCTGTCACTGCTAATGCCATTCTACATGGTAGCTGTCCCTGTACCATCTGGCCTACTGCCTTCAATCCCTTAAATATAATAACTGCACTTACCCATTTTAAAATATATGCAAGTATGCCTTTATATTGCATTTATCTGTCCAAAACCTAAGTATGACATGAAATACAAATATCACAGATGAAGACTGACAGATTTGACTACTGTCAAAGTAAACATGTTAGAGTCAGAAGACACTATAACATAAGTTAACAAAACATGTATCATACTGGGAGAAAATATTTGCCACATACCTAACATCAAAGAGAAAATATTTGCTATGCCCATTTGTTACCATCCTAAACATGCAAAATACTCAGATTAATTAATACAAAAAAGACGGCTATAAGAGAAAAGGACATGAACAGGCAATTCTTAAAATGAGCATCAAATGGCCAAAATATGAAAAATTTCTCAGTCTTACTAGTAATCATGGAGATATTTATTAACAATGGTGAGATTCTATTTTTTATCTTTAAGGTTGGCAAAAATTTTTAGAAATCGATAATATGTAGGTTGAAAAGAGTGTGGAAAAAGAGGCAAGCAATCTCGTACTCCGTAGATGGAGTATAAATGGCAACATTTTTTAGGAGTGATATGACAATTGTTATCAAGATCTTAAGTACAAGTATCTTTGACTTAGCAATTCCACTGCTATAGTCTGTCTTAGAGCAATACTCTCCAAACAGCAGAATAGAACGTGAATAAATATGTTCATTGCAACATCGTTTGTAGTAGCAAATTCCCCTTTCCCTAAATGAATATCATAAGTCGTATGATAAATCCATAAAATGAAATCTACAGGCATTAAACAAATGAAAGAACAGATCTGTATGGGTTGATATGGGAAAATGTCCATGATATATTAGCAAATGAAAAAAGCAAGTTACAGAGTAGTATCTGTGTATAATACCATTTTTTATTACAAAGACATTTTTATGTACATACAGAAAAGGCCTGGAATGAAACACAACTCCTTAATACTATTTGATAATAACAAGAGTTTCCTCTTTTACTTTATACTTCTGTAGTGTTGGATTTTTTTTTTTTTTTTTACAGTAATCCTATATTGCTTGTGTCATTAAAGCAATTAGGAAAACCCTATTTATGCTCTTCACTCCCACATTTGCTTCTTCTGCTGTCTTCCATATTTCTGTCAGTATCAAGCTCTGGGTACCCTCTCTGAATTTTCTTCTTGCCTTTTCTCTTCCTTAGCTGCTCATCCCATCCAGTGTAACAGGCCATTTATGCTTTTGTGCTAGCAACTCCATGATCTAAAATCCATGAATATGCAGATACGTGGATTTTTTTTCTTATAGATGATAATGGGAAGTTTAGAGTAGCTACACCTCCCCATAAGAGTATCAGATCAAGGAACATATGTGTATTATGCTCTTGTGAAGTTTTATTCAAGTCAATTTTCCTTTCTGACTAATCCTTTGTGATGCCCCAGTTTCATAATATGATTTAGTGAAATTATATAATTAATTACATTCGGCATCAATTACATTGACTAATTGATCCAAGGCTGCCACGCAGGCTACCTGCAGCCTGAGGTAGAACGAGGCAGGGGGTGAGGGCTCATTAGCTTTGTAGTTCATGTGTGCTAGCTAACTTGATTTTTAAAATTGTTACAAACCTGGATCATTCCATAAGTCAGGTGAGTCTCACTTATTCCAAGCACCATATGTAATATATATGTCTCTGCAATGTCTCTTCTTTCTCTTCCCTCACCAAGGGGCCCTCATCATCTTCCCTGGACTGTCAGCCCTTAATTAGTTTTTCTGGCTCTCCAATTTATTTTCCTGGCACTGCACATTAGAAATGGTGGTTCTGGAATGGGAGTGGGGGAAGCGAGCAGTTGTCAGTGCAGGAGGAATGGTGGTGCCCCAGAAGCGCAGTCATCAAAAGTTTGTGTCTTCTCAACAATGTATGAGGAAGTATGTTGTCTACATGGTTATTAAAAACTTAAGAATGTAATGATAAGACTTTAAAGCCTGCCACTCAGTGTCGCCCCCAGGAGCAGCAGTACTGGCGTCACTTGGGAGGTGTTCAGAAATGCAGAATCCTGGGCCTCATCTCAGACCTACTGAATCAGAATCTGAATGTTTACAAGATCCCTGGGTGACTTGTGTGCATATTAAAATTGTTGAGATCCCTCACTTTAGAGGAAGTTCTGTGGAAGCAAGAGTCAGTGTATCTAACATATGATTCTCACATCAGCAGTCAGTGTTAGCCTCATTAGAAAGGAATCAAAAAGTGTGATGCTGATTTTATACTCTTACTCTTCCCCCTTGGCCACCTATTTTTCTATTTTTCTTCAAGGTTTGCTCCCTGATGTTTGAATCTAGCTATGTATCTAGTTGTAATCATTCTCTTCTCACACTCTGCATGTATTCGCCTCAAATTTTCAATCTGACTTACTATATTATGTCCCCAACCTAACTTTCCAGCCATACTCTCTTCTAATTTTTACTGTATACTTCAATCCAATAGGTGCATTTGCCATTCCTTGAACAAATATCATGTTTTCCTTCCTCTTGGATTTGCTGTCATAGCCTTTGAACACTCTCTCCCAACTGCAGTGTCTATTTCCATGAAGCCTTTTCATAATTTCCCAGTCAATAATGATGTCTCTCTTTGAATCCTCATAGAATTTTATACCTCTCTTAAACTGGTTACACCATCTTCACTATAGTCATCATCCCCCCCACCAGATCGGACCAGCACAGTGCTTGATATGTGCTGTTAGTTGCCATTGAGTTGACTCCGACTCGTGGCTACACTATGTACAACTGAGTGTAATGTTGCACGGTCCTGCACCATCTTCATGATCTCTCGAACCCATTGTTGCAGCCACTATGTATTCCAAGTGCCTTCCAACCTAGGCGGCTTATCTTCCAGCGCTATTTGGACAATATTCTATTGTGATTCATACCATTTTCATTGGCTAATTTTTAAAGTATATCACCAGGCCCAGGGGCAGATTAACCAGTAAGCAAGGTAGGCATAGGCTTATTTGTGTTTACTTAATAATCTGTAGTGATTAGCAGCAATTAAATGACTGACTGAATGACTAAATGGATCTGTGAAGTCAAGGGCCTCACCAGATTACCGTATTTAACGCAAATAAAGTGCACCTTCTACATTTGTTTGCCAGTTGAGTCCTCTCCCTGGTGAAGTATTTTCATAAGCACCACTATGCCAATTTTTTTTTACATGTTGCTGTAAAAAAAAAAAGAATTAGCATAGTGCTCTTACAAAAATGCTTTGTGGGGGTGGAGGAAGGGTGCGGTTGGCAAATAAACGTAGAAGGTGCGCGTTATTTGTGTAAAAATATGACATTCGTTAAGGACCAGTTAGGTTCTAAGGACTATGATTCTGTTTGCCTTCCAGTTCCTGAGGTACTGGCATTTACTCCTTCTCACATCACACTCGCAGACTGGGATTAAATTTATCAAGGATGCTTGCCGCAAAATACAAGATGATGTCAGTTTTCCTCAGCCTATATCAAGCCCAGATGGACGGTGGCTCCAATGGCTGCGGGGGCAGCCAGACCCTCTCTCCGTGATTTTTTGAACCTGAGAGCCCTAGTAGCTCACCCAGTTACTGCAGGCCAGTTAGCTTTCAGGACATACTTGCATCCAAATAATAAATCTTCTTAATCCAGAAAAGATCCCAAAGGAGCACTGACGGGAAGAGGACAGGTGTTTGTAGCGAGAGTCAGAGGATAAAATACCCAAACTTTTTGCAATGACCACTTCCAGAACTTCTCATCTGGATTTTAAATATAGCATTTCCAGGCATGATCTTCAGAAGCAAATCTTATTGTATAAAATTATATCATGTTAATTTCACCTTCCTTAATATTGGCACGCTATGTGGTAGTCCAAGTTATAGTGTTTGACACTCTGACCCAACTCCCAAATCTCTTTTGATATTTAGATTTCCTTTGCTTAAATAAAACACTTCAAAGCCTATACAGCCATTAATAAACTATTTGTAATGTGAATATCAGTATCAGAAGTAGCTAGATCAAATTTCCTGTGGACAACTCAAGGGTTTGAATATTTAAATTAAAAGTGATTGACAAAATACAGTTTGAATTTTTAAGACAGCCTAGGATTTTGAACATGGAGTTAACACATTGGAGGGTAACAATGCTATAGAGTGTATTATCCCATTATGTCAATGGCAAAACTTGCATCAAAGCTAATTACTCATCATGCATCAAATAACTAATTATAATCATCAATTCTCCCGTCTATGTGGCATATAAACAAATCAACAAACTAACAAAAAAACAAACCCATGGCTATCAAGTCAATTCTGACTCATGGCAACCCCATGTATTACAGAGTAGAACTACTCCATAGGATTTTCCTGGCTGTAATTTTTACGGAAGCAGATCACCAGGCCTTTCTTCCTCGCTGTTGCTGGGTGGATTCGAACCACCAACCCCTAGGTTAATAGTCAGATGAAAACCGTTTATGCCACCCAGGGTCCTTCATGTGGCATATAGTCCCTGTTAATGCAAAAAGGGAATCTAAACAATGTAAATGGGGATTGTGGGAATTTCACTTGAGCACCAATGGAAGCAAAGACTGTTAACTCCTTTCAGAATGGATTTTAATTTAAAAAAAAAGATTCCTAATCAAATCATTACACTTGTGGGAAAAAAAGTCCCACCTGATTTAGAGTCCGCAAGGCTAAACATTTAAAATAAATTTTTCCTAGTTTCGTCCTTTGGCTTACTGAAGATTCTCCACAGTAGCACTGCTAGCAGCTTCCTCTCATGCCTTGTGGTATTTGTATGAGGGTGATTTTCTTTGACCACATTCTATATTGTATTTATCCACCTTATGTCATTAGATTTGTAGCCAAAAAGTGAACATGGTATTAATGGGATGCAGTCCTATTGACAATAATAAGAGCATGGTTTGCTAACCACACGATAAGATCAAGATGCATATTTGAATTGGCTATATTTATATTCCAGATGCAAGATGATTATCTGACAGCAGAGACAACATGATTTAATACATAAGGCCCAAGGCCAGGAATTGGGAAATCTGGGTTTTATCCCTGGCTTCATCACTTAGGCCATGTATACATGAGTTGAGTATTTTGTAATTGCACTATTCTTATTGCCCCAAGCTGTTTCCCACCCCCTGCCCTGCCACCAAAAGTGTTCTATGTACAGTTATGATACCATTGCTTCCCTTCTTTTTCCTTCTACTTTCCTTCTCTTTCCTTGCCTTCCCTTTTTCTTATTAAATTATATTAAATTTTTATTACATAGGTAATACATGAACACATTTTATTGTTAAAGAAAATGTTACAGAGAATAATGATTCCCTCTTAATCTTCACCTTTCCAATCCAGGCATCTCCCCTATCTCTTTTCCCTAATCGTGTCCCTTTTCCTTCTGTTTTCATTTCATTCATTTTCTGGTTAGAAAGACTGGCCTCATTTCTACCCACCTTTTTTTTGTTTTCATACTTTGACCAACTTGAGTCCCACATAACACCATAAAATACTCCTTTAAGATACACTATAGCAAATGGAGAAATGTGTAAGTGTGCTACAGAACACAAGATACCAGCAAGCAAGCAAGGAAGCTGAATGGGAA
This sequence comes from Trichechus manatus latirostris, assembly GCF_000243295.1. NCBI lineage: Eukaryota > Metazoa > Chordata > Mammalia > Sirenia > Trichechidae > Trichechus > Trichechus manatus. Next base: position 3,779,590 of record NW_004444092.1, read on the forward strand.
ACCGGGAGAGCCATGGGCCTGCAGGATTGGATTCTAGGTGAACTGAACTGTCACCAAATGCATCCCATCCTACCAAACAGGTGGTTAGACAGCAGGATTTTCTCTTTCCCTGGACCATGAGTTTTCTTGTGAGTCAGAGATCTTTGCATTGGTAGGTTGTTGTCATCCCTATAGTTGGCAAGGGGTGCCCAGGCTGGTAACAGTTTCACTGGGACACTTTTCTGCCTCATTTAACCTCACCAGAAGAAACAGGACAGTGGGAAGGTGGAGAAGATAAACCCACAATAAAAACTGCCAGAAGCTTAGGTGTACCCATCTGTCTCCCACAGCACATCTCACCCTTAAAAATACCCAGTTACTGAAGAGGCCCAAATCAGCCTGAAAAAGGACTAAGAACGATCATCTTGCTTGGATAAATCTTGATGTTTTCCTAGGTCATGTTGGCAATGAGGCAGAGAGGAGGTTGGAAACCAGTTATGTTGGCTAGAATGTGCTGTTTGGGGTTTGTGTTTTTTTGTTCCTTTTGAGTTTCAGGAGTTGTATACTGAATGATTCAGGGCAGGGTTACCGCTCAGTAATTTTTGTAGCAATAAAATACTATTGGCAAAAATAAAGGCCCATGTTTCCTTGACCTGAATACTGCTACAAAACACAATACACTTTTGGCAATAAAGATAGACCCATTTCTTCTTTTTTTTTAATCTTTAAACATCAGGAAGTTTAGTCATTTTGAAGTTTATATATTTTTCTCCATCTTAAAAAAATACATCAGACTTAAAGCTTAAAATTACCACTTTGCTACAAACCAACACGTTTAAGATCAGTCAGCCTGCTTCCTGTGATTCATACATTCAGAGGCTTCCATTCTATCTTTTCCTTTTGTCATTTCTTCTCTTTTTTTTCAGATAGTTCTGTTTTTTTTTTTAAGAAAGAAACGAAGCATTGTAGGTGTAACTAAAGCCCTTTGGCATCACTCCCTGATCTCATTTCTCTCTCTCCCTTCCTTCTAAGAGGTAACCAATATTCTGAAGCTGCTGTGTATCCTCCCTGTTCGTGTTGTAAATTTCAACTACCTATGCATGCGTCTTTAATGTATAATATTGTATGTTTTTGAATTTACAGATATAAATTCATTCTGTGTATATTTCTCTTAAATGTGCTTTTTATGCTCAACATTATGTTTTAGAAATTTTTTTTCAAATGTTTGTACCAATTTACAGTCCCACCACTTGTATATGAGAGTTCCCAATTCACTTGCCAACACTTCCATTCTAATTTGAAAAACAAAAAATGAACAGGCTCTGCTTGACTTTATAGAATTATTGAAGATGTGACTCTCGATAATATCATCATTTGTTATCACAATTTTAAATAAATTTAATAAATGGGATCCATAACCTGATAATGGCATTTGTAGAACATTGTAGAGCCAGGCCATCCTCTAACATTCCAATTTTGGGATTTCCTTAGGTGACATTTTGAAGTTCTCCAATATGGGTCTAGAATATATGATTATGTGAAATATGACATTTCTAATAGCCTAAGAAAAGGCCATAGGTATTTTAAGCACATCACAGAAAAGATAGGATGGCACTCCAAATCTATAAGGAATTCTTGCCAACTAAGTTATCAGAATATTAGAAGTCAATACTCAGTGTTGGTTCAAGCAATGATCACATCCAAAACTAAGACTCAGGTCTCCAAATAAAATCTCCCTCTGAAAGGAACCAGGCTCTTTGGAGAAATGGTTGATTCTGGGACATCAAATCTATAAGATGAGCCTGGAACATCTTGTCATATAGCTAACAAGTAAACTATCAAAAGACTTACATAGTCACTTCAAAGGGACTCAGGAGCCAAATTTAAGAGCATCCTACTGATCAAAAGGAAACCCTGGTGGGGTAGAGGTTAAGAGCTACGGCTGCTAACCAAAAGGTTGGCAGTTGGAATCCACCAGGCACTCGTTGGAAACTCTACGGGGCAGTTCTACTCTGTCCTATAAGGTCACTATGAGTCGGAATCGACTCGACGGCAACAGGTTTGGTTTGTTTTTTGTTTTTCGGTACTGATCAAAATGGGACAATGAAAACATCAATTAGGACAATACGTGCAATGGATTAAAACTCATCCAATGTGTTTAAATCCATAGTCACCTTTGGAGGATGCTAATGAGCCATCTCATTATTTTGAAATAGATAACTAAAGAGAAAGAATTAAATATTTATTCTACCTTTCCTATACAAACTATTCCACTGGATAAATGAGGGGTTGAGAGACAATTTCTCTTTGAAGAAGTATTCCAGCTAATAAACAAAGAAGCAATAATAGAATTAAAATATTACTATTTTGCAATCTCTAATGAATTAATGGATCAGCAGCAGCTGCTAACATCTGCCAAATAGAGAAAACTTCTGATGCAAGTACAAACCACTCTTTCTAAGTAAAAAAAAAAAAAAAAAGCACTGCCATCAAGTCAATTCTGACTCACAGCAACCCAACAGGACAGAGTAGAACTGCCTCATAAGGTTTCCAAGGAGCTCCTGGTGCATTCGAACTGCTGACCTTTTAGTTAGCAGCCAAGCTCTTAACCATTGTGCCACCAGGGCTCCCTTTGTAAGCAGTCCTGCCAAAAAATCAAGCCTAAATCCAAGACATCTCTAGATCCAGCTACCAATTTATAGGAAGTACAGTCAAAAGAGAAACACATTAAAGAAATGTGTAAATTTCATCATGGCAAAACCAAGACTCCAGAAAACTATAGGTCAAACAACCTTGTGTCTTTAATAAATAAATTGCAAAGAGAAAGAAAAAGAGACAGAGAATTTATAGATTAAAGGAGACTTGACGGACATATCAACCAATCATAATGTGGGGACTTTATTTGAATTCTTATATAAATGAAATCTTAAATTTGTGACATTTGTGCGACCATTAGAAATGTGAACACTGACTATGATGATTTTAAGGAACTGTTCATCTTTTAGATTTGGTAATGGTACTGTAGCTTTTCTTATCAATTAGAGATATACGGTATAATGAAATATTTACAAATGAACTAATACATGGGCTTTGATTCAAGATATGAAGGGAAGAACATACACGATACTTCAATAAATAGTTTGACTACATAATATCTGAAGGAGAGAAGTGACCATGGGCTTTTAATTGTTTGACCAGGTCATGAGTTCATGTGGGTTTGTTATAACATTCTGCCTACTTTTATATAGGTTTTAAATTTTCCATAATAGAAAATTAAAAAAAAAAAAACTTAATTGGAAGATAAAAAAAGGGGAGGGGAAAAATTTAAACATACCAAGCTTTGCTTAGGAAACTCTGCTAGAGATTTTAAGACAGGAATTGCAGATTCTATAAGAAAAGGGGTCACTTTAGGAAAGCATGTGAATCGAAAACCATTAAAAGAAAGTCCAAGGACTGGTTTCCTCAGTTCTCTTCTCTAGCTATTGGAGATTATTTACATAACAGCAAATCCTAGGGACTGAATCATCTGCAATTTATCTAGAACAAGGTACCTTAGGCTCCTCTACTATTTGCAGCAGCATCCATAAGAAATTATAAGTGAAAATAGAAGTATATATTGATCTGGATGTATTGACATTTGGTATTTCTTAACAAGATTTTGGAGGGTACTTGATGGTACATTCTACAAGAGTACACTGGTCATGAGCATAATGAGTGGAAGTATTATGAAGGTACAGGATAGATTCTTCCTGAAGACGTTTCTTTTCACAGAGACAACCTAATTTTTTTAAAATTTTTTTTATTGTACTTCAGATGAAGGTTTGCAGAACAAATAGTTTCTCATTAAATAGTCAGTACACATATTGTTTTATGACATTGGTTAACAACCCC